>NC_082702.1:27894791-28211273 GCF_949987515.2 Delphinus delphis | reverse complement strand
AGAAAACTTGTAGTTATTGCCTGAGAAGTCCGTGTAAAATTGGCACTTTGGAGGCTTAAGGGTAGACGTAGAACGTCCAGACAGAAAACCTGGCAATCGTGCTGTTTCTAGGTCACTGGTTTTTAACTTGGGGACATTTGGTCTGCCATGGGACATTTGGCAATGTCTGGAGACACCTCTGATTGTCACAGCTGGAAAGCAGGGATGCTGCTACACATTGTACCATGCACAGGACAGCCCTCACCACAAAGAATTATCCTTCCCCAAATGTCAGTCATGCCAAGGTTGAGAAACCCTGCTCTAGATCGAGTCTTACCTAGAATATTGTATCTGGTTCTGAGTCTAATACTTTAATCAAAATCTTGCCTATCTGGAGCTTGTCCCAGGAGGGTGGCTGAAAGGTGGGGTACTTGAAATGGTATCAGACAAGATAAGGGGAAAGGAACCAAGACTGTTGAATCCAGAGAAAGGGAGGCTCAGGAAGCCTGGAAGTTTGTTCTGCTACTTCGTAGACCAAACTGAATGAACTCCACTGGGACAGAGGTTTTGGTTTAACATAGGGAAGCCATTTCTTTTTTTAAAAATGTTTTTAATTTTTATTGAAATGTACTTGATTTACAATGTTGTGTTAGTTGTTGTGTTAGTTTCAGGTACACAGCAAAGTGATTCAGTTATACATGTGTATAAAAATATATATATTGTTTTTTTACATTCTCTTCCATTATAGGTTATTACAAGATATTGAATATAGTTCCCTGTGCTATACAGTAGGTCCTTGTTGGTTATCTATTTTATATATAGTAGTGTGTATATTTTAATCCCAAACTCCTAATTTATTCACTCCCCCCTTTCCCCTTTGGTAACCATACGTTTGTTTTCTATGTCTGTGAGTCTATTTCTGTTTTGTAAATAAGTATATTTGTACCACTTTTTTTTGGATTCTACATATAAATATTTGTCTTTCTGTGACTGGCTTACTTCACTTAGTATGACAATCTCTAGTTGCACTCATGTTGCTGCAAATGGCATTATTTCACTCTTTTTTAGGGCTGAGTAATATTCCATTGTATATATATATATATATATATATATATATATATACCACATCTACTTTATCCATTCATCTGTCTATGGACACTTAGGTTTGGAAGCCATTTCTAACGATCAAATTTCCAGGGGTAGAAGAGGCTCCCTTGTGAAATAGTGAGTTCCCTGTTACTAGTCAAAATGAAGTAGACCCATTAGAATGTAAGTTCCCTGAGAGTAGCCAGAGTGCCCATCTTCCTCACCACTGTATGCCCCAGGGACTGGCACAGAACTCAAGATAGAGTAAATACCTAATAAATGGCTATTGAATGAGTGGTACTTTAATTATTTGTCAAAGATATTGTAGAGGACATTCAAGGATGGGAAGACTCTATTTTTATTTTTGGTTTGGCGTCATATCACTTAGCTAAATCCCAGGAAAAATAGTATCTAAATTTTAAGGCCACAGTAACTAGAACTGAGAGCTAGCAGAACCCAGTAAAATAATTTAAAGCTACATTCTGGGAATTCCTCTTCAGAGACTCTGAATCCATATATAACCGTGCATTGCCATGAAAGGTATGTCCCACTTTCAACAGCTCCAACCCAGTAGATAATCTATAGGGTATATATTTTGAACTTTTTATTAACGTGTGACATACGGATGGGGAAGTGCACAGGAGACAAGGCTATAGTTTGTTGAACTCATTGATTTATTTCATTAATTTTTTTCCAGCTTTATTGAAATGTATTTGACGTATAACATTGTGTGAGATTAAGGTGTACGATGTGAGGATTTGATGCACATTTATATTGCAAAATGATTGCCACTCTAAGGTTAGGTGACATGCCTATCACCTCACATAATTACACATTTTTTTGTGGTGATAAAATTTAAGATGTACACTTCTAGCAACTTTTGTATTCAGTACAGTATAGTTAACTATAGTCATCATGCTGGGTGTTACCTCCCAGAACTTGTTCATCTTATAACTGGAAGTTTATAGTCTTTGACTACACAGATGGTTGAATTTTCACAAGCTGAACATAGCCTTGCCTCTAATACCTAGACCGAGAAACTTGAACATTCAAGCCCCCAAGCCCCCATTTGTGTTCCCTTCTAATTACCATCCCCCAAAGGAAGCCACTATTCTGACTTCTAAAAGCATTGAATAGTTGCACCTATTTTTGTACTTTTGAATCTATTACGTATCGCTGTCCTCAAAACCACCACAACAAACCAACAATGATGTATTATTTCTCATGAATCTGTGGGTTGGCTTGACGGTCCCTCTGCAGGTCGTTTCTGGACCCATCGTGCAACTGTATTCAGCTGGAATGGAAGGTTTGAGACAGCCTTCACGTTTGGCAATTAGCTGTCAGCTGAGGCATCTTGCGTCTCCTCCACGTGGGCTCGCATCCTCCCGAAGGCTAGACTGGCTTACGTGGCAATCTCAGAGCATTGTTCCAAGAGGGTGAAAGTAAAAGCTACAAGACATCTTGAGCTCTAGACTCTGGAACTCTGACAGGCATACACTGTCACACCTGCCACATGGTCAACCCAAATTCGAGAGGTGGGGAAATAGATTCCACCTTTGGATGGGAGGAGGTAGTAAATACTGTGGCCATGCTTTTAAACTGATCACAATATCTTTCGGTGACTGTTTGACTCATTTCTTTTGTTGCTGAGTCACAGGCTGGTAGATATTGCCAAACAGTTTTCCAAAGTAGCTGCGCAATTTCTACTCCCATCAGCATGTCTGAATTTGGGTTTCTCCACACCTTTGCCAAAACTGGGTGTTTTAGAAGGCCATTATATTTTGTAAAGATTCTTTTCTAATTGAATTGATTTGAAGGTACATCCAAATAGTCAATTACCCTATAAAGGTTCTTTTCTAATTGAGTCGATGTGAAGGTACCTCCAAATAGTCTATTACTCTAATACACAAATTTAAACTTCATTTTCAAAATGAATTTTGTATGCAACTAAAAATAAAAAAATCTCCCCCAAACACTCCAACCTCTTCTGGATAGAGCAAAACATCTATATGCTTCTCTGCTGGAGTAAAGAATACATCCACATTTTTTTTTTTCTTTTCCAGTTATAGGCATTATTGTCTCTTCAGTCCTTGAGAAGATCCTAGATACCTCAGGTCACTCTTTTAGCCTAGGTATAAAGTGATGAAAGATCCAGAAGTGTCTATTTAAAAAAAAAAAGGAAGAAAGAAAGAGAGAAGGAGAGAAAGAAGGAGAGGAAAAAAGAAAGAAAGAAGGGCTTTCTAACTGAAGCGTTTGCAGTCCACACCATCAGTCTCTGTGTGTAGCCAGGCATGAGTATTGGTCCACAAACTCTGACGCATGGGAAATATGTTATTTTTCCATAATCCACCATAATTTGCCTGTTGAACTTCCATTCTGAGAGGGATGGTGGAGGGTGGGACACAATCTCAATCAATTCAGGGTCTATTCCACTTGACCCTGCACGCTCCTCCTGGATTGTATCTAGTTTCTGGGGTCCCTACTCATGTTACAGTTTTGTAGAGGAGAGACATTGAGTCCTGGACCTGCAAATCGCCCTGCTGGCGTTTGCTGAAATGGTCCCATCTGGCCTGGGTCATTGATCCAGGCTGCTGTGTTGTCCTTCACTTCTGAAAGCCCAGCCTTTCTAGCTTTAATCTGTAAGCTATTTCTGCATCCCATTTGGGATCATGAAAAATACTTGGCTGCTTTCCTGTTCCACTCTGAGGTCAAGGGCAACTTGCTGGGTTTGTCCAAAGCCCTTCATTGGGGAGACACTTATTTTATTCCCACAATGCTTTGGGCTGCAGGCAACGCCATTGGGACCCCTCCTTGTCTCATGGGACACTTCTCCTCTGCTTGATGACCGCCTCTCTTGGCATCTGTTGTCCCTCGAACCTACTGGACTCAGACTGGGGAGTGGGGGGGGGGAGGGCAGGGTGAGTTTGAGGGGCTACAGTGGACCATATCCTTTCTTGCATCCTGAGTTCCAAAAACATTGAGAAGGGTAAGCAGATGGAGACTATAATTCATACATTTATTCAAATAAGTACATCTTGAGCACTACTACGTGTGAAGGAAAGCTGGTATCTGAGAATGTGACTTAGGTCTGAGTCAACAATGAGCTTACACACTGTCATGGTCAGTTTTATGTACCCACTTGACTAGGCTTATAGTACAGTTATTCAGTCAAACACCAATCTAGGTGTTGCTGTGAAGGTATTTTGCAGATGTGATTAACATCTATAATCAGTGCACTTTATGTAAAGGAGATTATCCTGGATAATCTGGATGGGCCTGATCTAATCAGTTGAAAGGATTTTAAGAGCAAAACTGAGGGTTCCCTGAGGAAGGAGCAATTAAGCCCATGGATGACAGCATCAGCTCCCGTTCCAGAGTTCCCAGCATGCCCACGTAGCCTGCCCTATGAATTTTGGTTGTCTAGGCAGCTCTCACAATTGCATAAGCCAACTCCTTGTAATAAATCTCTTCCTGGTGGAACCCTGACGGATACACACAGTTACACACTAGTCCCAGGCAGCCCTGGCCCTTAGAGCAAGTGGGGAAGATGCATCTGGCAGACAACTAGCATACAAAAATGAAAGAGAGAGGAGGAGTGACAACTATGTGTTTCCGATTTCTTCTCCCCACATTCCCCCATCTGGGGCTGGGGGGTAGGGGGCAGAGACAGGCCAGGAGTCTTATGCGAAAGCAGATTCCTCCTCATGGAAGAAAACATTACAAGTCTCTCTCACTCCCTCAAACACCTGATGAAAAGCAAAGATGATCAGAAGCTGAGAGAGGAAATTTAATTTTATGTGCTCACATTATAAAAAGTTTGAATATTAGGTCTGCCTTATTTTAGCAGCTGAAGTACCTTTGATGAAATTATTGACTTTGATCAAAATATTCACTGAAGGAGCTCAAATTTCAAAGTCTTCTTCGTTCACTCTCTAGCATTTTATTTAGAATGCTACTCATTATATTACAATCCAATAAGATGCCAATTGTAATCCAAACTTTCAAACTGTTGTTTAACTAAAGCCCAAGACGTCCTAGTACAAATACATCATATTACCAACACTTGTGCAATGCATTTTAATTCAGATCTAGACCAGTTTTCATATAATGTCTGTTGACCATAGGGAACTTTAGATTACAGGGTCTAGAGTCACATCCACATTGTCTTTCTTTTTAGGTCTACATGATTTATGTACATTGCACATTAGTGTGGTAATTAGAAATGAGGCTCCGGAGTCAGACAGAGCAAATTTTAAAATCCTAGTTATGCCTCTGGTGGTTGTGCATCCTTTGGTAAATTAAGCTCTCTGAGCTTTGGTTTCCACATCTGTGAAATGGGGATAATAATTGTACTTTGCTCAGAGGGGGACTGTGAGGAGTAAATGAAATAATATATGTAAAGTGCTTCATGGGATTGTCTGAGTAAAGACGTTTGGGATCCATGCATTTTACTCATTTACTTTTATTCTCTCCTGAAACACCACTAAATGAAGTGTTGTGCTTTGTTTTGAATAAACGAATGGGAGAGGAGACAGCAGCAACAAGTTTTTAGAGACCATTAACAGATAAATAGGATAGTGTGCAACTTAGCACACTTCAGAAAACGGAATCTCAAACCTGCAGTGTGGAAAGCTGAAAATCAACCTGATTTAAACCACAGACCCAAAAGGTTGGAGTCAGGAACACAGATGGGGTGAAGCAGGGGATCAGAGGCCAGGAGGATAGGTTGAAAGTCTATTTCAGAACAGTTCTAGCCTCAAATCCTATCCTAGCTAGCTGCATAGTGTACAGCTAGACAACTGGCCCTTCTTCATCCCTGGATTGGGAGACCCCAGTCATACCTGAAGGGTTACCCTACTGAAAACACAGGGTTTAAATGAATGACTGCATTCTAGCTGCTACGACCCCCAACTCTCCCTTCACTCAGTTTCCGGAAGCAACATTCTGGCCTTTTCCCTTCCTAGGAGGTGGACAGAGTCTTTTCTGGGGAATCTCATCTGATTTGTGGATGTTTTGCAAGGAAACAGTCCAGCCAGATAGATCACCTAGTCAAGTTTGTGGTCAGTATGTCCCACTCAGAGCTTCTAATCTGTGTTTTCTCTCCACCACTCTTAAATACAGCAGACAATTGGATGACCAGACACAAGAGAAAGCTTAAACATTGAACGAGAGAAATGAAAATGAGCAGCAACAATTAAACAAACAAACAAACAATAACAATCTGGAAAAAAAATGGAGACCAGGGCTTCCCTGGTGGCGCAGTAGTTGAGTCCGTCTGCCGATGCAGGGGACACAGGTTCGTGCCCCGGTCTGGGAAGATCCCACATGCCGTGGAGCGGGTGGGCCCATGAGCCATGGCCGCTGAGCTTGTGCGTCCGGAGCCTGTGCTCTGCAACGGGAGAGGCCACAACAGTGAGAGGCCCACATACTGCAAAAAAAAAAAAAAAACAAAGTGGAGACCATTCAGGGGAAACAAATTAAGAAAAAAAACCTTTTATCATTGCATGCATAAAGCAAGAACAGGATGCTTTAAAAAAGGAACATTTAGAAAATAAAATAGAACTCTTGATAATTACAAGTGAGAACAGAAATGAGAAATTCAACAAGAGAGTCTGAGGATTAGGCAGAGGAAAAGATTAAGCCAAGAATATCTCCTGGAAAGTAGAGTAAAAAGCTGAAGTGATAGAGAGGAAGAAAATTTTGAGAACCAGTCTAGAAAGTACAATATCTGAATGACGGGAGCTCCAGAAAGAGAAGATGGAGGGAGAGACAATTGAACATTTCTCAGAAGTGAAGGGTGAGTTCCCAGATAGGGAGGGCAACTGAGTTATCAGCACATTGGATGGAAAAAGATTGACACCAGACCCACAGATCTCAGAATACTGGGGACAAAAAAGAGAGAGAGAAAAATACTAGCCACACAAAACAGGGCCAGGAATCAGAATGGTTTCAAGCTTCTCAACGGCCATAATGGATGCTGGAAGACAATGGAGAAATGCCTTCAGAACTTGAAAATAATTATTCCCACTTGGACTTCTATACATAGCTGAACTATCCATCAGATATGAGAGTGGAATAAGGATGTTTTTAGTAAGCAATGTTTAAACAACTTTTATTTCCCACTGTCCTTTCTCAGGAAGCTACTGAAGGATCTGTTCCACCCAAAATAGGGAGAGGTAAAGGGAACACACAAGAAGATGTTGAGGGGACGTCCCAGGATAGGAGCTGCGCACCAGGCCTGGAGGGTAACAAATAGAGGTTGAAGCCTATCAGAGGCCTCCAGGAAAGTTTGCTGCAAGAGTAGGAAATTGATGGAGTATCTGATCATCTAAATATTTTTAAAAGAGATTCAGACCAAAGAGAGTTTGGAGTTGAATTAGTGACAAGTTCACGGAAAACAGATACGAAAACAAGACAATTATCTCTAGGGAAACTAAAATTTGTAAGGGAAAGAAACATAATCTTTAGTTTGCTCATGACTCAGCTGTGAACAGCGTTTACACAGTTGTCATGTCAACACTGAAATGTAGATCTAGGAAAATCACAAACTAGTTGGGAAGTTGGGAGAAGGGAAAGTTATATTGGGAAGTGTGTGGTGAAGGGCAGGGGAATAAATAGAAACTCAGTTGTCATTATGCATAGAAGGAGGTCAATGGATAATATCTAAAATAAAGAAGTGGTAATAAGGGTATTGTTTCAAGATGTGAAGGTAAATACACAAATAATCTCACCAGAGAGTAGGAAATGGTGGCCTCTGGGAAGACAGAAGTAAGGTGAAGGGGGAGAGTTGCTGAATTTTGCATAAACTGGTCCAACTCTTTAACTATTTAGTGCATTTATATTTTTGATAAACATAAAATTTAAAAAAGTCTTAGCACTGTACCTGTTGTATAATGAGTCTTCAATAATTAGTTATCATTAATTTTATGATCCCTAGTGTGTCAGTGCTGAGCAGATGTGAAAGGAAGCAAGGAGAAACTTCCTTGATGCATAACAATTCCATCTCTATGTAAGATCTGAGCTGTTTTCTTCATGATGATCTAATTGTTGAATTTCAATGAAGATATGGAACCCTACAATACCTCGGGTAGTAAAAGGGAACAAGCAAAATCATATCATAGAGTTCCAGCTCTGTGTCCGGGATGGTGTACTTCATCTACATGATTTCATTTATCCTTAAGACCACCCTATGCTATAAGTGTTGCCATTTCCATTTGACAGGTGAGGACAGTTAGTCTCTGAAGTAAAGTAAGTAAAATTGACCTTCATCATACAGTAAGAGGGGAGTGGATCTGGGAGTTGAGCCCGGCTTTAGGGCCTAAGTCCATGCTGCCCTCTCACCATTGCTCTTTACAGTATCAAAAGGTATATTCAGGCAAGATCTTGGAAGACTGTTTCATAATAGAATAATGAAGCAAGTCTGGGTCTTTGGAGGACAGGTGTAACTGGCAAGGTCTAACTATGTCTGTTTCCTCTTATCAAAAACCGACCCCTGGGCTGGAAGCTGACCCAGCGGGCTGCCCTTCTGTTCTTGTGGTTTGCAGAGCGCCCAAGTCTTGCCAGCTCCAGACCCACAGAACCAGTCCACTGTTTGCTTAATCTTTTAGATCCCTCCTGACAGAACACCCTGTTCTCCTTCCCTCCTGGTGATACAGTCTGAACGTAAACAGAGCCTTTCTTTTTCCTGTTCAAAATGTAGAGATGCAGTGGAAGCCAACAGCTGGAATGAGAGGGTGGCTGTGGCCTCATTAACCCCCTGGAGAACAGGACGGTGGGGTGAGACCCTGAAAACAATGGTCCCACCTTCTGATTCTTCTGACCTCACCCAAGTCCAAGAGGTCAGAACTGGTGTAATGGGGACTACCAGTAACCTTAGTCATCCCTGCAGTTGCATTGGGATAGATGCCCATTGCAGAAAATTTGGAACATATGGCAAAGTACTGTATTAGTCGGAGGACACAAGGGGAAGCGACGATGGTACACTCACAACAGCTAAGAGGGTATGTTTACTGTATGGACATTTTACAAAGGTGTGGTTAGGATTAAGGGAACCCAACAAAGAATGGTGAAGCACGCAAGGCCAACAACAGGAAGGAACTATTACCACCTGTAAGCCTCAAGGGGCTTCGGGAGGGATAGTTCACCAGATCCTGGAGAGTTATAGGTATAATAGAGAGCTTCCGACAGAGCTGGTGGAGGGACACCGTCCATCCCAACTTCTACTGACAAAGAGTGAGTTCCTGGAATAAATACCCCAGTTTCCCTCTCCTCCTACCCTCTGATCACCTGCTGGTGTCTTCCCTTGGTTGAACCCAACTAGAAGCCACAGAACAAGGAAATAGTTTAATGTAGTCCCTAAAGGTCAGTCTCCAGGGACACAGGGCAGGGTGGAGATGGGTGAAGAATGAATTTGGAGGGGCGAAAAACAAGAGACCATCCAACAGAGGTATAAAAAAGTAAAACAAGGGTCACCCATGATCCCCACCTTGTGTAACTTGGGTGCCCGCCCTCTTAACTGTGCCTTGGCGATTGCTTTGGCTACCCTCCTCTCTTTGTGTGTCTTTGCCACACTGTAGATCCAGTGCTCCAAATGGTGCCAACTCTTCTCAAGGAGACGTGCACTCATAGCGAGTATATTTTTATTGTGAAGACATCTGCATCCTCTTGCCAGCCAAAAATAACATATGGAAACGTTTCCCACATTTTCACCAGGGGGCACTCACTCCTTTCCCATGGATGGCTAGCAATGTTTTTTTGGAAGTATTTGCTGGCCAAAATAGAATCCCTTTTGTAGCCATGGTGAATGCTGGAATCAGCTCTGTCCTGAAGTAATTTCTGGCCAAACAATGTTTCTGTTTAAAATAATATGACTGGACTCAGATTATGCCTTCTTAGTAAATGTTTAGATCTAACTTGCATGTTCCATTTGGAAAGCGCTTTGGGTCTAAACACTGCCTTACTCTCTTCTCCCACTGAAATGAACAAAACCTAGAAGACATTGAGAAGATAATTCACATGCTTAATTTGCAGGTATACTTTTCAGAGCCGAAAGCCCACCAATCAAACACGTGAGCAAATCCTCTCTTTGGGGACTGCCTTTGTAACCCATCCTCGTGATTCATCCTGGTGGATAAATGGAGGCTTCCTGGGAGAAACATGTTTTCTCAAGTATAAATTCTCCCAAACGGAAAGGCATTTGTTTGGTGTCATATCAATTCTATTTAGCTATTAGGTATGAAAGTGACATACTCTTTGTCCAAGGAACCATGCAGATGGTTGAGTAATAAAGCAATGTTTGGGAGTGGGTGGGAGGCCTCAGATATACATTTCTAAGAATCTTCTTAAAAGTGCAGATCGTGTTTGAGAGGACGAAAATAATTACAGCTCTCTGATTCTTTTTACATGAGCATTATATTATAATGTAAATATAAAAGAAATATAAAGGGAAATATAAAGCTATATTAAAATGTGTAGAATGGACAGTGATAGGACAATGATAGGAAAAATTGGCTATTTTTCTATTAGAGTCTTGTTATAGAGACTATATGGTCTATCACTAAATCGATCAGTCAAAGGGATAGATTAAATTTGGCTTCTCCTGATAAAAAAAGCTTACCCTTAAATCTGGAGACTGTAGCATGGAATGAATAAGAACAAAAATTTTGGCATAAAATCAATCTGGGTTTGAATCCTGGCTCCACCATTTCTTATCTCTGAGACCTTGGGAAAGTTATTTAACCCCACTGAGCCTTAGTTTTCTAATGTATACAGTGGGGCGCAGTACGGTATCTACTTAATAGGACTGATGTCAAGATTAAAAAAACACCACCAGTTAAGTGTCTGCACATAAAAACACTTAGTACTTAATGGATATTATCATTATTTTTATAATAAAACAATCACATTAGAAATTTAGAGATAATACATAATAAAGAAATCATCACATGGGTTGAAATAATTCATTGCTAGACTTTTTTTCCCCCAATTAACTTCAGTAGCCAGCCATGGTAGTGTTAATTAGTTATTTAAAAAACAACAGCTGTTTGAGTGAATTTAGTGTCATAAAACATAGGCTCCTAGAGCTGGGAGGACTAACAGATTCATCTCATCCAAACTTCTTTTAAGATGAAGGGGATTATTTTTAAAATCTTCAAAGTAAAGCTGGTTTGTTTGCATAGCCATAAATTGAAAGTATAGGCAAATAATTGCAGTTCCTTATGGATTTAAAAACTGTAATTTATGGGTTACCTCTTTCCTGAAAAATCAGTGAGAGGAAGAGTGATTTCTTTTTATTTGCTATATCCCAGCTGACTATTAAGTTTATTTTCACTGCTTTCTGTAGACTTTTGAAACATGCTCAGGATTCTCTTATTTTAGGTTTTAATGGAAACTGAAAAATGAAATTTGATTAAGGAATTCTTTTATGGAGCACAGAGAATAAGCTGAGAATATCAAATTTATCAGGACCATCAATACTGGCTGATCAATCTGTTTAAAGAGCGTTTATTCATTTGAACATACTCTTGTCCTGCAGCATGTATTGAGAAGAACAAGGTTTTTTTTCTGGGTTTTGCCCAGTTGATGGTCATGCTTTTTTGTGCCTCTGTATGGGACGGGCAAAAGCACACTGGCCCAGATGGTCTCATCTTAAATAGATATGAAACCTGGTCTTGCTTGTTTTTTGTATTAGTAAAGCAAGAAGAGAACAATAGACTGGTCTAAGGCTGATTTTTTTCTTCAATATGACCTACTATGTCCAAGGTTTCACATAGTCTAATCCTGTTTGACCTTTCAACTTAGCTTTTTTTTAAAAATTATTTATTTATTTGGCTGCACCTGGTCTTAGTTGCAGAGTGTGGGATCTTTAGCTGCAGAATGTGGGATCTTTCGTTGCGGCACACGGACTCTTAGTTGCGGCATGTGGGATCTAGAACCCAGGCCCCCTGCATTGAGAGTGCAGAGTCTTAACCACTGGACCACCAGGGAAGATCTCCAACTTAGCTGTTTTGCCACTATATGTATTAGGCAGAAAATACATTGCCTATTCTCATATAGCATCTGTCTGCTGAATGCCAGTGAGCAGAGCTGAGATTCTAGCATAATCTCACAATTCAGTCCAGGGGCATTTTCCCAGTTGAAGATAATTTCTCTCCCTTCTAAGAATCCATAGTAATCCATTTATTCTCCTCTTATGGTATTTTTAGTTTTCTACACACGACTGTAATTTCTTAATAAACATTGCTATGTAAAGTTGTTGTAATATAACATGAATATACTCTTGTCCTAAAGTCTTCAAAAATGCAGACGTAAATTGGAAAACAGAGAGTGCCTCCCAATCCCACGACCCTTCTCATAGGTAACCACTCTTAAGGTATGGGGCCTAGCCTTCATGCAGTTTTTCTATTCATTTATACTATGGGTGGCTAGCCCAAGTGTCTACGGGGGCCTGGCAGATAACATAAATGAGTGAGGGAGGTGGGGTATAAAATAGCTGGGCAGAGTGGAGGCTGAAGTACTGGAGATGCATGGGCAGCAGCTACCCAGCTGCCCCAGCCAGTTATTGCCATATGGGACGACAGGCCCAGTGTGGCAAAAACTTCCTATTTTTCAAGAGAAGTCTGAAATATAGATTTTGAAGGAAAAGTTCCTAATTTTTAAAAGCTGACAACTCAGTCAAATATTTTATAGTCATCCAATTTAAACAAAACTCACCTGCAGCCTTGAGGTGGCTGGAGGACAGCTGACGTGTGCCCTTTGATTAACACCGTTCCCCACTATTTGCATACCATTGAATTATCTATACTACTGCATGTGCTATTTTCATTATCCCTCTAGGCTAATTTTTTTTTTCAAAGGCAAGCCCCTTTCCTTACTCATTTTTGCATCCACTCCATAGGACAAACAATACACCTATCTCCAGACCTCAGTTTCCATCTACCCAGTGTGCCCAAGATGACCCTCAAACTGAAACTAACGAAAAAAGCAAGAACAAAACCCAAACCTAAGCAATAGCAACAATTAACAAAACAATGAGAACAATAAACAACAGCAAGTCAACCTAGGAAAAAAAAAGTATAATTGAGGACTTGGTGGTTAAAATCACCTCCAAAGATGTCACTAACAATGGTCAGTGTAGGCATATTAATACACTAACGCTGTATTACTCCCCACCCCCATGCCCCCATTGGATATATCTGATTGGCTGACAGCAGGGTCCATCACTGATTGCTTATTGATTAGCAAGTGGCTGGAACTGAGGGACAGGATTGGGAAGGCACACTCATCCTTAACCTCCGATCTCTGAATAACTCCCCTAAATGGAGAATTGAGATGTCAATGGGACATTGAAGAGTTAAGTTGATTTAATGGTCCTTTTGAGATCATATCATTTTGATGTACATAGGGCAAAGGAAAGCAGAGAACAGAGATGGATCTGTAATTAGTTTTGAATTTCACCCAGTACATCTAGGAAGGACCTTATCGCTTATTATTTAAGCTTTGGAAATTGAGCTACAGAGAAAAGGCTTTCTTATAAAGTTTCCAAGTGTGCTCTGACCTCACCTTATGCCCTAAGTAGGGCACGTGTTTAATTAGGATTTGCACCAGGGTAGACATGGGGAGTTGAGGGTTAGGACAGGCAGAAAGATATTTAGCCCAGGAATACTTCAACAATGGCTAACTTGTCTCCCCTACTTCACTCCTGCTCCATCCCATTGATCGGAGTGATCCTCTTTGTTAAAAATCTATCATGTCACTTTCCTGCATAAATTCTTCAGTGGTTCAATTGCCCTCAGATTAAAATTTATATTCTCAACATAACCTAGAAGACACTGCATTTTGGGGCTCTTGTTCACATGTTCAAAACATTTTCATTTCAATGTGAAATCAAGATAAAAATTATTGAGATACTTTAAAATTTATATATATATATATATATATATATATATGCTGGTAGTGAATCTTTAGAATCTGGTGCATATTTTGTGCTTACAGCACATCTCAATTAAGTCTAGCCACGTTTCAGGTCTCAATCGCCACGTGTAGTTAGGGGATCCTGTATTGGAGAGAGTAGCTGTAGACTTAATCAGCTGCCCTCCTGTGGGGCTTGTCTCTCATCTCCTGTGTAGTCACAAAACTTCTGTCTGTCCTTTAGGTAGATCATGCTCTTTCTCACCTCTGGGTCTTAGCACAGGTTATTTCTCTGCCTGGAACATCTTTCCCACCCCTCCTGTATCTGGCTAGCTCCTGTGTAATTTTCAGGTTTCACCTTCCTCCAGAAAACCTTCTGTGACTTTCCAGACACAGGTTAGGTGTCTTTCCTTATGTGTTCCCATGTCTTTCCTCAGAAGCATCACAGAATGTTTCTTGCTGTGTTCCCAATGCCATTTGCTGGTTTGTAGTTCCCTGTGGACTGTGAGCTGTATGAAGGCACTATTGGTATCTCTGACTCACTAGTTCAATGCCTAAAATATACTGGATTCTCAATAAAGCATTATTTGTTGATTTTCAGATACCCAAACTAAACTTTTATACTCACTTTTGCTGACTGAGTTAACATATGGAGTCAAATGCCTCAAATTTTTCAGAGTTAAAAACTCAAAGTCAGATTGATTTATTTTATAAATAAATATGCCTTAAACTATCTGTATACAGATTTTCCTTGACTTATGATGGAATTTCATCTGATAAACCCATCGTAAGTGGAAAATATCATGTTGGAAATGCATTTAATACATCTACCGAACATCATAGCTTAGCCTGGCACCTTAAACTTGCTCAATACACTTACATTAGCCTACAGTTAGGCAAAATCTTCTAACACAAAGACCATTTTGTAATAAAGTGCTGAGTATCTCACATAATTTGTTGAATATTTTACTAACAGTGAAAACCAGAATGGTTGTATGGGTACAGAAGGGTTGTCAGTGTATCAGTTGTTTATCCCTGTGATTGTGTGACTGACTGGCCGCTGTGGCTCACTGCCACTGCCCAGCATCACAAGAGAAGATTGTACCACATATGGCTAGCCTGGGAAAAGATCCAAATTCAAAAATCAAAGTATGTTTTCTACTGAATTTGTATATTGCTTTTGCAACATTGTAAAGTCAAAAAATCATAAGTTGAACCACTGTAAGTTGGGGACAATTTGTAAAAATAAACAGTACAACCTGAGTCAAAGTATTGTACCAATGTGAGTTTTCTGGTTTTGATGACATTTATGGTTATACAAAATGTAATCACTGGGGCTTCCCTGGTGGTGCAGTGGTTGAGAGTCCGCCTGCCAATGCAGGGGACATGGGTTCGCGTCCCGGTCCAGGAAGATCCCACATGCCGCGGAGTGGCTGGGCCCGTGAGCCATGGCTACTGAGCCTGTGCGTCCAGAGCCTGTGCTTCACAACGGGAGAGGCCACAACAGTGAGAGGCCCGCATACTGCAAAAAAAAAAAAAAAAAAGTAATCATTGGGGGGAACTGGATGAAGGGTACATGGGAACACTACACTATTCTTGCAACTTCATGTGAGTTTTGAACTGTTTCAAAATAAACAGTTATTTTTAGAAAGTATCTTCTCAACTTAAACAATTGCAGGCAATCACAAAATTCCATAGCCCACACATGATTTTGCTTAGTATTGTTAAAATGCTGTGTCCTAAGGGCAAAACTATAAAATGAAGCAGAACATATGAGTGGGAGAGGTCATAAATCAGTGGTTCCCAGACTTTGTGGATTCATGGCACACTTTTTTTTTTTTTTTTTTTTTGTGGCACACTTTTAAATATTAGAATTTTGGCAGCCCTCTTGGAGTGACTAGGAGACTAACAACAACATTTGAACAAATTGGGAATAATTACAATGCCATCATTACTGCAGTGTCACAATATCTCCCAGTGTTTACAAAGAGGTTAGTGGTTAGGGTTCCACACCATCCTGCTCTTTGAATAGAATTGTTTACTGCCTTGATGATACTCTCTTAAATACTCAAAAGCTCTTGCCCATTTGACCTCACACTTGACTCTTCGTTCACAGCAGGTTAAACCATCATTTATGTTTTCCTGCCTACTCAACTGAACTGTCCATCAAACAGATGCTGCTGGAACTGTATGAATTTTCAGTTGTGCCCTTATTCAAAAAAAGTCATATTGGGCAAAATCTGGTTGTACCTCTGTGCCAGGCTGATGGTTCATTAGTACGCAACAACGCAATGGTTGAGAACCACTTATCTAGATCTACTTATGTTCTTGGCTAATGCAAATTATTTTTATAGAGTCCAGTTAAAACCTTATGTCTTTTGTGGCTATTTTAGACTCTTCCCTTTCCTTTAATTCAGCCTACACCATGTAATCTAACATGTGATTTGTAAACTTCTGTGTCATTTTGTAATTCTTTGTTAAATCTGTGTTTTCTCATTTTAGTAAGAACTTGTAAGTATCATGAAACTAGGAGAACCACCTGCTACTTATTTTGTGTCACTTCTCCCTTGGCTCCTGAGTGAGTTCAATTCCACTATATCTGTAGATTTTAAAAATAACAATTAGGGTGGGCTTCCCTAGTGGTTAAGAATCCTCCTGTCAATGAAGGGAACACGGGTTTGAGCCCTGGTCCGGGAAGATCCCACATCCCGTGGAGCAACTATGCCCATTCACCACAACTACTGAGCCTGTGCTCTAGAGCCTGTGCTCTAGAGCCCGTGCTCTGCAACAAGAGAAGCCACCACAATGAGAAGCCCGCGCACCACAACGAAGAGTAGCCCCCACTTGCTGCAACTAGAGAAAGCCTGTGCACAGCAATGAAGACCCAAGGCAGGCAAAAATAAATAAATGAATGAATTAATTTAAAAATAATAATAAACTATAAAAAAATAAAAAACATAGTGCGAAATCTCTTTAAAAAATAACCATTAAGGTGATTTATCTAGATTAGGTGATTTAAACAAAGGTGAGAAAATTTTAATCATGCCTATGGCAAACTTGTGATTAAAAATTTTGCCAACTGCTGTGTAAAAGACACTGTCAAGAGAATGAAAAGCCAAGCCACGGACTGGGAGAGATTATTTGCAAAAGACACATCTGATAAGGGACTGTCATCCAAAATATACAGATAACTCTTAAAAGTCAACAATTAGAAAACAACCTGATTGAAAAAAAGAGCCAGAGACCTTAAAAGACTCTTTGTCAAAGAAGGTATACCGTTGGAAGATAAGCATATGAAAAGATGCTTCACGTCATACATCATCAGAGAAATGCAAATTAAAACAACAATGAGATACCACTACGCATCTTCAGAATGGCCAAATTCTAGAACATTGACAATACCAAATGCTGACAAGGATGTAGAGCAACAGGAACTCTCATTCATTGCCGGTAGGAATGCAAAAAGGTACAGCCACTTTGGAAGATGCTTTGGCAGTTCCTCACAAAACTAAATATACTCTTGCCGTATGATCCAACAATCTCTCTGCTTGGAATTTATCTAAAGGAGTCAAAAACTGAGATTCACATAAAAACTGGAACACAATGTTTATAGCAGCTTTATTCATAATTACCAAAACTTGGAAGCAACCAATGTGTCTTTCAGTAGGTGAATGGATAAACGGGTATATCCAGACAATGGAATATTATTTGATGTTAAACAGAAATGAGCTATCAAGCCATGAAAAGGCTTGGAGGAAACTTAAATGTATAATTACTAAGTGAAAGGAGACTACCTGGAAAGGCCACCTACTGTATGAGTCCAACTAGATGACATTCTGGAAAAGGCAAAACTATATGGAGACAGTAAAAAGATCAGTGGTTGCCAGGGGTTAGGGATGAAGGAGTGATGAACAGGCAGAGCATAAAGGATTTTTAGGGCAGTGAAAATACTCTGTATGATACTCTAATGGTGGACATATATCATTATACACTTGTCCAAACCTGTAGAATATATAACACCAGCAGTAAACCGTCACCAAGGAAGGGTGTCGATAATGGGGGAGACTATGCATGTGTGGGGACAGAGGGTATATAGGAAAACTCTGTAACTTCTCAATTTTTCTGTGAATCTAAAACTGCTCTAAAAAATAAATTCTTGGGACTTCCCTGGTGGCTCAGTGGTTAAGAATCCGCCTGCCAATGCAGGGGACACGGGTTTGAGCCCTGGTCCGGGAAGATCCTACATGCGGCGGAGCAACTAAGCCCGTGTGCCACAACTTCTGAGCATACACTCTAGAGCCCACAAGCCACAACTACCGAGCCCACGTGCCACAACTACTGAAGCCTGCGTGCCTAGAGCCTGTGCTCCGCAACAAGAGAAGCCTCCACAATGAGAAGCCCGTGCACCGCAACGAAGAGTAGCCCCCACTTGCCACAACTAGAGAAAGCCTGTGCTCAGCAACAAAGACCCAACATAGCCAAAAATAAATAAATAAATTTATTTAAAAAAATAAATTCTTAAAATGCAGAAAAAAATTCTTCTCAATACAGTCACATATCCTTCAGTCACATATCCATAGTTACAATGTTATTCATTCAGTAACTATTTATGGATCATGGGCTATGTGCCTTCCGTTGAGTAGGCACTGAATATACAAGAGAAACAAGACAGATGGGGTTCTTGCCTGCATGGAGCTTACACAGGATCTCCTTCCTCAATAAGACCCTAACACCCAAGACATTTCAGTGTCCAAAATACGGGCTGGTCATACACAAATGCTGTGCTCTCCAAGGGCAATCCACCCATATGCAAGTTGAGGAGGGGACATGATCGTGCCTGGGATAATAGAATATATCAAATTCGGAATCTTTAGGACACGTTCTCCAGCTGGCTTACACATGCTTCTCATTCTCTTCATTTTGGGTATAGCTTCATTTTTTTTTCTGTTCACATCCATCCCTTTCTATGAATATATAATAAAATGGTACCCAGTTGCACATGCTGTTTATTAGCCTGCTTCTCAAAAACCCCATATATTGTAGACCTGTTTCCAGGTCAACAAATACACAACAAATACAACAAATACAATACAACAAATACAAATGCACGTTGGAGTCAGAAAACAGAGCTCTCAGCTCTCAGCTCTCACACCACCTGGGTTCACGTCCCAGCCTCAGAATTACTAGCTGTGCTGGTCTTGAGGAATTGACTTACCCTCTTTGTGCCTCTAGTCCACCAAATTGGGGTAATAATATGACCTAATTCACTGTGTTACTATAAGGATTAAATGAGAATGACTGTAAAGTACAGCATAAGGACTCAGTTTTAACTATCTTTCTACAGTGATTGTTTTCAAACCAGTTTTTTTTAATATAAATTTATTTTATTTATTTATTTTTGGCTGCATTGGGTCTTCGTTGCTGCACGCGGGCTTTCTCTAGTTGCGGTGAGTGGGGGCTACTCTTCGTTGCGGTGAGCGGGCTTCTCATTGCGGTGGCTTCTCCTGTTGTGAAGCATGGGCTCTAGGCGCGCGGGCTTCAGTAGTTGTGGCTCGAGGGCTCTAGAGTGCAGGCTCAGTAGTTGTGGTGCACAGGCTTAGTTGCTCTGCAGCATGTGGAATCTTCCCGGACCGGGGCTCGAACCAGTGTCCCCTGCATTGGCAGGCAGATTCTTAATCACTGCACCACCAAGGAAGTCCCTTCAAACCAGTCTAAAGCAACCTTGTAAGAAAATATTTTGCAGAGTCCTAAGTAAAGAAACACACACACACACACACACACACACACACACATACACACAAAGAGTGACACTTCTCTGAATGATGCTAGGGTGAGGATCCAGAGTACTGGATGCCCCTCTAGGTATTCTGGAAAAGTGGTTCTCTGATTTTAGTGTATCTCATCACCAGCTGGAGAACCTGATGGAAATACAGAGGCCTAGATCTGATTCTTCTTCAGTGGGCCTGTATGTTTTTTATTACCTCCCCAAGTGATTCTGTCCACACAGAAAATTGACAACCACAGCTCTACAATTCTCTGCAACACTTTCAAAGCCATTGATCCACATCATAATTTGTAATGACCACATAAACTTCATAGAATGAACACAGACTGATGTAGTTAAGCACTCCACTATTGATGGGTATTTATTCATTCTCTTGAATGAATGAATAAACCCAAAAATGGGTTTCCATTTTTGTTTTTTTTCGATTGCAACAGTTCTTAAATGTTCTTACACATAACATATCCTTCTGTACATGTGTGAATGTCTGCAGAATAGATTTTTAGAGATGATATTGCTGGGCCCAGAACATGCATGCTCTAAATTTTGATCAATATTGCCAAATTGCCCTCTGAAAGGTTATATCAATTTACTCTCCTGCCAACGGTGCTGAAGAGGGTACCTCTCTCCTCACTCTGTCATTTTTCTCTTAACTCAGGTTTTAACACTGTTTATTTTAGGGCACTGATGAAATCCACATCAGTGACAAATGGATCCACAAGCACCCAACTGATTACCTTTCAGGAACAGATTCAGCAACCCCATTGATACTCCAGAAATTTTCTTATCAGTGACCTCCTCCATCACATAGCCGAGGCCGCTAATATATATGCTTATCTTGGTATCTCTGGTGTATTCAAAAATATAAGAAACTTTGCTGCTTCTCTTGATTTCAGGCTGAGTTTTCTATTTGCTATGAAAGAGGTTATTATTTATAGTCAAAAAATTCTGAAGTCAAAAAGTATAATTCTCCCATTGCTGGGTTCCTGGATGCCTTCCTCTGATCAGAGCCATATCTCTGAGTAACACATCATGGGAGTGACAGCTCTCTGGTGATTTAGGAGCCTGCCAGATCATTAGAGCATTACCAGTGTAAGGATGTATTAGTGTAACGTATCATCAGCGTGTTATCGCTCTGTGATGAATTGCTCCAAATCAGAACAATGGCCTAAAGAAACTATGAATTCTTTTAGAGTTAGAAATGAAATCTTTTTTTCAATAAGGAATAAATAAATATGAATGTTCTTTTTTCACAGTGGAGAGAGGTTTAAATCATCTGTTTTTGATCTTTTGATTATCCCTTGGTTGTTGTCTAGTTTGAGCTAGAGATGGGGGTCTTCAGGCCAGATAGGTAGGAGGTTTTCTAGCTATGAAATTAATTACTTGTGACCAGGGAAGGTTGGCATTCAGAAAAAGAGGTTTCTTCACTCCGATCCTTGTGGGATATTTCCCTCTAAGTCTCAGGGTATTTGTGAATAGGGGACTTTTTCACTTGTGCATTTGCTTTTAAAAGGGAACTCCTTGAAAGCAGAGACCATCTTTTTAATAACTTGGTCGATCCCCGCAGTGCCTGAACCCTGTGTGTTGAAATCTTAGTGATGGAGAAGAGAATGTATTCCTCCAAAGCCAGACCTACCATGGGAGTCATTCCTTTGCCTGCAGATAGTCCCTTTAGAAAGGGCTCTTTAAAGTGGAATTGTGCCAACGTGAGGGGTGAGAGGTGCTACATGAACTTTCCAATGCCAGCAGGAGCGAAAGAGACTTCTGGGGGAAGGAACAGAATGTGGGTGACCACCGTCTTAGATTTTCACTTAAGACTGGTTAAAACCATAGGCTGCAGAATTAGACTGACTTGGGTTTGAATTCTTGCTTTGTTACTTCCTAGTTTGGACGAGTGGCTGGACCTCTCTGAGACAGCTTCTTCATCTGTAAAATGGGGATGCAGCTACTAACTGCCTTAGTGGATTGCTGTGATGATTAGATGAGCTATGGCTTGGCAAGGGCTATGATACAGTGCCTGGCACACAGTAGGTGCCTCATACATACAACCACACGGTTGTTGTTATTTTTATTATTTTAAAATTTGCTGCCCAGAAGAGAAAAAGCCTTAATGTTTTGACAGCTCTTGGGGCTAGCCTTGTGGGCCTACTAGTATTTTCAGACCCATAGCATTTACATTCCATGTTTCCTAGGTAAGTGGTTTATCTTCTCTGAATGACGATGCTGTAGCACTTGCTTTGAAAGATATACTTTCAAATGGGACATTCCAAGAAACTACAAGTACCTGGAAAGAAAACCAAGTTCCAGACCTGATGAGAGAATTTGGAAGTGGTCATTGGCATAAAAAGCAGCCTGTGCAATTTAAAAATGATTGGGTTTGTAGTAAATAACCCCGGGAGCTTCTGCTGTTGGCATGAGGCGGGCACTGTGCTAAGCTTATTGTTTTTGGTCCCTTCAATAATCGTATGAGGTAGGCATTAATATCCCCACTCAGCAGATGAGAAAAGGGAGGCTCAAAGCGTTCAGGGAACTTGCCCAAGGACACACTGCAAGAAGTATGTGGAAAGTGAATTTCATTCAAAATTTTCTGATTCTAGAACTGGAGGTCTTAACTATTATTACATGTGTGTTTAATGTGTATTTTGGAATACACACATTTCACATTCCCTGGGTAGTTCTGCACGTTTTGAGGTGTGCAGCCTACCTTGAAATAGATACAAATGGAAAACACCAGAAAATCAACCTCAGCATCTTGGTGGATAACAGAAACACTGGTGACCCTGCAGCCTGGCAGTCAGCACAGTCTGAGTTCACCTAATCCAATGAAGACTTCCAGGGGAGGCATTCAGCGCTGCACTTGACTTTAACCACCCTCTGTAGTCCGCTGTTCATTGCCCTCAGCCTTCGCAGGAATGGCATGCACACTGGAGATAAGCAAAGATGGATTGAAAAAACGTCCTCCCATTTTTGCCCCCTCCCTCCTCATTCCCCCTTCAAAGCAAATTGCAAAGAACAGTTCTGTCCTGATCAGGCATTAAAATGTCATCACAGCACATAGTTCTGATCAACTTAATCCTGCGGTTTGCTGCCAAAGGCTGCATGCATCAGCACGTCAAACTTTGGGTTATGAAGAGAACAATCATCTTCTGTGGCTACTGATGTTTTTAAAAGCACATTCAAATGGAATAAACACATCAATGCCAGAGACAATATTATAAATTATTTCAGTCAACTTTTAATTTCAGGGGGTAGATAGAAAGTAAGTTTGTTGAAATGAGTTTTTCCTGGTCTGTGGGAGTCCTGTTTTCTTTGGAATGGCTTTGGGAGGCTAAGGAGGCCACTGTTTTCCTTGATTTTCTTTTCTTTTTTGCAGTTGTTTTGGAGAAAAATTTTCCTTGACATGTAGCTGGTTGTTTTATGGCTTTAAGAAATATATTAGTTTATTCATCTGTTGCAACTATAATAATATTGCCATTGGAGTCCAACCTGGTAATAAATCAGGCCATTCCTTTCCACTCTATACAAATAATTAAAATAAAAATCGACTGTGCCAGTGAATTTGTTCTACAAGCAGAATAGAATTGGGTGCTATAAGTCTAGATATTTTGGTTGACACAGGACTGTATATCTTAAAAATCAAAAGGTGGGAAAATAAGACCTTATTTCATTAGGTGCAATTTATAACATTTATCTTGAAGATAAAGCTGCCTTCCTCAGCTGCCTACTAACTAGGAGCCAGAATTGGAATACTGTGGAGGGTTCATGTCATAACATCCTCTCCCCACGCCTTCCCCTCCAACCTCTTCCTGCTCTTTTCTTTCCTCTTTTCCTGCCATCATTAAAAAACAAGTTGAGGTTCATTATTGCAGCTCTGGCAGTAAGAGCCTGTTATTTATGCATGCATGCTCGCATGTCATCTATATTTTTATTCCTACACCACCTTTTTTCCTGAAAAGAATTAAGGCAGCTTACAAAAACACAAAATTCAAAATAAAATAAAAATGAGTGAGTCGGAAAAATTGATGGAAAGGGGGAAATCATTTTAGAAGAATAAAATGAAGACATGAGATTGACCCACACAAGGAATGGTATGAAGTTGCATACTGTGAAAGGAGGACCATGCGTTTGGCTTGGAGGCTCCTCGTAGGATTAATGCCACAATTCCTAGTCACCATTAGATTAGAAACACACTAATGACTCAGGAGAAGCCAAACTGTGCTTGGTATTGGCATCAGAGAGACTTTTCCCCTCTGGGTCCTCACCAAGAGGACACTATAATTGAGGGACAAGAGTCTTCAACAACATCCTAAAGAAACACAACGAAGTAGCTGGGGTTTTCCTTATACTTGTATTTCCCTGAAGGCCAATGGCACAGTGCCAAGCAGCAAAAACATTTCTATGGGCGCCAAACATGAAACCTAGACAGGCAGTTCCCTCCTGCCCATGCCTAAGCCAGGAGGAGATCATGGCACACACATGTAGTGGTTCTCAAACTTCATTGTGCATAAGATCTACCCAGCAAGTTCATTAAACTTCTCAAATGCGAGGATAAGCCAGGTTATGCTGCAGAAACAAACAGCCCCCAAATCTCACGGGCTTGAAAGAGCAAAGGTTAATTTCTTGTTCATGCTACATGACCACTGCAGGTCGACTGGGGAAGTGGGTGGGGAGGGGGTGAGAGTATCTCTGCTCTATGGCTTTTGCACTCTGGGATCCAGGCTATGGGAGGCTCCATTTCTAAGCTTCCATGACTGCTGAGGCAGAAAAGAGATTGGGGCAAATTACACGTTGGCTCCAAAAGCTTCCGTCTGGAAAATAGGCATGTTACTTCTCAAGTCCATTTGGTCAAAACGAGTCACCTGGTCATGCTAAACTTCAAGGGAGGCAGGAAAATGCAACCCCACCTTGGGCCTGGAAGAAAAGAATCTGTATTTTGTATGAGAACCCCAAGTGTTTCCAGTGTAGGGTCTCTGGACAATATTTTGGTGCAGAGAAAGGGTCAGATTATTTATCCCTCAGGAAATCTGCCATAAATATTTCCCTGAATTGGGCTTTAGATATGTGCTGAGTGGTGGTGCATTTGGGGGTAACACCCCGACAATACCTGCCCTATAGCTATTCTGTGGCAACAGCTAATACTAAGCCAGAATATGTTTAACAGTCGCGTATTCCCAAGGGTAGAGTTGAAGAGCCTAATAAGGACACTTGTGATTTCACAATGGCTCCCCTTCCAAAGGAAAGTAGACATATTACCTAAAGAATACCTACAGCTTGGGCCAATATCTTCCTCAATAAATAGTTTTGGCTCCATTATAACATTTACCATAAGATCCCAGAGGTCCATGCCATAGCCCAGAAGTTCTTAACTAGATGTGAGAGAAGGAATCACCTTGAATCTTTGGGGAAAAAATATGCTTGAAAAATCTAGGATGGTTCCTGGGTTTATGTGTTTTTATTAAAGCTCCACGGGTGATTCTGAAGCATCCACCCTGGTTAAGAAGTATAGGTACTGAGCTGAAAAAAAATTGGAGCAGTTGTAAACAAGTCCATATCTCAAAGGTCTCAATGCGGTCCCCCTGAAATGCTTAATTATTATTTTGCTGCTACCGAGATTTTAAAAATTAAGGTGATGAATAAACATAGTTAAAGATAATTTGGATTGTACTGAAAAGGTAACATGAAAATTGTCATCCCAGCTTTCTAGAAGTACTCACGTTTAACTCTCTTATCCATTTCTTCCGGTATTTACCACCGTAACTGTTAAGTAGTATTTCTTTATCTCTGCCACACGTAGAGATGGCTTAGAGCCGTGCTCTCCAATAGAAATATAACAAAGCCTGCATATGTAACTTAAACTTTTCCAGTAGGTACATTTTTAAAAAGTGAAAGGAGACATGAAATTAATTTTAGTAATACACAATACACCTTCCGTATCCGCAGGTTCCGCGTCTGTGGATTCAGCCAACCGCTGATACTGATTTCCATCTCTGGTTGGTTGAATCTGCGGATGTGGATGAGGATGCAGAACCCACGAATATGAATGGCGGCTGTCCTGGGCCATTTACGCTGAGGGACTTGAGCATCACCAGATTTTGGTACCTCCAGGGGTTCTGGAACCAATCCCCGACAGATACTGAGGGATGACTGTATTTTGATGTATTATAATAATATATTTTGTTTAACCAATGATATCCAAACGACTGTCATTTCAAAATGTATTCAAAATACAAATTATTAATGCGATCTTTTACATTCTTTGTGATAAGTCTTTGATATCCAATGTGTATTCTATACCTGGAGCATTTCTCAATCCTCACTAGTCACATTTCAACTGCTTCACAGCTATGCGTGGCTACCGGCCACTGTATTGAGTAGCACAGACCTCGAGGTTTCCTATGACAGAAATATTTAGTTTTATGCAGGCTAAAAGCATAATACCTGTTATTCTGAATAGTTATCACAATGCAGTGCTAAAATGTAGAATAGTCAACAATAGGGAAATAGCTCTGGTGAAATCAGATGTTCCTCCTGTGGATTATAGGACCGGGAGACTTAGCCTTGGAATTTGTCAAGAAGGAAATTGGTATAAATTTGGCTCTTTCTTAGATTCATTATTCTCTAGTTTTGGGGAACGGGGATTAACATTTAGAAGAAAAATATGAGATAGACAGCACTGTGGTGTCCAATTTGGTAAGACTAAAGACACAGAAATGACAAAGGGTAACAAAGGCAAGGATCAAGGTTTTGCTAGTTGGGTCAGGTTTTGAGCAAATCTGGGGATGTGATCTCCTCCTCAGGTGCTGTGTTACCTTAGGATTTTTAATCAGCTGTTAATATGAGGGGACATTACCCAAACTATCAGAAAGCCACTTGTATTTTAGAAATCCTGGGAAATTAATCTTTGATTCATTTCAGCTCCCAACATCCGTTTTTCTTTCTTCTAGTAAAAGTATCCCCTGGTGACTCACCCTGTCCTCCACTCTCAACCCTGTGCTTTAGGAGGTATTAATTCTGAATTGCAGGGGTGGAATGCCTGATTTGGCCTGACCACTCAGAGAATTTCAGTCCTCTGGCCACAGCGATTGGGTCAGGGTGGGTACTCTTAGATTCAATTAGAATCTAATTCATCTAAATTCAGTTCATCTTGGGGATTTTTGCTTGAGCAAGCGATTTCCCTGGGCTTGAACCTAGAAGGATGTGATCTTGAAGTGGCCAGGGCTAGCCTATGAAGCCTGGGAATGAAGCCCACACTTGGGTGGAAGATGCTGACACGTGGAGAAGAGCTGAATCCTGATGACCATGTTTCAGCCCCCGAATTTGACTGTGCCTAAAACCAGAGATCTAGTCCTGACAAGAGTAAATCTCCCAGGTTTCTCTCTTTGGCACCACCAGTTTGTGTCCATAAGTTTTTAGTAATTTTTTTGTCATATCGATGCATTTGTCTTTCTTTATAACAACACTTCCCAGTGTGGATTTCTCAGGTTCATAGTCCTAGAAGATTGCTTTAAGAAAGTGTTGCATGATCAACTGAATTTGATAAATTCTGTAGACTAGGTTTCTCTAGTTGGCCATTCTCAATGCACTTTAGCATATTAAAAGCTCTCAGAATTTCTGAAGTTAAGAAATTTGATTAGCTCTGTTTTTCTGAAACTGACTTGGCCACAGCACTGTGTTTTGGGCTAAAACGCCTATTCCTGTACTATGGAACACACTTTGCCAACTTCTGCTCTGGAAAGGAAGTAATTCTCCCATGTTTCAGGTGATTTCAGGGGCCACCTCTAATCATGCTACCCTTGGAGGTGTTTATGTGTCATCATGTTGTAGAGGACCATCCATGAGGAGCCATCTGTCTAAATAAACATATGTATCTGACAGGGAAAATGTAAGTAGTTTGAACATACATTTAGATTGCTAGGTAAACAAATTAGGATAGACCTGATATTCAAACCAGGCAGATTGGCTTAGATGTTTACTCATCCATGCCATTATTGATTCATGAGCTCAACAAATGTTTATTGAGTGACTACTTTGTTACATACCCTAAACTTAAGGAGATAATAATCTAGAGATCCTCATATGTGACTTCAACTTGCAATACTCCAATTATTGCTCTTGGGGTGCTTTCTTAACCCTGATGACCATTTATGCTGATCTGGCCTGGGCTGACATGAAACAGTACTCCAGACAGAATTGAGTTACTCATTGTGAAAAGTAGATAGCATGATCATAGGATCTTACATTGATATAGCTTTTAAAATTTTGAATTATTTCAAAAATATCATCTTATTTAACAAGTTTAAGAGACAGAGCAGCTATTTCAACCCCTATTTTGCACAGGGGAAGAGAGGTCTGGAGAAGTTAAAAGGCCTGCCCAAGGCTACACAGTTTTGAACATTCAAAATCAGACTTGGGACCCAGTCCCTGGATTCCCAATGTTTCCCTTTTCTACTCACCAGTGCCATTTATCATTTGCTCAGTTTCCTCCAATACTTAGGATGTGAAAAGTAGGATATAGATTTTTCTTCTCAGTATATAGTAGCCACTAGCCTCATGGAGCTAATAAGTACTTGAAATGTAGCTACTGCAGCTAGGGAACTGAATTTTAAATTTATTTAATTTTAATGAATTTAAACTCAAATTTAAAGACCGATACTCAATAAGCATTGGGAAACTTTTAAACATGTTTGAAATAAAATGAATACATGAAAAAGTGGTTTTTCTAACTGTAAATTTTATATCTAAATATGTCTTGTGTTTCTTAATGAAACCTTAGTGTCTGAATTGAGATGTAATGTATTTGTTGGATTTAGAAGATGTAGCATGAAAAAACCAGTAAAGTATTTCAATAATTATTTAGTTGTTGAATAATTATTGCTAGTTAATTAGTTATTATTTGTTGAATTGAAACTATTATGGATTTAATGGATTAAGTAAAAATACGTTATTAAATTTATTTCCACTTATTTATTTTCCCTTTTTTGATTGTGGCTACATGGAGGATAGAAAGTCACATATATGGCTTGCACTCTATTTCTATCGGCTAGCAATGATATAAGCTATATTGGAGGGCACCTAATGTCTAGCTTCAAAGTTCTAAGTCCCAGTGAAATGGGTTGTGGGGGGGGGGCAGTGTAGAACTAGAATTCAGGGCATAGCCTTGGGAATTACTCAAGTTTGGTTGTGTATTCTGGTTCTACTACCTTTTAAATTACTTGACTTCTTGAAAAATGTCTCCTTACCTGTAGATTAGGGATGTTACCACCTATTTCACTGACTTTTTCAATGATTCAATAAGCTAATACACGTATAACACATAGTCTAGTATTAGGCGATGTTTAAATGCTCATTACTTTGTTAGTAATAATAACAATTATAATAGTACTATTTATTGGTATAAAATGCAGATAGAATCCTCAGGCTTAGTAAATGATGGTATTTTTGTCTAGACTTTTTTGGAGGCGTCTTCCTCTGTTGCAATTCATTGCACTGGACTGCATTAATCATACCCTGTTTTGCTCTTACTGACAGTAATGAATAGAAACTGATAGAAACCAGCCTGCCAGGTCACTGATGAGGTGTCTACAAATGCTCTTTTCCAAGGCAGTTCTTAATTACCTTTTATATGTGAAATACCATATGCTGTAATTCCTCTAGCTGGAAATCTGCTCTGGGTTATAATGCCATGTTAGTTTTTAAACAATGTCTCTGGTTGGCTTCTCCTCTGTAGGAGAAGTTTGATTCAGTTGTTGTTCCTTATAATTTTATTTTTTAATTGGGTGACTGCCTAATTCTCTTTTTTCCAGCTCATTTTTCTATTATTATTAAAGTCAGTGGCTCAAGCTGTGCTTTGAGGGTTGGGACTAGCTGTGTGCTCAATTACTTGAAGGCATCAGAACTGAATGACAGTGATGTTTACATACCTGGCTTCAGGCTATAGATACAACTCTCTCATTTACAAACATTGTTTTTAGGCCATTGTAAACTACCATCAAACATAATGGTGTTTTATAACTTTTAAAAGTCTGGGAAATGCTCCCTTACTTGAGGGTCAGGTTTTTAGCCTCCTCAGCCATCCGGGACATATCTGGAAACATAGGTGTAAACGAAAAAGGTCTTTCAGCTGCTAAGACCACAATTGTTGCCAAACACAGCACTTTATCCAGAAGGAGAGGGCAAGATTTTTCCAAAAGGCACTGACTTACCTATGAAACTAAAACAGGAGCTGGCAAACTTTTTCTGTAAAGAGCAGATAGTGAATATTTTAAGCTTTGCATAACATGCAGTCTCGGTTACAACTACTTAACTTGGCCTGTTGTAGAGTGAAAGCAGCCATAGACATCATGGAAAGGAATGAGCATGGCTGTGCTCTAATAAAATTGTATTTACAAAGCAAGAAATGGGCTGGATTTGGCTCACGGGCTATAGTTTGCCCACCTCTGATCTAAAATATTGTGGCAAAAAGGAACCCTCTTGCACTGTGGGAATGTAAATTGATACAGCCACTATGGAGAACAGTATGGAAGTTTCTTACAAAACTAAAAATAGAATTACCATCCGACCCAGCAATCCCACTACTGGGCATATACCCTGAGAAAACCATAATTCAAAAAGAGTCATGTACCACAATGTTCATTGCAGCTCTATTTACAATAACCAGGACATGGAAGCAACCTAAATGTCCATTGACAGATGAATGGATAAAGAAGATGTGGCACATATATACAATGGAATATTACTCAGCCATAAAAAGAAATGAAATTGACTTATTTGTAATGAGGTGGATGGACTTAGAGTCTGTCATACAGAGTGAAGTAAGTCAGAAAGAGAAAAACAAATACCGTATGCTAACACATATATATGGAATCTAAAAAAAAAAAAAAAGGTCATCAAGAACCTAGGGTGAAGATGGGAATAAAGACACAGACCTACTAGAGAATGGACTTGAGGATATGGGGAAGGGGGAAGGGTAAGCTGGGACAAAGTGAGAGAATGGCATGGACATATATACACTACCAAACGTAAAACAGGTAGCTAGTGGGAAGCAGCCGCATAGCACAGGGAGGTCAGCTCGGTGCTTTGTGACCACCTAGAGGGGTGGGATAGGGAGGGTGGGAGGGAGGGAGACACAAGAGGGAAGAGATATGGGGACATATGTATATGTATAACTGATTCGCTTTGTTATACAGCAGAAACTAACACACCATTGTAAAGCAATTATACTCCAATAAAGATGTTAAAAAAAAAAAGTATAGCTGTTGAACAGAAGGAAGGATAAAACAACATCTTCAAGGTAGACAGAACCTTATATAAATGCACCCTTCCAAGCCCTTTCCATGGGGCAGAAATCGTTCTGGGAGCATAACATCACTGATATAATTTCAAATGTGATAACTGAGATTCATAATGATAACCTCACATCCTCCAGCAGCTATTAAAATATATTCCATATATTCTGATTACAAAGATAGAGAATTAAGGAACATATATGAGAGAGTTACACCAAACAGATGAAAATAGAAAAGGAATTTTTGTACTTACAATGGTGAGCATCAGTTATCTGAAAAACTCATGGAATTGTCCATTTCTGAAATCTGTGGTTCTTGAAGTGGTACTGTATTTTTTATCTTTTGCTCTTTAAGCTTGGGACTAGCTAATGAAACCAGCTTTCTGCACAAATCTTTGGCCAGATTCTCTATGGGGCTTAGGAGAACATTCAAAATCTACATTACTCCGTTTTTAAAAACAATCTATGCAGAATAGTAAAACATACTTTATGTACTCACAGTTTATGCTGACTGCTGAAAACCAGTGTTCTCCTAGGAAAAAGTATCTTGGACCACTCTTGCTAAACTTGGGGGGAAATCGATTGTTTTCAGCTTGGGAGCCTGAGAATACATCACTCTCAGAAGTAGGGCTGCTGTTGAGTTGATGGCTTTGAGGATTTTTCCAATACATTTTCCAGGACTTTTTTAAAGGAAGGAAGTTCTGTGACTCTCCATTATTCAACAGATTCTAGCTCTTTCTCCCTTTTGCTCTGAATCATTCTATATTTATCATTATTGATAAAGAACATCAGTAATGGCTGGGATTGATTCTATTTCTCTCTTAGCTATAGTTTAGGTTCACGTTATAAAATATGAATTTGTACAGAGAGGTTAGAAATTTTCCCAGATTATTTATAAAACCTCTTGGGTTTGGATCATCAAGGAAAGGTAGAGATAAAAAAGTTTTTAAAAGATATCCTGACTTTACCCTTTGCAAAAGTATCTCCTTCCTATCTATGAGTTTATTCTGATTTTGTAATAATACTGCACAGTCTTGAATGAAGTTCATACTGGGAGCCTCAGAGCCAAATTTCACAGGTGCAAATCCTGTTTCATAGCTTATGGCTGTGTGATGTTGGGTAAATCACTTAACTTCTCTAGATTGATTTATCTGTAATATGGAGCCTGTACTTCTATATTTTTCAGAGTTGTTGGGGGGGATTAAATGAGATAATACACATGGAGTGCTTAGCACAACGTAGGGCTGCCAAGTAAAGCTGTGTAGATTGTGAACTGAACAACTCCAGTGGACGGCAGTCATATAGACTACAATGCAATGTGGCAGCTTGGGTACAAAGTCAGTGCTTGATATATGAAACAGCCATTATTATTATTACTATTATTATTATTATTAAGACACGTAAGGCACACAAATGTTATGAAACCTGTCTGTAAATATATACTCTCTGTGAAAAAACCACCATCATGTGGCAGCAACTATACATGGTTATCAACAATTCTGGTGGTTTTTTTTTTTTTGTTTTTTTTTTTTTTTTTTTTTTTTTTGCGGTACGCGGGCCTCTCACTGTTGTGGCCTCTCCCGTTGCGGAGCACAGGCTCCGGACGCGCAAGGCTCAGCGGCCATGGCTCACCGGCCTAGCCGCTCCGGGGCATGTGGGATCCTCCCAGACCGGGGCACGAACCCGTATCCCCTGCATCGGCAGGTGGACTCTCAACCACTGCGCCACCAGGGAAGCCCAATTCTGGTGTTTTTAATATTAGATTTCAATTGTTAGATTAAGATAACCAACAATTATCTACTAAAAGCTTGGATTCGATTTTTGTATTTCTGTGGATTTGGTTCATCTGTGACCTGATTCCAGAGTTTTCTTCTAGATGACTCTTTAGCCAGTTTATCCTATGCCTAGTGCCGTATTATTCTTAGGAAAGTGAAGTTCTGTCCATTCATTCATTCATTCATGAAATGCTGTTAAGTACCAACTTGTGCATAACACTGTTCCAGGCACAGAGATGTGAAGATGACTAATATGGTTTCTCAAGGGGCTCACAGACTCGAGGGAGGCAGACTAGTAAGCAGTTCATCAGAGCAGGAAGAGAAATGCCCTGGAAGAGTGAGTCATGAACTCATTCATTCACTATTTTTTTTTTCATTCATTTAAGGAACAGACACATTGTACTGATGATGCCCTAGGCACTGATGTTGTGGTCATAACGGGATATCAAGAGTAATAAGACTTGGTCCCTTCCCTAAAAGAGCTCAGTAGGCTTCCTAGAGTCAAGGAGTTAAGACAAGTAGGAGAAAGGTGCTGGGCAGACGAGGAAGGAAATGATGTTGCAGGCAGTCTGAGGAAAATCCAAGTGCACTGGGTGGGGCTGAGGACTTGATGTCAGCCCTGGGTTGGTGATGATGTCCAGCCATACCTTCGACAAACCCTGTCATCTTGGCCAATGCTCTTTCCACTTCTGAATCTAAATTTCCTCAACTGCCCAGGTGAGGAAGATAACCTTCTCTCCATTAACAACCCAGAAAGTTTTTGAGAGGTCCAAAGGAGGTAAGTATGTGAAATTCTTAGGAAATTGGAAGGAGTGAAGTATTATATAAAATGGAAGAAGTGATCATCTTAAGTCGTATCTATCAACTCCCACGAATGGTGCCTTGATTAGATTACCCTGAAAACCTGAGACAAAGGCTTGGAGGCAGGTGTTCTCAGGAAGGTGGAGTAAGGGGCTAGGGAGAATGCAACAGGGAGGAGGAAAGGTCCACAGAAGAGAGTGCGAGTGAGGTTGCTGCTTGGCCGGGGAGGCCTGATTCTACTAGGGCTTCCTGAGAAGCAAAGACAATTTCTCCTAGAAAAGTCCATCCAGCTGATAGAAGGTAGGTTTTTTCCCCACTGATGCCTCTCCTTCTACTTAAGGGTCTGTGTCTGGAATATAATGGGCAAAAGACACAGTTACCTGGGGGATGTCCACAGTGGTCAGCAACTGGTTGAGTTTCCAGCTTCTGGCTCTAACATGCCTCTTAGTTGTAGGGACATATTCGCCTTCTTCATTTTTTGTCTTCTCACTCTTTAATAGATGCCTGCTGGGTAACAGCCATACATATTAGTGCTATGAATCTGTTAAAAGGCTTTCCCCCCATCAGTATTGATGTTGCTTCCTTTGAGATCATCCTTCTCATCCCCAAACATTCCCATAGAGCCTTGCTCTGGCCTAGAATTACATTCATAATTAACGTTGAACCTTCTGTAACCAAACTATGATTAGATCGCCGAACAACTTTTTGAGTTCAAGTAATTCCCTTATTAAATAGGAAACAATACAATGCCTTTTTATGGGTGATGCCTGGAATTCTAAATTCTGAAAGTCCTGTGAGGGTTTGATAAATGTGCACTTTATCATATAAAACATGCTAAAAGTCATGTAGAATTTTATAAATATATATATGCCTCCTACTGGGCCTTGATCATCCAGCAAGCCTAACCTATGAAAAGGATGCTAAGAATGGTCTCATCTACAAAGAGGTTCTGAAGTGTGACTTTTGATAAAAAATTAAAAAACACTGTCATCAGACTCTGCTGTCATTTGGTAACTTCTATGTCAATGAAATCTAATTTTCAAATTTTCTGATTTTTTTGTTTCTTTAGCATCAGCATTCAAACATGTTTGAATGTTTAGGATTTAAGTCAGAAGGTTTCCATGCACAATTCTGTGCTAGATACCTCTTTATAAACGAGGGTACTGCTGTTTTCAAGTTTAGTGTTTTTGAAGGTGACTATAGGAAGGCGGGAAACTTAGGCTAAATGTGGGACCTAATTATTTGAGTTTCTAGATGAGGCAGCTGTCCATGACTTTAGCTGTTTCAACTGAAACAATTAGCCACAAATCCTCATTTCTAACTCTTCAGCATCCCTGAGTAGGCGGTTATCTCCCCTAATTAGCTGAGTGATCTTTGGCAAGCCACTTTAGAAATGGAAAATTGAAGGTCAGAGTGGTAAGTGTCGATGGCAGTGTTTCCTTGTGTCTGTAAAGCACCTCGTGTGGTGCTTCGCCGGGAGTGTGCACTCGTTCAAGAGGTTTTTTTGTTTTTTGTTTTTTTTTTGCGGTACGCGGGCCTCCCACTGTTGTGGCCTCTCCCGTTGCGGAGCAACAGGCTCCGGACGCGCAGGCTCAGCGGCCATAGCTCACGGGGCGCAGCCGCTCCGCGGCACGTGGGATCTTCCCGGACCGGGGCACGAACCCTGTCCCCTGCATCGGCAGGCGGACTCTCAACCACTGCGCCACCAGGGAAGCCCAAGAGGTATTTTTGAGCATCTGCTGTGTGCCCAGCATTGTTCCAGAGGCTGAGGTTACCGTGGTGCCCATGGCAGACAACAACGTGCATTCTGGTGTAGGAAGGTAAACAAAAGCAAGTAAAGAAATAAAGATTTCAGGTGGTGTAATAGAGAGGGACAGGGTATCACTTCTGGGACAGAATGTCCAGAGAATAGGGGATATTTGAGTGGTGACCTGGATGGCAATGGGTCTGTCCTAGAAATATCTGTGAGCAGAGGGAATGTCAACCCAGGATCCTAAGTTAGGCATAAGCTTGGCATGTCTGGAGGAGAGCAAGGAGGCCTGGAGTGTCGTGAGCAAGGGGCTAGACTGTGAAGGGCCTGGAAGACATTGGTTCAGATTTTGCTCAGAGTGTGATGGGAAAGCATCATAATATTTTAAGCAAGGGAGTGAATTGATCTGATTGAAATTTGTTTAGAGATGACTCTGGACACTTTGTAGAGAATAGCATCTGGGTGGGGAGTAGATTTGGGGAGGCCAGATGGAAGACTGTTGTAGTAGTTCAGACAAAAGCCGATGGGTAGATGGGCGGTAGGACTAGAGAAGGAAAGTGGAAGAACAAGGTAGATCAAGAGACAGGACTTGGCTATGAAAATGGATGGAAATGGGAAAAGTAAGGACAGTTCCTAATTCTTTGTTTGAGGAAGGGGGGAAATAGTGGTGTCGTTTTCTGAGATGGAAAGAGACATATATAGAAGGGTAGATTGGGAGGGGTTTTAATGTATATGTGTAGGGACATGTCTCCATTTGAGTTTTCCCAGGAGTCCCAAGATAAGGATTGGAGTATAACTAGATTATTTGGGAGATGATCCCAGGAAACACTGGTACAGGCACGGGGAGGTGAGGCAGGGAGGGAAAGGCAGCCAATCGAGTATACACGATCAAGCAAGTTACCACTGTGGGCAAGTTTCCCTTGGAGAACACTGCGGGGGTCAGTATGGAACATACACCTCAATATTATTCCACCTGAGTGGCAAGGAAACTGGGTTTCTTAATCCATCAAATCCAGCAGCCATTGATTTAAGGCTGTCCCTGGGGGAGAAAGAGAATCCTGGCACCTTTGACCTGTTGTGTGTACAGATAGAGCAGCCTCTAGGCATCGGAGAAAGCCCTCAGGTAAAGAGATGCAGGTGCTGGCAGCTGGCTTTGTGTCAATATAGGGATATGAGCAGTGCCTGCTACTACATCAAATAGGCAGATGAACCCAAGTCTCTCAGGCGAGAGCTCAAGATTTCTCTGTGTATAGAGAATATTTAAAGCCATGGGACTAGGAAAAAAAATCACCTACAGAGGGTTCATGGGTAGAGAAGAGAAAGCCCTAGAGCCTGACATGCCAACTTTTAGAGATGGCTTTGATTTAAAAAATTAAGAAAGAGTAGCCATTGAGGTTGGAGGAAAATCAGCAGAATGTGGCGTCATTGGAGCCAAGAGAAGGTTTTCAACACAGTGGGGGTGATCAGGTGTTCAAATGCCACTAAGCATTAGAGAAGCTGCAGAGAGAGAACATTGAATGGCGTGGTTCCTTGGTGTCACTTACAGCAGACACTTAATACCCAAGGTTATTATTATGATTATTAGATCCTCAAAGATCACATTTAGGTTATTATTTTTTTTCTTTTGAGCTGCCTTTGGAACCTTATGAAACAGGATCTCCATATTGTGTCTCCGGAAACTGTAGAATTCATTCCCTTAAATTCCTGGTAGGGGCTCTATAAATCTTGGTTGAATGTAGTTTGACGAATCTTTCCTTCAGAATCGGTACTTTTTTGTAGCAGGAGATTTGGGGACAGTGGGAATAGAAGATGTCTCAGTAAAATATCTGCTTTGTACCTTTGAGGTTTCAGAAAACATATGTAGTACTCATAACAAGGGTTATTCTAGAATTTGCACTATGGAGATGGTTCTGATGAAAAGGTCTCCCAAAGAGTAAAGTGACTTGGGTTTCTTAAACAAGACTCTTCCATCAAGGCAATGCTCCTCCTAAGAACTTCTAGACTCTTAACATTTTAAAAGCACACAGAGAGATAGCAGGCATTGGAGACTTCACAAGATCTACGACTGTACACTAGCTTGCCTTTCTTTAGAAGTCTACCTACAAAATGAGATTTGAGGAAGGACTTCTTTCCCCAAGCCTGAGAGTTTGTTTAGGTCACATAGGGAAATGCTGATATCGTACAAGTGAAGGGATTCTTTGAACCCTTCTCTAGCCCATCTCAAATGTGCCACTTCAGCTGTATCATCCATCCATTTGCCTTCCTCTTGGCCTTAGAGCATGTTCCAGGCAGACCATCTGAGATGTTTTAATGTCTTCTCTTTATTATAGTCTTTCAAGAAATGTCATTAGCACATTCCTGTCTTAAGGTGAGGAAGTAGAGCCAAAAGGAGAGCTAATCATTAAGACCAATTTGTTACTTTTGGGAAACGCTAGTTGAGGTAGCCAAAGTGAGTTACTAAACAATTATTCAAAGCTAAGTATCAAAATCCCCCAACACTATCCAGGATTTAATTTTTTTCGGTTCAGATTAGAAGAATGTTTCAAATCATTTCTGAGCACTGAGCTCTGACTGATGGTTTTGTTGTTTCTTTGAGCTTTTGTATTTCTCAAGGATCCAACACTATATCTAATGCTTCCATATCTAAGACTTTGCCCTCACCTTCATTGCAATAAAGATTTGGTTGGAAGAGAAATGTGTGTGTGTGTGTGTGTGTGTGTGTGTGTGTGTGTGTGTACGCACATGCATATGTGTGCTTGCATGTATGTTATACAGTCTTTAACCAAATCAGTTGCCTCCTGCCCACTGGTCTATATACTATTTTTGTCTGTTTTAGAAATTGTGTTGCAGTCTGATTTAAAAATTTCAAGAGTCACAGATCATTTTCAATATTTTGAGTAGTGTATGAAGTGAAAATCACCGTCTCCCCAACACCTTCCATGGCTCTCAGCACTTCTTGTTTTCCAAGCCTGTTTCTGATGCTGTTCTTGTGAAGGCAGTGTAGCTCAGGCTGCAAAAACACCTCTTCTCAACCCCTTCTCTTTCTGCCATGTTATATGTTGGGCTTTGACGCCTCTGAATGGATGGGGAGAGAGAAGCTGATGGAGGCAAGGTTGGGGCTCTAGTTTAGGAGTTGTGGGGACAGAGGAAAGGGTGATTGTTTTTCTGTCAGGTCAATCCTTGGGTCATAGAGTTGAGCCATAGATAGTGAAGGAGAGTTAATTTCTCTTACCTTGTTTGCAGCTAACTATCCTCTTTGGATTCAGAGAGTATGTATGTGTTTCTAAATCAGTTTCACTTAATGAAACAGCTAGGATCCATTCCCTCTGTCTTTAGGTTTGTGGTCTTCAATCTTTGGTTTACAACGTTGTAGACACAATAGGCCTTTTGTGTATCCTGGTGGGCATTTTATTGGGAGGTTTGGAGTATGAATATCTGTTAACCGCCGTGCCAACCTGAAAGTTCATGGGAAAGAAAGTAAAACCTTCTAGAGGCTATGTGATGCTCCATTCCACCTCAGAGCCAACTGCAGAGAAAACTGTGCTGGGAAATCAGAATTGAAATGAGCTAAGTACTGCATTCGTATAACTTAGTGAGAAACTTTGCACACTGAGACAAAGAACAATTTTCTTCAATGTTGTGTTCAGGTTGAGTTACAGATATATGTAGCTTCCTTCAAATGTCTCTGATTTTTAAGGACTCTCCTGATTGTTCATTCAGGTTTTCTTGGGTTTCTTTTTGGTATCTATCTGTGGTGCTCCTCATTAAAAATCAGGATATGGAAAATGATGGGAGAGTTTAAAAGTTTAGAGTACATTCAAAAGTGCTCAAATATTTCACAATATGAGTATTTCTCTCTGCCTCTAAAGGTACCTCTAATTGTGGCCCTTTGTTCCTGTGTTTTTTGTTCAAGGAAGACCCCCGCATATGCCAAGCCCTTGAGGCCTGCTCCTGGCTTGTACTGAGAGCCTCTCCCATGCTGGCGATCTGTAGGCGCTCCAGGGGCAATGTGTGATATGAAATGATCAAGCACGAAACCATTTTCCTGTCATTGAAACCTCTTTGTGGGGCTTCCCTCGTGGCGCAGTGGTTGAGAGTCCGCCTGCCGATGCAGGGGACGCGGGCTCGTGCCCCGGTCCGGGAGGATCCCACATGCGGCGGAGCGGCTGGGCCCGTGAACCATGGCCACTGAGCCTGCGCGTCCAGAGCCTGTGCTCCGCAACGGCAGAGGCCACAACAGTGAGAGGCCCGCGTACCGCAAAAAAACAAAAAACCTCTTTGTGAGTGATCGCTGTTCTTTCTTCACATGAGATAAAAATTAAAGACAAGTTGAATAAAAAAGAACTGCTTTCCATTTCCAAAGGGGGGAATGTCTCTGAGAAAAAGACGGAAGCAAACTTTCTTAAAAAAATTCAACCTTTCATTGAAAAGCACTTTAATTTTCCTCAGATATTCCAACATGTTAACTCACCCCCCCCTCACCCCAAGATAGGATTAGTTTAAGCAAGCAAAGATTTTAGAGTGTTCCACTCAAGCTCTTGTTTTCCAGATAACACAGGCTGCTCTGTGTTTCTCCATATGCCTGTAACATCTGTACCGTGCACAGACCATGTCACAGTAAAATATTGTTGAGGCAGATTCCAGAGTTTTCTTAGCCAAACAGGGATACAGGAGCTCACGACTGCAGTCACTTGCACACACCATCACATAAGCCCTAGACTCAGGAGTGAGACTCAAAGTAAAAGGGCTTTGGAGGCCATGGTAGTTCTCATAAATTAAGAATTATGAAACATTGTCTCCCTGAATCTAATCCAGCAGCTGAATTTGAGTCTGTTTTGCAACCAAATGGCAAAATACAGTGAAAAAACTTGATTAAGTCTAAGTGGAGTCTTAAATTTCTATTCCTTCAAGGCATGCAGATTTTCTACCACAGGCAAGGATTTACCTTGAAAGGAAGGATCTAGTTGAGAGACGAGGGAGCTGAAGGAAGGAGTGTCTTTCTCTGTCCCAGGTAAGGGACTTCCAAACCTCAGTTTCTCCAGCTGCAAAGAGGCAGGGTTGGATCATGTGACCCTTTCTTTGACCAGTTTTGATGCTAAGTATGATTTCTCAATGCAATGGTATGAACTGTTCAAAAGTCATATGGTAAAGGGGGGCCTTCAAATGGAATTCAAATCACTAGAGACACATTTTCTATCATTAAAACCTCTGGGTGAATGATCCCTGTTCTTCCTTCACTTGAGATAAAATATTTAAAATTTTTCCTTATAAATTTAAATAAACACATTGTAAGAAGATTGAAAAATAGAGAAATGGGAGTGAGTGAGCACATGCCTATAATTCCACCACCAGAGGACAACCGTTGGTGGCATCTTCATGTATTTCTACCGGTACTTTTCCTATAGATCAGGTGTTTTATTTAGTTGTACTATCTTGTTTATAGATATTTTGTATCTTGGGTTGCCTCTCACCTCGAAAAAAAAAAAATTGTTTTGTTGTCTCCTAATGCAGAACTCTGGCTGATCCCACGTTATACAAACTCTGTTTTATCTTTGTGGTTGCACTTACTCATGATGATGTTTGTAAAATGCTTATGGATTTGTTCGTGTGACCAACCCCAAATTAGATCTGTGGTCACTTGAAAAATCTAACTGGACACAGTTGGCTAGGCGAGACTTATCGTAGAATCATGTTGGAAAAGAGTAATATAGAATCTGCTGTGTGTCGTAACTCTCGTGCTGCTGGCGAGGAAGCAAGTTTTCTCTGAGGAGGTATGACACCGCATTTCTCTCCTTACCACTCTCCTCGGTGACAATCTGACGGCCACCCCCTAGGATCTGTGTCCCTAACTTGTGGTGGAGGAGGTAACAAATGACCAGTCCAATAGTAGTATCTTTCATGCTTCTACCCAGACTGCAATAGTTCCTTGCCATTAATATAACCATTGAAGAGTGTTAAATTTCTTAGTGCTGTGAAAATTGGTATTAAAAGAAGTACTTTAAAAAAGAAATGGGAGCTTAAGAGCTGTAATAAAAGAATAACCCTTAAAGCAAGTCAATTGGAAAGCATAATGAAGTTGATAGTGGTCTTTTTAGTTTAGCCATGAATTTGTTAAGAGAAAAAATGACTTTTCTGAAAACCACCATCTGTGCTATAAGTAGATCCATTAACACCGCTAAAGACACCAGGAAGGTCACGCTGCTGCCACGGCAGTTCACCCCCTTCGCGTTTTAATTTTACTGCATTCGCTGTTCAGGTTTTCCCGAGTCTCGTCCACTTGGCCATGCCAGAAGGCTCTCGTTACTGCCTAAGGGACTGTGATCTTCAGGTTGAACTTTGCCTCTTGAAACAAGAGTCCCCTGTGTTACTCAGACCTCTAAGTGCTGACAGGCCTGGCGAGGGACCCGAGGCTTTAATTCCATTTGCTTAACACTGCTGGATGTCAAATTCCATTACACTGGCATCTGAGGGACAGGCCTTAAGTTTTTGGATGGAGTTATGTTTAAGCACGTCAAGTTCAGATTTACCCTCATTTACGACAGAAATGTTCTTAAACTCTCATTCAAAGAAAACTCTATTTTAAACATACTAGACCCTTTAAATAATTTCCCTTAAGTTAAGAATATTCTTTTTTGAAATGCAAATAGTCATCCTTCAATTGATCTATTTTGACCAACATTTTTAGAATTGAAACCTATGTTAAATTTCTATGTACTTGACAAAAGAAATATTCATCTTCTTTTCATCTTCCGAATTCTTAAGGTTATAGTCTACATAACAGTATGTGTGTGTGTGTTGTCGCTCATTTAATCAACAAATGTTTACTAATTACTTACTAGATACTTGGCACCCGCTAGGTGCTGGGTGTGTGATTCTGGCCCTCCTGGAAATACTCTCTAGGGATTTCATGGACCTCGTCGATTAAATTTCAAGCTTCTTAAGGGCAGAGATCATGTCCTGACTTCCTGTTTTAGGCCCTGAAAAAGAGTAAAGTCTATGAAAGAAGTACTTGGTTGATGCTAAATGAAAGAGTGAAAAAATAATGAAATCAGATTAAACTTATATTGCTTAACAAAATTGGTTTATCACATGGGATTTAGAATTCTTTTAATGAAGGCTATTGGAATGGTATTATTATATAACGTTTCTGTTCTTCCCTTTGCTTAAAGTCCCTTCAGCCCAATGGTGAGGCCAGCGTTAGTGGATGGCAGAGACTAGAGACGGTTTAAAGCACTTGAGATGTGGGAAAAACTACTTCTGTGAAGACAGAAAAGAATCTTAGCAGCATATAGTTGAACCTCTGCTATAGATGTGGAAAATAAAGCTGAGTGAGCTTGAGGTAATTGCTCAAACTTGCCCAGCATCTTAGTGTCAGTGGCAGGGCTGGGAGGGCAACCCTGGTTTAAGAATTCTTAATTCTTTCCCCCAAGTCTTACTTTTTATTTAACACTGGTAATACTTACTTATGCCTTGGTTGGGGTTTGTAAGTTATAAGCGACAGAACCTGGTTTTGACCAATGCAAGCACAAAAGGAACTTCTTGGAAAGCAGTGAGTGGTTCACAAAATTAAAGGAAAACTTGAAGAACTAGACCTCTGACAAGACTGGCATCTGAATTCTGCTTGCCTTTGGAGAGCAGGAACCAAACGGCAGTCCCTTCCAGGAGCCACCATCTGAATGAATCAGCACCAAGAGTTTTCAGTCTCTGTGTTGCTACACTCAAGATTCAGATTCCAGGGAGAGACCTCTGACTGGTCTAGCTTGGGTCACCTGCCCACCCCTTAGGCAGGGGAGGGTGGGACACTTTGATTGACAGTCTCAGTAAGTCTGCATCCTTTGGGGATTCCAAATCACAACCAGGTGCTATTATCAGAGTCGGGAAAATGGGTGCAGTGTACATAAAACCTAGAGTGCCAGCACAAAATGACTCCATGTACTCATGAAAGTGAGTCTCACAAGTACATAGGCATTGCCTTCTCCAAATATCCCCCACTCTGTTCATGCCTGTAATTCTATCTCTGAGCCCCATACTCCCACTTTACAGGGAAGGTGAAAGTTTCTAAAAGGAGATCCCTTGTCATTCTTCTGCTCTACCTTGACATTTCTCCTTCTTTTCAAGTTTCTTTCTCTTCCAAGACTATAATCCTTCACATGAACTCTAGGTCCTATTATCAACCACCTCCTTTGGGGGCCTTGGGACAAAAATTCTTTCTCTACCTACCCTGCATGCCCATGACCCTGTGGTTTAGGATGTGTTCCATTCTTACCTCCAGGGGTGGAGCATGAGACCCCTAGCTCTCTCCTGAACTCCAGCACGTATTGCCAGCATTGATCCAGGGATTTCTCTCTGAAAGGAGGGAAAATCCAGGGATAGCTAAGGCCCATAGGAGAAGCCAAAAGATGGGTGTATGATGAGCAGATAGGAGAGCCAAGTAGGGAGGAACTGAAATTGCAAACTAGAGAAGGAAATATAGGACAATGTCATGTATGCTGGAGAAAATAGTATGGGACTAGTTTTGCAGCCTTTTGTAGAATCCTTACCAGATTGGTTTGGGTTTATTAAATGTGGTGGCTTTTATCCTATGGTGATGAATGGTGTCCCTCAGGGTCTGATGTCTCCATCTAGATGCCCTGCCTTAAACTCAGCATGCCTAAATATCATCTTCCCTAATTGCTCCATGCTTACATCAAACCTTCTTCTCATTCGGTTTCTCATCATTGCTTGCCCAGGGACAACCAATGGATCTTTCTCTTTTAGGAAAGTTCAGCAAGGCCACAAAAGAAACAAGGTAGAGTAGTTAAAAGAATTGACCATGGTCAATTCATGGAAATTTTACTCTGTTTTGAATATCTACTCTTGAGTGCCTTGACACAAGTTTCTCCATCCTGACTCACACCTCGGACAAACTAATTCCTCTTGAGCCTTTTGACTTAGCTACTGGGAGCTTATAACCCTTTACTTCCCTCAGTCCTGATTTGGCATGTCAGCAAAATTATAGTCCTCACTTGCTTAAAGGAAAATTTGAACGAAGCGTCTAACCACCTAGGCGCTGGTATTTTGGGCTTCTTCCTAGAAAAATTGGAATGTACCAGATGTGACAATTTTTAGTGGAACCACCATCATCCTAGTCACTATGATTACATATTTACTGATCTAAGGGTGTTTGGTTGTAAGCAACAGAGACTCACTAAATTAGCTAAGTAACCAGTTTATTGTAAAGACGCCCAGAAGTCTCAAGGACCCGAGTAGCTAGGTTTCTTGGGAACTGCTAAGTCTTCAGGTGACCTTCCTTCTGTCCGCTTTTTCTTTTCTGGTTGCGTGTTCTCCTGTTGCTGAGGAATGTCTGCTTCATTCATCTCAATAGTTTTCCACGCTTGTGTGTGTTTTGGGGCGGTAACGGCACAGAGACTCAGCCCCGATTCTATCCGAATTTTACTTCTCCAACCTGACATTGCTCCTTCAAAGGCTTGAGTGAGACAACTGATGCTCTCTGATGTCCACCCCTGGAAAAATTACTGCTGCCAGAGGTCCAGGTCATCTGGTACAAAGGTGGTCGCGTAGGCTCTCCCCTTCTGCAGGGGTCGGTTGTGAGGTTGTCTAAGGACAGGGTTATGATCAGGTGTGCTCTGAACATGTCTACACAAATCCTCCCTCATTAGGGTGTCCTTTTTCCTTTATCTCATATCTCGCCTCTGGTTACCAAGTACCGCGCTCTAGTCTGAATTAATGATTTTGACTGTGATACACAAAGCCTTAAGTGGATGGAAGACTCTGCATCTCCAGTCCAATGGGAAGGGACTCTCAGGAAGTCTCTGTCTCTGTGAGAAATAGTATTGGAAACCGATGAACAGCCATTGCTGAAACCCGACAGCAAGATACTTAACATAGTTACTAGCTGTGCTAACTGATTTAATGAACAGGGAACATAACAAATGAGCATGTTTACCAAGTTAACTTGTGAAAATGAATATCTGTAATTAAAACAGCTCACAACTGACAGGCAAACAGGAAATTATTGATATTATTATACACAAATCATCTTAAAATACCAGAACTTAATAAACGGGGGGGAAAAAACAAACAGTGGCTAAAACTGTCTGCTAAATAAAAAATAATGACGAACACCTGTGGTCTTTTTATAGGACTCCAGTGGAGATTTTTTTTGAAGACCTAATTATGTTTTTGTAATGCTACCATTTCATTATTTCTCTGTAGCATTATTAAAAGAAAATATCCATATTTTCTCTGTATAAAAGGTCTGTAGCATAGATTCAGGCATGGGTTTTGGTTTTTTTTTAATGCTACAGACACTCTGACAGTTCTAGCTACTTATTGGCAAAGCACATAGGCCTTGGAAAGGCTGGATTTTTCTCCTTGGTAATATTGGAGTCTGGCCAGGGGACAAGGGTGATATAGACCCCTTCAGACAGAGTCTGCTAGCAAGTAACTGAGAGCCAGTAGAGCTGAGTGGGTACAAGAGTCAGCTCTGCATTTAGCCTCCTTGGTCTCGAATCCCAGGTTTGTTCCTTCCTAGCTGTGTACCCTCTAGCAAGTTACTAAACCACTCTGTGCCTTAATTTTCCCATTTGTAAAATGGGGATAATGATTATACACATCTCATAGGACTATTATTTGAAATAATACACGAAAAGAGCTTTTAGTGCTTAGCACCTCATAGGTGCTAATAAATGTTAGCTACTATTATTACCTGCAAGTTACCATTCTCTGTGTGTCTTCTTTAACTAAGCAGGTTCTAAGAATGCAGCACCAGGACGCCCCAGCCATGTAGTTGGGAGTAAGAGCCACATGAGTGGTCTCGATCTACATAGCTGAGAGTTGATTTTCTTCATAGTACTGAGCATCATTTGAAAGTACCTTGCTTGCCTCTCATCTGCCTCCTCTCACTAGGATGTCAACTCAGTGGTAGCAGACTATTCCAGGGCTGACATGTTGCACAACTTCAAGAGGTCCTGTTCACCTCGTCCCTTTATGCTTCTGTTCTGCAGGGCTGCCATTCACATTAAATAGAGTTGTGCAGCATGGTGGTCTTGGATGTCCCACGGGGGCCTCTGAATTGACCTCACCTCCTTCCCAAAGCTTCTCTCCATGATTCTCCTCTATGCTGGTGGCAGCGCCACGTGCCCCATCACCCCAAGTAGGAACCCTGGAGAACTGATGATATGATGTAAATAACTTCCTTCTTCTGCTTTGGGTCCCTTGTGACCCTCTCTCCATATAGAAGCCAGAGTGCTCTATTCAACCTAAATCAGGTCACATCACTCCCTTGCTTAATGTACTCCAGTGGCTTCCCATTGCACACACTGTAACATTCAAGCTCTTCAGCATAGCCTAATAGGCCTGATCTTATGCCACACTCTCTTGATCATACAGGTACCGTAGTTTCAGAAGTGGTCCATGCACTACGAACATCACTGGGAACTTGTCAGAGATGCAGTTCTTGGGCCTATACCAGATCTATTGAATGAGAAACTCCGGGGGTGAGGGCCACTAATCTGTGTTGTTTTTTTTTTTTTTTTGCGGTACGCGGGCCTCTCACTGTTGTGGCCTCTCCCGTTGCGGAGCACAGGCTCCGGATGTGCAGGCCCAGCGGCCATGGCTCACAGGCCCAGCCGCTCCGCGGCATGTGGGATCTTCCCAGACCAGGGCACGAACCCGTGTCCCCTGCATCGGCAGGCGGACTCTCAACCACTGTGCCACCAGGGAAGCCCAACTAGTCCGTGTTTTAACAAGCCTTCTAGGTGATTCTGATATTACACTGGCTTCTCTGTGCTCCTTAGACACAGGAGCCATCCCTGAAGGCTCTTCCCCAGATTTCCACATGATTTGTGGGACCAGCTCTGCTTCCTTACTCATATCTGTTCCAAAGCCATTTCTTCAGAAAGGACATTGCCACGTACCCCGTCTAAGATATCTGTGTTCCCCTTTGCTCCTGCTGTTGTTCTCATTACTCTACCACATGTCTGGGTTTTATTTACAGTACTGAACACTATTTCTTTTAAATTTATTTATTTATTTATTTTTGGCTGCATTGGGTCTTCGTTGCTGCGTGCGGGCTTTTCTCTAGTTGCGTCGAGCAGGGGCTACTCTTTGTTGCGGTGCACAGACTTCTCATTGCGGTGGCTTCTCTTGGCATGGAGCATGGGCTCTAGGCGCACAGGATTCAGTAGTTGTGGCACGTGGGCTGAGTAGTTGTGGCTCACGGGCTCTAGAGTGCAGGCAGTAGTTGTGGTGCATGGGCTTAGTTGCTCTGTGACATGTGAGATCTTCCCGGACCAGGGCTCGAACCCGTGTCCCCTGCATTGGCAGGAGGATTCTTAACCACTGCGCCACCAGGGAAGTCCAGTACTGAACACTATTTGAAATTACTTTTCTTGTCTGTTGGTCTGCTCCCTCCCAGCAGAATGTTAGCTCCATTCAGTTGGGTACCTTAACTGGTTTTGCTTACTGCTGTGTCCACAGCGCTTAGAAGAGTGCCTGGCACACAGTCGGTGCTCAGTAAGAAGTTGTTGAGTGAATGGTATGAACATTTTACTAGGTATGTGTGACAGATTGGATTATTGACCTCAAATCTTCACCTGTCCCTGATGCTATATCCTTTGCCATTTGACTCTATAGCTCTTTCATCTAGAGAAAGAGTTCACTTCTCTGGAGAAGCTCCAAGCAGTACTTATGTGGAGTAGATCTGGACTCAACATTCAGTTTGGAGCTGAGCCCAGCCTAGATCAGCCAACACCTAGATTTTTGAGCAAGAAAAAATTACTGTTGTTTGAAGTTACATAGTTTTGGAGTGGACGTTAATGCATTACTGTGTCAACAGCTAATGCTGTATATATATGCTATATGTGTTAGGTACCATTCGAATCCAGAAGAAGTGGTAATCAGTCTTGTTTTCAGGACAAGAGTAAGAAAAATTGGAAAGGAAGAAATCACTGAGTAAGTCTTTTTGAAAATAGAATGAAAGAGTACCTGGTAGATAAGATGGGGGAGAGTATTTGGGGAAAAGGAATGATTTGAGAAACGGCCTTCATTGAAGTGCAAGAAGCATCTTGGAAAGGGCAAATAGCTCATTATGCAGAAAGTATGTGGGCAAGCAACTAGAAATAAGACTAAAAATTAATAATTACACCTTACATTTGTAAAGAATGCTTCAATAACATTTTTGCATACATTCTCTTATTTAGTGCTCGTGATATCTCTGAGGCATTGCTCTGTAGAGTCTTAGAGAACCTTGGTTAGAGTCTTATCATGGTGGCCTTGGGAAAGTTACCTTGAATATCTCTCAGCCTCAGCTTTCTCATCCATAAAGTGGTGTTACTTTCAGAATTAAAAGACATGAAATATGTACAGTGCCCAATGTACAACAGGTACTCAAAGTCCCCCATCCCACTGCCCATCCCATTTTACATCCTAAGAATCTGAGACTCAGCTTAAGCAACTTGTCCATACGTCACATCGTTAAGAAGTAGCAGGTTTGGACCATGATTCGCATTTTAGGACTCTCCCCTTGATGCCACGGCTTCATTCGGCAATGCTGAGAGATGAGCTCAACCTTAGAGAACTCAAACTTTCCAGCTCTCTGCCTGGAATGCTTTTCTTAAGCTCTTCACCTGTTATCAAGAAAATAAATAGGACAAGGGACAATAGTCATAATCTGGACTCATCTTTTTGTTTACTTATTATCTTTTCCCTCCAATAGAATATAAGGGCGAGCCCCTTGCCTGCTGTATCTCTTGTATACCTCCAGCGTCTGGCATGTAATAGATGCTCAAGAAGTCCTTGTAGACTGACAATATTCAGGGCCAAGGCCAAGCACAGACTGGGAGACCTTGCCAAGAAGGCAGGCATGAGACAAGGGTGGGAAGGGCTCTGAGGACCAGGAAGCCATGGTGGATTTTATGGGTTGCCTATGGCTGCGAGCTGGGCTGGGTCAGAGGGATTAGACACAGTCAGGAAGAGGATTCTAGTCTGGCTTGCCTGGTGTGGGCATCGCCCCATGTGCAATCTTCTTTTGCACCCCTTCCCAACTTATGTCAAACTCTGCTCATCCTGTTTCATTCTTTCAGTCTTGTTCTCAGACTTCTACAAGATTGAAATAGAAGTTGCAGCAGAGGATGGCAGGAATGTAAATTGTTACAACCACTTTGGAAAACAATGTGTCACTCTCCTGTAGAATTGAACATTTGCATACTCTATGATTTACCATTCTATTCCTTGGTATGTTCTTCAGAGATATCCTTGGATGTGTTTACCAGGAGACATGTAAAAGAATATTTGGAGCCACCAAAATTGGAAACAATCGAAATATTCATCATATGAGAATAGTTAAGTGAATTAGGGTATAGTTACACAATGGAATATTATACAGAAAAGAAACTAAATGAATCACAGTCACATAGACCAGCCATGAGTGAATCTTACAAACATAAAATTGAATGAAAAAGAAGGTTACTGGAGACATCATATAGTATGATGCCAATTTTTAAAAATTCAAAGAGTAACAAAATTAAGCAATATGTTTAGGGAGACACACATGTAAAAACTAAAAGAAAAAAAAACAATGAAAAATCTTGGGCCTCTATAGGTATTGAGGAGCTGGGATGGAGAAGAAGCTCTCAGGTAGACACAATAGTAGTGGTGTACATAGGGTCATGGGCTGACAGGTCTTCATTTTGTTGTATGTTTCATGATTTACATACAAAACTAATACATGTAATTTATATTAAATAATACATAATAGATTAAGAGAAGTCCCCTGGACAGAGAGGCAGGAGGATTGATTAATTTTATTCATGTAAAAATTTATTTATTTATTTTTGTCTGCACCATGCGGCTTGCAGGATCCTAGTTTCCTGACCGGGGATTGAACAAGTGCCCTCGGCAGTGAAAGTGTGGAGTCCTAACCACTGGACTGCCAGGGAATTCCCAAATTCTTTAATTTTAAATTGACATGGATTATAAAATATATCATCTATTTAGTAAAAACTTTTTGGGAAAGAGGGAGAAGAAATGCTGTCTAAAATCAAGCAATTAGATGCAATGGATCTCTTTCTAGAGACTAAGCTCTCCCTGTTTGGGAAAGTGATTTGAACCTATGAGTCATGTTTTGGGGACCTGACTGGGGATGGCTTTTGGGATAGCTGATTCTGTGGGCATGCTACATTTCACTACTTGTCCTTTGTCCTGGAAGGTGCTTATAAATTTGGAAGGGAAAAGAATGATAGAAAATTACAAAGTATTCTTTTAAGTTTTAAGAGTAGAGATGGGTGAGGATAAGGGCAAGAAGTGTGACCACTCTTGTGAAGATTTTTTTCTTTCTTTTTTTTAAAAGGAAGAGCCCATGTTTCTGAACCTCATTTCTCATATGACTCTTCTTCCTTCTGGGTCTGATCCTGGAGCTCAGCTTAATTATATATAATGCTTGTCTAAGAGATAAGTGTTGAAAAATAGGGGCCTAGAATTTAAAGAAATTGATTTGGGCTATTGAAATAGTTCAAAATAATTTTGTGTCTTACAGGAATGGACCACGGGAAGCTCACTCCTTATTAATTTCTGTGACAACCCTTAAGGCAAAGAATAAAAATAGTCCATGAGCTACAAAAGTCCTATATACCTCTTGAGCCATTATCCCTGAAGAGAAGGGTTAACCAGAAACCCCTTCTTCATGTTCTGTGATCCCCTTTGGGCTTTGGTCACACTGCACAAAGCAGAAATTGAAGTTGGGATGAATAAAATGCAAGAAGCAATAAAGAAGTGGCAGGAGACAGTCCACTGAGTAGCTGGCCTTGGTGCCTTTCAAGCAGCCCTTGCTCTTTAAATTAAAGGAGATATTGAAGACCTGGTCGTAAATATAAGACAAAAGTCAATGACAATGCAATGAAAATCTTACCACTGTGCTCAGAGAAAGAGCCCCTCTGGTGCCTGAGTTAAATAGAATAAAGCAGTAGTGGACACCATGGGTCAGGCACTATTGTGTGAAAGTTCTTCTCTCTGAGAACACAGACTGTGCAGCCTAAGCGGGAAATCACATTGCACTTGGAAAACAGAGTGTTAGACAGGGCAGGGGAGACCTTGTTAGACTCCATGCTTTGAGCCTAAAAGAAAGGCAAGGGCATTTTGGGTGAAATAATTTCTTTTTTTATTTACTCTATTTTTTTAACATCTTTATTGGAGTATAATTGCTTTACAGTGTTGTGTTAGTTTCTGCTGTATAACAAAGTGGATCAACTATAAGTATACATATATCCCCATATGCCCTCCCTCTTGCGTCTCCCTCCCACCCTCCCTGTCCCACCCCTCTAGTTGATCACAAAGCACTGAGCTGATCTCCCTGTGCTATGCAGCTGCTTCCCACTAGCTATCTATTTTACATTTGGTATTGTATATACGTCCATGCCACTCTCTCACTTTGTCCTAGCTTAACCTTCCCCCTCCCCATATCCTCAAGTCCATTCTCTACGTCTGCGTCTTTATTCCTGTCCTGTCCCTAGGTTCTTGAGAACTATTTTTTTTTTCTAAGATTCCATATATATGTATTAGCATATGGTATTTGTTTTTCTCTTTCTGACTTACTTCACTCTGTATGACAGACTCTAGATCCATCCAACTCACTACAAATAACTCAATTTCATTTCTTTTTATGGCTGAGTAATATTCCATCGTATATATGTGTCACATCTTCTTTATCCATTCATTTGTCGATGGACATTTAGTTTGCTTCCATGTCCTGGCTATTGTAAATAGAGCCACAATGAACATTGTGGTACATGACTCTTTGAATTATGGTTTTCTCAGGGTATATGCCCAGTAGTGGGATTGCTGGTTGTATGGTAGTTCTATTCGTAGTTTTTTAAGGAACCGCCATACTGTTCTCCATAGTGGCTGAATCAATTTATATTCCCACCAAAAGTGCAAGAGGGTTCCCTTTTCTCCACACCCTCTCCAGCATTTATTGTTTCTAGATATTTTGATGATGGCCATTCTGACAGGTGTGAGGTGATACCTCATTGTAGTTTTGATTTGCATTTCCCTAATGATTAGTGATGCTGAGCATCCTTTCATGTGTTTGCTGGCAACCTGTATATCTTCTTTGGAGAAATGTCTATTTAGGTCTTCTGCCCATTTCTGGATTGGGTTGTTTGTTTTTTTGATATTGAGCTGCATGAGCTGCTTGTATATTTTGGAGATTAATCCTTTGCCAGTTGCTTCATTTGCAAATATTTTCTCCCATTCTGAGGGTTGTCTTTTCGTCTTATTTATGGTTTCCTTTGCTGTGCAAAAGCTTTGAAGCTTCATTAGGTCCCATTTGTTTATTTTTGTTTTCATTTCCATTTCTCTAGGAGGTGAGTCAAAAAGGATCTTGCTGTGATTTATGTCATAGAGTGTTCTGCCTATGATTTCCTCTAAGAGTTTTATAGTGTCTGGCCTTACATTTAGGTCTTTAATCTGTTTTGAGTTTATTTTTGTGTATGGTGTTAGGGAGCATTACAATTTCATTCTTTTACATGTAGCTGTCCAGTTTTCCTAGCACCACTTATTGAAGAGGCTGTCTTTTCTCCATTGTATAGTCTTGCTTCCTTTATCAAACATAAGGTAACCATATGTGCGTGGGTTTACCTTTGGGCTTTCTATCCTGTTCCATTGATCTATATTTCTGTTCTTGTGCCAGTACCATACTCTCTTGATTACAGTACATTTGTAGTATAGTCTGAATTCCAGGAGCCTGATCCCTCCAGTTCCGTTTTTCATTCTCAAGATTGCTTTGGCTATTCAGGGTGTTTTGTGTTTCCATACAAATTGTGCAATTTTTTGTTCTAGTTCTGTGAAAAATGCCATTGGTAGTTCGATAGGGATTGCATTGAATCTGTAGATTGCTTTGGGTAGTATAGTCATTTTCACAGTGGTGATTCCTCCAATCCAAGAACATGGTATATCCCTCCATCTGTTTGTATCACTTTAATTTCTTTCATCAGTGTCTTATAGTTTTCTGCATACAGGTCTTTGTCTCCTTAGGTAGGTTTATTCCTAGGTATTTTATTCTTTTTGTTGCAATGGTAAATGGGGTGTTTCCTTAATTTCTCTTTCAGATTTTTCATCATTAGTGTATAGGAATGCAAGAGATTTCTGTGCATTAATTTTGTATCCTGCTACTTTACCAAATTCATTGATTAGCTCTAGTAGTTTTCCGGTGGCATCTTTAGGATTCTCTATGTATAGATCATGTCATCTGCACAGTGGCAGTTTTACTTCTTCTTTTCCAATTTGGATTCCTTTTATTTCTTTTTCTTGTCTCATTGCTGTGGCTAAAATTTCCAAAACTATGTTGAATAATAGTGGTAAGAGTGGATAACCTTGTTTCTGATCTTAGAGGAAATGGTTTCAGTTTTTCATTATTGAGAATAATGCTGGTTGTGGGTTTGTCATATATGGCCTTTATTATGTTGAGATAAGTTCCCTCTATGCCTGCTTTCTGGAAGGTTTTTATAATAAATGGGTGTTGAATTTTGTCAAAAGCTTTTTCTGCCTCTATTGAGATGATCATATGGTTTTTCTTCTTCATTTTGTTAATATGGCTTATCATATTGATTGATTTGCGTATATTGAAGGATCCTTGCATTCCTGGGATAATCTCCACCAGATCATGGTGTGTGATCCTTTTAATGTTCTGTTGGATTCTGTTTGTTAGTATTTTGTTGAGGATTTTTGCATCTATGTTCATCAGAGATATTGGCCTGTAGTCTTCTTTTTTCTGACATCTTTGTCTGGTTTTGGTATCAAGGTGATGGTGGCCTCGTAGAATGAGTTTGGGAGTGTTCCTCCCTGTGCTATATTTTGGAAGAGTTTGAGAAGGAGAGGTGTTAGCTATTCTCTAAATGTTTGGTAGAATTCGCCTGTGAAGCCATCTGGTCCTGGGCTTTTGTTTGTTGGAAGATTTTTAATCACAGTCTCAATTGCAGTGCTTGTGACTGGTCTGTTTATATTTTCTATTTCTTCCTGGTTCAGTCTTGGAAGGTTGTGCTTTTCTAAGAATTTGTCCATTTCTTCCAGGTTGTCCATTTTATTGGCATAGTGTTGCTTGTAGTAACCTCTCATGATCCGTTGTATTTCTGCAGTGTCAGTTGTTACTTGTCCTTTTTTATTTCTAATTCTGTTGATTTGAGTCTTCTCCCTTTTTTTCTTGGTGAGTCTGGCTAATGGTTTATCAATTTTGTTTATCTTACCTAAGAAATTGCTTTTAATTTTATTGATCTTTGCTATTGTTTCCTCATTTCTTTTTCATTTATTTCTGCTCTGATCTTTATGATTTCTTTCCTTCTGCTAACTCTTCGGGCTTTTTGTTATTCTTTCTCTAATTACTTTAGGTGTAAGGTTAGGTTGTTTATTTGAGATGTTTCTTGTTTCTTGAGGTAGGATCGTACTGCTATAAACTTCCCTCTTAGAACAGCCTTTGCTACATCCCATAGATTTTAGGTCATCGTGTTTTCACTGTCATTTGTTTCTAGGTATTTTTTGATTTCCTCTTTGATTTCTTCAGTGATCCCTTGGTTATTTAGTATTGTATTATTTAGCCGTAATGTGTTTTTTATTTTTTACAGATTTTTCCCTGTAATTGTTATCTAGTCTCATAATGTTGTGTTCGGAAAAGATACTTGATATGATTTCAATTTTCTTAAATTTACCAAGGCTTGATTTGTGACCCAAGATGTTATCTATGCTGGAGAATGTTCCATGAGCACTTGAGAAGAAAATGTATTCTGTTGTTTTTGGTTAGAATGTCCTATAAATATCAATTTAGTCCATCTTGTTTAATGTATCATTTAAGGCTTGTGTTTCCTTATTTATTTTCGTCTTTGATGATCTGTCCATTGGTGAAAGTGGGGTGTTAAAGTCCCCTACCATGATTGTGTTACTGTCAATTTCCCCTTTTATGGCTGTTAGCATTTGCCTTATGTATTGAGGTGCTCCTATGTTGGGTGCATAAATATCTACAATTGTTATATCTTCTTCTTGGGTTTCCTTGATCATTATGTAGTGTCCTACTCTGTCTCTTGTAATAGTCTTTATTTTAAAGTCTATTTTGTTTGATATGAGAATTGCTACCCCAGCTTTCTTTTGATTTCCATTTGCATGGACTATCTTATTCTGTCCCCTCACTTTCAGTCTGTATGTGTCCCTAGGTGTGAAGTGGGTCTCTTGTAGACAGCATATGTATGGGTCTTGTTTTTGTATCCTTTCAGCCAGTCTGTGTCTTTTGGTTGGAGCATTTAATCCATTTACATTTAAGGTAATTATCCATATGTATGTTCCTATTACCATTTTCTTAATTGTTTTCGGTTTGTTATTGTAGGTCTTTTCCTTCCCTTGTGTTTCCTGCCTAAAGTTCCTTTAGCATTTGTTGTAAAGCTGGTTTGGTGGTGCTGAATTCTCTTAGCTTTTGCTTGTTTGTAAAGGCTTTAATTCCTTGTCGAATACGAATGAGATCCTTGCTGGGTAGAGTAATCTTGGTTGTATTTTTTTCCCTTTCATCACTTTAAATATGTCCTGTCACTCTCTCCTGTCTTGCAGAGTTTCTGCTGAAAAATCAGCGTTAATCTTATGTGGATTCCCTTGTACGTTACTTGTTGTTTTTCCCTTGCTGCTTTTAATATTTTTTCTTCATATTTAATTTTTAATAGTTTTATTAATATGTGTCTTGGTGTGTTTCTTCTTGGATTTATCCTGTATGGAACTCTGTGCACTTCCTGGACCTGACTGACTATTTCCTTTCCCATATTAGGGAAGTTTTCAACTATAATCTCTTCAAATATTTACTCAGTCCCTTTCTTTTTCTCTTCTTCTTCTGGGACCCCTATAATTCGAATGTTGGTGCATTTAATGTTGTCCTAGATGTCTCTGAGACTGTTCTCAATTTTTTTTCATTCTTTTGTCTTTATTCTGCTCTGTGGTGGTTATTTCCACTATTTTATCTTCCAGGTCACTTATCCATTCTTCTGCCTCATTTATTCTGCTATTGATTCCTGTTAGAGAATTTTTAATTTCAGTAATTGTGTTGTTTATCACTGTTTGTTTGCTCTTTAGTTCTTCTAGGTCCTTGTTAAACGTTTCTTGTACTTTCTCCATTCTATTTTCAAGATTTTGGATCATCTTTACTATCATTACTCTGAATTCTTTTTCAGGTAGACTGCATATTTCTTATTCATTTGTTTGTTCTGGTGGGTTTTTACCCTGCTCCTTCATCTGCTGTGTGTTTCTCTGTCTTCTGATTTTGCTTAACTTACTGCATTTGGGGTCTCCTTTTCACAGGCTGCAGGTTTATAGTTTCTGTTGTTTTTGGTATCAGCCCCCAGTGGGTAAGTTTGGTTCAGTGGATTGTGTAGGCTTCCTGGTGGAGGGGACTGGTGCATGTGTTCTGGTGGATGAGGCTGGATCTTGCCTTTCTGGTGGGCAGGACTGTGTCCGGTGGTATGTTTTGGGGTGTCTGTGACCTTATTTTGATTTTAGGCAGCCTCTCTGCTAATGGGTGAGATTGTGTTCCTGTCTTGCTAGTTGTTTGGCATAGGGTGTCCAGCACTGTAGCTTGCTGGTTGTTGAGGCAAGCTGGGTCTTACTGTTGAGATGGAGATCTCTGGTAGAGCTTTTGCCATTTGATATTATGTGGAACTGGGGGGTCTCTGGTGGATCAGTTTCCTGAACTCAGCTCTCCCACCTCAGAGGCACAGGCCTGACACCCGGCCGGAGCACCAAGACCCTGTCAGCCACACTTTTGGGAAGTCTGAAGTCTTCTGCCAGCATTCAGTTGGTGTTCTGTAGGAGCTGTTCCACATGTAGATGTATTTCTGATGTATTTGTGGGGAGGAAGGTGATCTCCATGTCTTACTCCTCTGCCATCTTGAAGGTCTCCCCCTATTACTGTTAGGCTTCTAAAAATGCATCAAGCATCCACTGCATAGAAGTCTGATTTTCTCCTATTGTAATTCACTTTCCAGTCCTTGCAGACTGGCTCTTTTAGGTCACTGTTCTGACACTAAGCAAGGCTGCTCACAGCTCCAGTCGGCAGCACATTTCCCCTGGGTGAAGGAATTTTGAAGCCAGGGTTGTCAAGAGGTCAACTTTGTATTTATGGGAGCTGATGAAAGTGGGTCCTCTTTGATCCCAAACTGTTGTAAAAGAATGTTCTAGAACTTTTGAGTCAGCCCAAGGAAAAAGTTGACAGGAAGGTACTCAGATGCTCTTAGCAGGCAGCCACTAGCACAGTGGTTAAAACCAAGGGCTTTGAAGTCAGGCATAAGTTCAAATCTCCACTCTGAAATTTCATACCTGTCTAAAGTTGGGGAAGCTACTTAGACCACATAAACCACAGTTTCCTCTTTCTGCAAAGGGGAGAGCAGTTCCTTACCTTATACAGTTGATGGTCAGATTAAATAAGATAATAATAGAAAACAGAATGGCGTGCATAGTATATGGGGCTGAAACTATGCAGGTAGTTGTGAAATGATAGAGGTGGTGAGAAATCATACTGATATTGGTGACACACCATCTCCGGGTAATTTAGATTCTCAACCCTTTTCTACTCAAAAAGGAGGCTTTCTTTCCTAATTTATTCTGACCTAAAGAATTACACCCTTTTATGTAGACAAAGTATTATTTAGAGATTTCCGATATGCCATCTTGATTTTACTGTTTACATAGATGAAAAGTGGCTTTTGTAGATTTTCCTTTTGATATATTATGATCTGTCAACATTTAATAAAAAAGACTTATTTTGACCAAGGCAGTCCATCAATTTAGTCAAAGAACTAATGTGACAGATTCTCTCCCCTCCCTCGACCAGAGTGACAGTCTGTTTGCCAATGTGATCTAATTGACTAAATGTTTTGGTACCTTGTCAGCAAAGACTCAAGTGATTTTTTTTCTTTGTTATTTGTATGCAAAAAGTTGCTGGATCTGAAGAAACTGGGTGATCCTGGTGAATTGACACCAGTGCTTTTGTGTTTGCTTTTTAATTTGGTCCTTTGAGGGCTTAAGATCCAAAGGGAATAGGGAGAATTTAGAAGAAGAGATTGGAAAATGATTCCTGAATGGATACTGGGTAACTAGTTATCATGCTCAAGAGCTGGGGGTGTTAGATTGAAAAGTGTGGGCAGCTTAAAAATAACTTGGCCCTGAGGACCCCTCCCCAGGATCTGGGACACCTGCAATAGTTGTAAGAAAGGCTTATTTGTCTTTGTACCCATTGCCCTTCTTTGACCAGTGTAGTGGATGGATTTTTCTGGCCTCCCAGCATTTATTCTTTTTTTTTTTTTTTTTTGTGGTACGCGGGCCTCTCACTGTTGTGGCCTCCCCCGTTGTGGAGCACAGGCTCCGGACGTGCAGGCTCAGCAGCCATAGCTCACGGGCCCAGCCGCTCCTTGGCATGTGGGATCCTCCCGGAACCGGGGCATGAACCCGTGTCCCCTGCATTGGCAGGCGGACTCCCAACCACTGCGCCACCAGGGAAGCCCCCCAGCATTTATTCTTAATCCTTTAAGAAATAATTCCTTAATTTTCTTTTGGAGAATTCTCTGTCTTCAACTTAGTATAGGCTTGCTTTGTTGGACTTAACTCAGGTTACGCTTCTCTGTTTTTACCTGGTCAAAAGGTGGGTCCAGTCTCTCCTGGAGCTTGGAATATTAAGCATTTTAAGGGCAGAAAGTGTATCAGGAGCTCATTCATTATAGTGGGGGAGCTATGAGAAGAGGTGGTGTCACTCCTGCTATCCAGACCCCCAGTTCCACCCTGCTTTCTATACTTGTCTGAGCTTGGTTCTCTAGCTTTCCCCTCAAGTCCCTAATCCGAACCCCTTCTTTATATGATTCTAATGCATTCCTTTCCCCACTAAGCTAGTCAGATTCTATTTCTGTGACTTGCAAACAAAGATGGGGATTGTCACTACTGGTTGCCCAGCCAACAGGCATTTTCTCCTCTATATTCTATGCCTACGGGTCTGCCTCGCACAATAGAGGCTGATTATGTATTCACTCTCGTGGCGTCTCTTGAACTTAGGCAAAGGGTGGCTGTATGCATTTGCTATGGCTGCTGTGACAAAGTACCACAAACTGGGTGGCATAAGTCATAGGAATGTATTGTCTCGCGGTCCTGAAAGCTGGAAGTCCAAGATATAGGTGTCAGCAAGGTTGGTTCCTTCTGAGGGCCACAAGGGAAGCATCTGTTCCAGGCTCGTCTCCTTGGCTTTTAAATGACCGTCTTCTCCCTGTGTCTTCACATCATCTTCCCTTTGTCCGTGTCTGTGTTCAAATTTCCTCTTCTTATAAGGACACAGGTCATATTGGATTAGGAGCCACCCTAATGACCTCACATTAATTTGATTACCTCTCTATAGAGACCTTATCTCTAAATAAGGTCACACACTCTGAGGTACTGGGGGTTAGGACTTCAACACATAGATTTTGGGGTGGACACAATTCAAACCTCAACAGTGATCAAGTGAGAGAGTCCTGGCCAATGAGGCATGAGATGAATGCTATTTCTGGAAGGAGTTTTCCTGCCTGGTTACAAAGAGACATGTAGAAAGAAAGGGCTTGTTCTCTCCCTTCCTGCTTTGGATACTGTAGTGTTAGGGTGCAATACCCAGGGTTATGGCAGCCATCTTGTGATTATGAGGTAATAAGTTGGAGGTTGAAAATCTACATGTGGAGGATGGTGGAGTAAAAGGAAGAAAAAAACAAAAGGAATATTGATCTCTGATGTGAGACTAAAACAACTCAGAAACACCTAGCTCTATACAGTAAGTCCCCTACTTGTGAACAAGTTCCATTCCAAGAGCACGTTTGTAAGTCCAATTTGTTCTTAAGTCCAACAAATTTAGCCTAGGTACCCAGCTAACATAATCGGCTGTATAGTACTGTACTATAATAGGTTTATAATATTTTCACCAAATAATACATAAAAGCAAACACAAATAGTAAGGAAAACATTTTTAATCTTACAGTACGGTACCTTAAAAAGTACAGTAATACCAGCTACATCACCACTGCTTTTACGCTTACTTCAGGACATCCTGGGCTTGAAATAAAGGTACTGTACTACTGTACTCTATACAGTACTGTACAGTAAAGTACACAAAGCACAACCACTTGTAGAGGATGCACACACGTGAAAATTTATGCCAGACACGTGAACTACATTACGTGATTGGATGTGTGAACGCACGTTGGCATCTTTGAAAGCTCGCAACCTGAAGATTCATATATAGGGAAGTTACGGTGCTTAGATATGTAAGACAGTAGGATGCTTTATTGTTTTTTTAAAAATTTATTTATTTATGGCTGCATTGGGTCTTTGTTGTTGGGTCTTCATTGCTTTATTGTTCAAACTACTGTCACTCTTTACCATTCTTCCTTGAGATAGAACCCTCCCCAGATCCAATAAAATGCTCAGTGGCTTATGCCCTCACTCCTCTCCTCATTTTCCTCACACTCACAGATTGTTAATTTATCCAAGGTGCAAATGTCTGATATCAAGTCTGATGATGATATTTCAAGATCATCCAACTGGGTCACTTCTTCTACCTCATCTGCTGCACAAATCCCTTAGTTCTTGGAATAGATAGAGCTTGTCTCTAGCTGCCTCTATGTCACAATTCCAAGTTTCTCAGACAGGGAATTTATTTGGCCCCAGTAAGGCCAAAGGTCTATCTGTGCTTGGAATAACTATGGTTAGGGACCCTGGGGGTCACAGAATACTAATGTGAGTGTCAGAGTACTTGAGAACAAAGTGTAGTTCTTTTTTTAATAATTTACTAAAAAATTTAAAAATATTTAAATACAATTTAAATGTAACTTTCCATTTACAGTTATTACAAAATATCGACTATATTCCCTGTGTTGTACAGTATATCCTTGAGCCTGTCTTACACCCAATAGCTTGTACTTCCCACTTCCCACCCCTACAATTCCCCTCTCCTTCTTTCTGAACTGGTAACCACTAGTTTGTTCTCTATATCTGTGGGTCTGTGAAGTGTAGTTCTTGGAATAGTCTGGGGAGAGGTGTGTGTGTGTGTGTGTGTGTGTGTGTGTGTGTGAGTGAGAGAGAGAGAGAGAAAGAGAGAGAGACAGAGACAGAGAAATAGACAGAGAGACAGACAGAGAGAGACAGAAAGTGAGCTGGCAGACTCTCTAAACTGTATCTCTGAGAGGTGTGTTTGTCAACTTTACTGTGAAAACAAACTATCCCCAAATCTCAATGACTTCCCACAATAAACATTTCTATCCCTCTTTACATGTGCTGTGGCTCTGCCGTGTGTCTTCCCAGCCAGGACCCAGGTGGAAGGAGCAGCCCTTATTTGGGAAATGACTTTCTTGTCACAAAGAGAAAAGAAAAAGAGGCCCAGCCAACCTGTGTGCCTGGACGCTTCCCCTTGGATGTGGTTCAGCTCAGGTGTGCTCACCATCCATTGGCCAAAGAAGCCCCCTTTCCAAGCCTGACACTGGGGGCTGGGGGTGCACACCACCTCTAGGAAGGCTCTGTAGATTTCTTGCATGTGGACAGGCAGTGGGATCCTCTACGAAGGCAGAATGCAAATAAGTGGGAACAATCACACATTCGGTCACAACAGGTTTTAATAATGGCAACAATAACTGACCTTTAACAAGTACTTAAAGTGTGCTAGACACTGTGCTAAGAGCTTTATGCAAATCACTCATTTAATGATCCCAATAACCTTAGGAAATAACCACTATTATCCTCACTTTACAGACGAGAAAATGGAAGCTTGGAGAGGTTAAATAGCTAGCCTCCTGCTCTGCAGCCTGTGAGTGGGATGCCTAGATTCACAAACTGAGGTGCATTCATTTCCTTCCATTTTCCAGCTTCTGGAAGCTGCCCCACATCCCTTGATGCATGACCCCTTCCTCCATCTTCAAAGCCAGCCATGGTGGGTTGAGTCCTCACATGATATCACTCCCATCCTGCTTCTGTTGTCATATCTACTGCTCTGCATGTCTCTTCAGCCTCCCTCCTCCACTTTTAAGGACCCCTGTGATTACATTTTGCCCACCCAGAGAATCCAGAATAGTCTCTCCATCCCTAGGCCCTTACTCACATCTGCAAAGCCCCTTTTGCCATGGAAGGTAACATATTCACAGGTTCTGGGGATTAGGATGTGGGCATCTCTGGGGGGCTGTTTTTCTGCCTACCGTATCACCCTTCCTTGGGTGCTATATGGGGCCTCCAGGAAACTCCTGAAAAAAGGGCAAAGATAACGATCCCTTCCATTCTTGTTTACACTGATTTTTTCCCATAAATCAAGACCAATGGTGCTTGACTCACAAATTAAGAAGGAGAGACGATAATTCAGGGAATCAATGTACAGCTCAAAGTCGATCATCCCTCTGTTAGTTGTGAAGGAGAGAGAGACTATGGCTGGGCTAAAAACGCAACAAATTTCATTACTAGTGTTCCTGGCATGATGCCATAATTAATATATGGTAACAATATTACTAAGAACGAAAACATACAATTATGCCCTTAAAAATGTCAACATGAAAAGTAAACTTAATAAAAGATAGGCACAGGAACATACATAACAAAGATTATTTTTAATAATGAAATTATTTATGATCATTTTTACTTCATTTTGGTTCAGTTCTAAAATAGTCACAGTACTGTCAAGATTAAATATTCATACTAACAGAAACAACCTAATTGGGAGGTTATTAAAGCTTCAAATTAAGTTTCTTTTTCTTTTCCTAACCAAAAAGTTCTGCCTAGAATGGTATCAGGGGATTTCCAGCACATGTGTTTTATTAACATGTCGTTTTGCGGGGCTGAGAGAGGGATTGCGTTAGAACAGGTTAAGCCTGAATTCCTAGGCGATACTAATGAGACATTTTCTGTCTCTCCCTTGAGTCACCAGAAGAGTGGTTACTACTCATGCCTTTCTTGGTACAGAGCTGGTGGTTGCTTGGGGAATAACAGGTCATTGCTCGCTGCCTTCTAAACCACCCCCAAACTTAAAACAATCATCTTATTTTGCGCAGTTCTGTCACAATTTCTGCAGGGCTTCCCCCAGTCTCATCTGGGGTCACTTATGGTTGCTTGCCTGGAACTGGTTGGCTAAGATGGCTGGCTCACATATATGGTGGTTGGTGCTTGGTTATCATGGGGCACATGTGTCTGGGAGGCTGGCCTAGACTCTTGACGTGGTGGCTGGGTTCCAGAAAGAAAGAGAGAGAGAGAGAAACCCCAATTTCTTAGTGCTTTTCAAGCCTCTGCCCATAAGGTAACATATTCACAGGTTCTGGGGTTTAGGATGGACCTGTGAATATGTTACCTTACATGTTTGCTGATGTCCCATTGGCCAAAGCAAGTTACATGACAAGACAACAGTCATAGTGGGAGAAACTACATATGAGCCCAGGTACAAGGAAGCATGATTCACTGAGGGCCATGATTGTATCCATCTACCACAAGGGGAATTATCTAGCATTCTCTAGAGATAAATGACACAGGAAAGGGGGTATGCATGTTTTACCCCCTCTGTGTCCTAATGGGGTTGTTGTCCCCAAGAAAGAGGTGGTACACATTTCAGTCATTCAGTGATAAACTCTCTGTAAAAGTTCCTGCTAGCTTCTCAAATGCTTTGGGCAGAAGTGGAGAGCCCATAGTTAATGACTCATGAGTTGTTTCATTCTTGACATAAGCTGAAATGCAGATAATACCCCCTTCACTTGACAGGACTCAATGCTGAGCACAGTTTCAGAGGTCTGCATCATTACTTTACAGGGGTAAAATCCAGGTTCAAAATGTGTGCTTCTCCAAAGAGTTGTGTACGTACATTTCTGTAAAACTGGGAGTACTCGTGCAGATTTTCTAGTTATTTATTCTATTGATTCCTGAGAGAGGATTGTTGAAATCTCCAACTATAATTGTAGATTTGCTGCTTTCTCTTTTTTAGTTCTGTCAGTTTTGCTTTATATATTGTGAAGCTCTGTTATTGGGTGTATATGTTTAGGATTGTTAGGTCTTCTCGATGATTTACATTTTCATCACTTGATGTTAGATGTAATGCCTGTAATAATATCAGAAATCTCCTCAGAAGCTTCCAGCTGATATTCCTGTTCTGAAGTCTACTTTGTCTAATATTAATAAAGTCACTCCAGCTTTCATTTGATTAGTGTTTGCACATCTATTTTCTATTCTTTCATTTTTAACCTATTTATATTTCTTGCCTCTGACTGTTTTGGAGATTTAAAAAAAAAGACTGGCCTTCAGTAATTTGATTATCGTATCTTGCGGCAGTCTTCTTTAAATTTATTCTGCTACTGGTTCACTGAGCTTCTTGAATCTGTGGGCTTATAGACCTCTGGATGAATTTTCTTTGTCAGTCACTTTCGTTTTTTTAATTGGTGATTGACAAGCAAATCCTAAACAAGTTTTGAGTTTGCCAAGACACAAAAGAACAGAATATTGATTGACTCACTCTGTGTGGGACAGAAATAATGAGTGTGATAAAATCCAGGAAGATTCAATTGATCTAGGGATCAAATATTTTCTATCAGGCATCGGGGTAGCTTGTTTTACATCTGCCATTTATGTGCTGTATAAATTTGGACCAGTCACTTCCCCTTTGTATCTCACTTTTCTTAGCTTGAAAGTGAGGATTTGGGTCATCTGAAGCCCTTTCCAACCCCTACATTTCAATATTTCATGATATAATGCAGCCTTTTCAAAGTATGATCCAGAAATCATTAATCTCAAGTAATCATTTAGCAAAAAAGAGCCTCCCTGTTCAAAGACATCTGGGAAGCTTTGCATGCTATAGTATTTCATAGACTCCAAAATGCCATTAAATAAATACATACCACTACTTTGTGCTCAACTAAGGAAGGCAAATTGCTACCGACTAAACCATGAAACAACTCTTTCTTAGCGCTTAGAATTTTTATTTTATATTTATTGAAAGAGTTGTCTAATATTTATGTAGTTATATACATTTTTGTCATAATCACTCTTGCATACACCTAAAGAAGAAAATTTAAGCCAATTAAATTTCTTAGGTCTCTTTCATGTTGAGTTTGACTCTTGTGTATCATTTGACTCCAAGAGTCATCGATATGTGTGTTTTCCCCCAAGGTATCTTCTTCTATGTCACCAGGAGTTTGGGTGATGCCACATTTCTTAAAACACACTCCACTATTGTCTCTGAGATTTTCTTCCAAGCCACTGACACTCACTATGCAAATTTTAATGCATATGTTCTTGCACAGCCGTTTTTCTGGCTGACTACAATGTAAGATGCATTTTGATTTCGGAAATGTTAAAATGTGAAAAAAAATGTGCATTTTGGAATGAAGGAAATATAGTATAATCCCTTCTTGGATATGCATAATGCATGATGCATATTTAAGGCTTTGTGACACTCTGCCCTGAAAAAAAGTCTGTTTAACTGTGTTTATCCCAGTGTTGCCCAAACTTAATTGACCCTGGAATCTAGGCCCACTCCTAATATTTTCAGGGCCTTGACAAGAGAGTAAGTGGAGATCCATATACCATAACAAACTTATGTAATATATACTATATCCTCAATATACTGATGAATATGCCTTCTCAATTACGTGGAAATCCAGGTTTGGATTTGGAATTCTTGGACTCCTTAGGCTTCTGCATTGGGAGGGTTATTCCTTGGCCCCCAACTCATTGTCTGTTCTCTCTCCCATACCACCCCTGGTTGCATCCCACACTACAGGAAGCCTCTGGTTTATGTGTGTGGACACTCTAATAGCACATCCATATCCAAGCTTCTTCCCATAGGAGCTTGGGGACTGTTGGGGACACAGAGTGTGGGCTAGAAGGAGGGGTGTGGGTTCTAAGCAGACATGCCCCCATGGACCTGGGACTCCTTGCCCTGAAGGGTACAACCAGGGAAGGACCAGAGCTAGGCCTCTGTCACTCAAGACCCAGGTCAGGGTCCTCTCTTCTACGGGCCTAAGGATGGGATTGCTAGAATGTTTTTATTATATAACACCTATTAACATCCCATGGAATAAGGACATTTACCAACAGCTCCTCTGAGGGTGGACGGTTCTATTTGTGAATATGCTTATATTTTCTTTTCCTTCCTTTTTCTCTCATCTTCCCTTCTCTACTCCTTTTTTTAAAAACTTCTCCTTTAGTTGGTTAGTAACATCCAACTTTTGTATACTACCTTTCCCCCATCCAAGGGCATTCACGTCCTTTCCTCACTATAACATTCTTAGGAGGAACCAGGGGCAGTGGTTGTCACCCTCTTTCAACCACTGAGGAAACAGTGGCACAGAGCAGTAAAATGACTGGTCCTGGTCACCGAGATCGGTACCTGGTTTGACAAAACCTCTCACCTGTGCATCATCACTGGCCAGGACTGTTCCCTGCCCAAGAGAAGAAATCTGTTGGATCCTATCTGTTAAGAGCATGATTGCATGTCCTAATGGATTTCTATGACAAGTCCTTGACTGTAGTATCTGTGCATGGAAATGTTGCATAGTAGGACACAGGACCAGGTCAAAGGAGATCAGAGATCTGAAAATAATACACATAGAGAAATAAGATCCCCTTCCTCGGTTGCCTCTGTGCTCAAAGCTATTGCACACAGATCTTGATATAAATTCAAGTTAAATGAAGGGAATTTGTTTTACCATCTGGAATAGTCTCTTGGCCCTCTGAGATGTGTGAAAAGAGGGCCTCTACCAATGGAATGGAGAGGAAATCTTGTAAATTTGGGCCATGCAGCTCTGCAGAGCATGGCTGAGAAAAGTTGTGTGTGTGTGTGTGTGTGTGTGTGTGTGTGTGTTTCTTTTACAGATACAAACACCTAGATATAAACACCTATTTGCAAGTGTAACCCTCCACCCCCAAACCAAGGCAATCTCTCTTTTTTTTTTTAATCGAGGTAGAGTTGATTTACCATATTATATAAGTTTCAGGCATATGACATAGTGATTCACAATTTTTAAAGGCTATACTCCATATATAGTTATTATAAAATATTGGCTCTACTCCCTGTGCCATACAATATATCCTTGTAGCTTATTTATTTTATACATAGTAGTATCTCTTAATCCCTTCTCCTATTTCCTCCTTCCCCCTTCCCTCTCCACTGGTAACCACTAGTTTTTTTTTCTCTGTATCTGTGAGTCTATTTCTTTTTTTTGTTATATTCACTAGTTTGTTGTATTTTTTTAGATTTCACATATAAGTGATATCATACAGTATTTGTCTTTCTCTGTCTGTCTTAGTTCACTTGGCATAATACCCTCCAAGTCCAAGGCAAGCACTTAATTCTATCAACAAAAGAAGAGACACTTTCCTTCTTCTTTTCTAGAAGTCTCCACTCCGATTTACTCTCTCGACAAGAAGTAGAAGCTGGTCTATGGAAGTCACCTTGTAACTCTTTCTCTTGGTGTTTGACTGTGAAGGTGAAACTTCCCAGGATAAGCCCCCTTCTGTGTTCAACCCCACTGCACACGTTTACTCGAACTGACAACACTGGGAAGGCCTTTCCATTTTCCAAAAGGTTTAGAAAGCAAGACTCCCCTTTCAGGGGCTTTATGTTCCTCCAGCCACAACTCTGCAATTGAGGCCGGCTCCCCACACCCCCATTACAACAGGAGACTGAAGGATATGAATTCCTTTTCTGTATGGTACTTAAAATTCTAACTCTGAGCCAGTTCACATCGCAACCAGCCTGGTTATTACACTGGTGTCAGTAACACCTCGGTTTCATCCTATCTCTATAAACCATGGTGTATTAATTAGGGTCTCTGATGCTGTTGTTAGTGAGAATTCTAAAGCACAATTAGTATTAATAGCTGCTGTAATTGACAAGAACACTTTTGTCGCTTCTCTAAAATGCTTTGTCCCTTCCACTGAAAGCCACGACACATGGATATGTAGGGGACCCGTGGAGGACAGAGGACTGGTGTAATTAGAGTGACAGGTTACAGATCTAGCTTTCAAATTAGGACTTACAGTGAACAGTGCCTTTATCCCAGGGTCCCTCATCTACTAGTATTATTTGCATGACTATAACCCTCTCCAAGATTATGCAGATGTTCTATATGACTGATACTTACTTTAAATATATGTTAGATATCAAAGAGCTCCAAGAGAGGTGAGAATGCAATCTGTGCTTATGAAGAGGTCGGTGGCTAAGGCCAGAGGTATTATTTAACTTTTGATTTCTGCACTAGTCTTTATGAATATAGATTAGAATATGACTCCCAGGGAAAACACCATTTGTAGGGGAAAAGTCAATTGTAAGGATGCCCTTCATGCAACAGGAACCTCTGTTTTCTTTCCTTTCACCTTCAGAAGGAATGAGTCAGTGGTCATTTTCTTTTATGACTCACCTGTCCTGAAATGCTCAGTGAAATGGTTTCATACCCTGTTGTTGTTTAACTCGTGTCTTTTTGTGCGTAAGTAAAGAGAGACTGAAGAGAGAAAGACAAGGAGGGTGAATCATGAACATCATGAAACATGGTTTTTGGAAATCTTGAATATGATAAAGCATCCCCTAGTTTTTTCTTAAACATCACAGGTACTCATTTTCTACCTTCCTTTCTTTCCGTATGATTCATGGGACTAGCCCCTTTTAGTTTTCTGTTTGTTTGTTTTTTCCCATACTTCCTGGGCAAAATAAATCTCTTTTTTGGTTCCTCCGCGATGACACATGGTTTGGTAAAAAGTGAATTGGGCTAATAGTTAGGAGCCTTGACTCTGACCTGCAAAAGTAACTTTCCTCTTCTGGGCCTCAATTTCCTTATCCATAAAGTGAAGCAGTTATTCTCACTGATTTTAAGGCTACCCTCCCACTGCCTTGCTCTACAATTTATGTAATGATGCTCTTGAGATAAATGTGATATCTCACCTGAATAAAGCATCAATTCTTGGAATGGAAGGAAGATAAATTCGGGGGTGAGTGTAAGAGAATTAAAATCAAGAGTAGTGACTATGAGATAAGAATTCTGGAAAGCTCACTGCCCACAAAGTGGGACAGAGGAGAAAAGGATGTCTTCAAGGAACATTTCGTCTTGGGCACTAATGCTTTTCTACTACCACAAAGCAAAACTGGACCATCGGAGAAGAATCCCAGGCATCACTCTGAGGGTGCTGTGTTTGTTTATTTACTTACTTACTTATTTCAATGAAAATTTACTAGCTGGACAACCTATCAGTCAGTTCAAGGATTTTCTTTTCTTTTTTCTTTTTTACTGTTCTAGCAATGAGTTCACAGGATCTGGTCAGACTGCTTTGTGATTTTTAAGACAACCGAAGAAGATTAGCAGAGGAAGTAAGAATCATGTCTTAAATGAGTATAGCCGACCTTAGCTATCCTTACTATATATTTCCAACTCTCTGCCTTCCAGGCACACAGTAGGATTGTACTCCTTATTTTCCTAATGGTTGGATGAGGCCATGCACCAGCCCAGGTCAATGAGTTGTAAGAAAAAGTAGTTTGTCTTTTCCATGTCTTTTCTAGCTGGAACATTACACTCCTGGTACAAGACTGTCCAGAGTTTCCTTTTCTCCTGGCGCAGTGACCAGCAGGATCTGGGGCGGGTGTGGTGGGGTGATGGCTACTCCATCTGCCTGTATCTCTGAGTGACTGCAATAATTGTGCTTCTCTACTGACCTGGGATGGGTGAGTATTGTGAGTTATGACCAATGTTGCCAGAAGTCCCTGAGTTTTTGGAATTGCTTGTTACCAGAGCCTATTCTGATGAATACAGTCACGTTGAGACCTAGTTTGATGCACAAACCACAGAGACTGTTCTGCCTACAGAGGCAAGTCTCAGTCAGGGTTCTCCAAAGAAACAGACTAATAGGATATATGTGTATGTGTGTGTGCAAGCGTGTGTATAAAGAGATTTATTACAAGGAATTGGCTCGTGATTATAAAGGCTGAGAAGTCCCCCAAATCTAAAGTCAGCCGGCTGAAGACCCATGAGTTCCAGTGGTATAGTTCCAATCTGAGTCCAATGTCCTGAGAACCAGGAATGCAGGTGGTGTGAACTCCAGTCTAAAAGCTGGCAGCCTCAAGACCCAAGAAGAAGAGATATTCCAGTTCGAGCTTGAAGGCAGGGAAGGACCCGTGTTCCAGCTCTAGTAGTCAGGCAGAAGGCGTTCCCTCTTATTCAGCCTTTTTATTCTACTCAGGCTTTTTACTGATTGGATGAAGCCCCTCCCATGTTAGGGAGGGCAATCTGCTTTACTCTATCTACTGATTTAAATGTTCATCTCATCCCAAAACACCCTCACAGAAACACCCGGAATAATGTTTGCCCCCACATCTGGGCACCCCATGGCTCAGTCAAGTTGAGACATAAGATTATCCACCACAAGATGAATTTGAGGCTTTGTGGGAAACAGGTTCATTCTATGGTGAACAAATCTTGGAGCCAACACAGAGCAATGGAATTTGGTGTTAAAATCAGTCCATTTGGCAATGTAACCCCAAAGGTCATTCCATTGAGAGAGAGAGAGAGAGAGAGACAGACATCTGTGGCTTATATGTAAAGGTCTTTTATTTACTGTACTGTAAAATCACCCATGCATACAAGTTTTTAATGGCCAGTGATGTTCCGAAAATAATGAAACATATTAAAATAAAGCTTCAGTTATGATACCTGAAAAAAGGTCTCATTATATAACTGTCTCTGTTTAGGTGCCAATGTGTGGTTTCCGCTCATATCTCTCTGGGGTATGTGGCAGTGCATGTAGCCCTGATCTGGGATGTTTTTTCTCTATTATGCTCTTTTTTTTTTTTTTTTTTTTGTGGTACGGGGGCCTCTCACTGTTGTGGCCTCTTCCGTTGCGGAGCACAGGCTCCGGACGCGCAGGCTCAGCGGCCATGGCTCGCGGGCCCAGCCGCTCCGCGGCATGTGGGATCTTCCCAGACCGGAGCACAAACCAGTGTCTCCTGCATCGGCAGGCGAACTGTCAACCACTGCGCCACCAGGGAAGCCCTGTTATGCTCTTTTTGAAAGACAGGAAAAATCTTTATTTCCTTTCTAGAAAGTCCTGTTATTTGGCCCTAAAAGTTGACTTTTTTGGCAAAATGTTGCCAAGGCGACACTTCCCTGGGAGAACAAAACAAACCCACCAGAAATTGGAAAGTCTACCTCAGAGACCCTTACACCCACTAACTCTGGGTATTCTGTCTCCTTACACGTGTTCCCTCCAATCTCCAAAGAGAGGGTGGCTTTCTGTGGACTTGGAAAGAATTTCAAAAGAAGGCTTAACTCTTAAGACTGGGGTTAGGACTCTAAATGTCTAAGGCAAAAACTGTGTATAATTGAACATTTCCTTAAAAATATTTTATATTCACTAGGAAATGTAGCATACATGGTTTAGGGTATACGGTATCAGACTTTAATAAGTTTAGCACTGTCATACTCTCCTTGAAGTGTTGGCATCGTGGTTTCTTGAGTTGAATAGACCTTGAGTTTCTTGAGAAAGAGTAATTGGCTTAAGTGCCCATACTATATTAAAAATTCTTTTTTGCCCCCTGAGAATATAGGATCCATTCTGTGGAAACTACATGTTGGTATGTGGGGATTTCACTGCCCTATCTACCATGTATGGCCAACATTATTAGCATAAGAGGAGCTCAATTTAGTACCCAGTGTAGGCTAGCGCACAAGTTTTGAAATGCTTGGCATTCTTTCATAGACTTCTGTCTATCTTAGGTATCCCTGAAGGTCACCAGAGCAACAACCCCAAGGAAGTGCTCTAGTGGTAGATTTTCAAAAATTAGCTTGGAGTTCAACTCCTTGCTAAGTGAAAGTGATTAAAAAGGATTTCAAGCATGCAGTCCATGACTGCTGAAAGTGGCAGATGGTGTGAGCTAGTACATTATGTCAAGGAATCCATGTACATTTTTGCAACCATTTACAGTTCTTGATACACATCAATACTCCCAGAATGCTGTCATCACAGGAGCCTGGCCAGCTGACCCTTGTCAAATGTGCCATTTCTTTTTCATTTCCAAAAGTCTTTATTTCAGTTGCATTTTTCTATCCTCTCCTAGGAGATTCTTGTTTGGAGGTTTTGTTAAGAATTCAAGGCATTGAAAATTATACTGTAAGAGTCTCTTGTTTCATCCATGTTCTCATTTGTCTGGGATAGATGTTGGGGGCTGGGAGACATTTATTCCCTGGCTGTTCTATCTATTTTGGGGTGGCTTCCTCCTCCATGCAATAGCACCTTAGGGAAGACAGAGGCAACGTGGGCCCCCGAATTTCAATTTATTGGCCTGCAGTAGTGGGAAGCACACACCTTGGTAGACCAGATAGTCCCAGTCAAACTCCTGAATCCAGGCAGATCCTTATGATCTGGTGTGCTGTTGTTTTAGCAGAAGAAAAAGTCTAAAACCTGAGTCTGCACTCACCCAGAAAGACACACAAGTCACTGCTTACCCACTATCCTTATTGGAGCAACAAACTCTATTTGCAAAACGTTTGGGAATAATGTGAAAATGTCCCAGCCGGTGTCTAACATCCAGCTCATCTCTTACTTCACACAAAACTGTTTTGCGGTATTGGGCAGTTTTGTTGCAAGGCTTGCTTAAACGTGACCTGAACCAATTAGCAGAGACCTACCATCTAGCGTTAGTTGGACATAAGCAAGGCACTGGAGATGGTAGGCAATCTCTGGGGGCATTTCTTTACACTTTTTGAGCTGTTTGGGTTCCAGCTGTGGGGCCACTTTGGCCATGGGAAGGAGAAGTTCTCCGGGGCAACCAACAGCAGAAGATGAGGCTGTCACACCTTCTGGGTTGCCCGTGAGTCAGTCTCAGTTGGGAGGTGGCAGTGGGTAACATTGAGGAGCCTGACTCACAGGTCCAGTAAGCAACAGGTCCAGTAAGCAATATCAGAGGGGATCCCTCTGATATTTGAAGAGAAACCTCCAAGAAAGACTGGACCTTGGATCACCTAAGCATACGGGAACTTGGATTCACTATAATTTGATTATTAAAAGAAATGTCATTTGGCAAGTACTAGGTCCTTTTACCTTTCTCCCTAGCTTTCTAGCATGTCTAGAACTCATTCCCATGTCTTCTCTCCTTGAGGTCATCTCATTTCAACAGTAGGAGGCCACAGGCTCTGGAAGGTTCTGTATCTGCATAACAAATTAGTCATAGATAAGACTGGACTGCCCGGACATTGTGAAATGTACAAATGGCTGACTCTTTCATGGCTGTCTTTTGAGACCATGGTGACAAGATGACACTCAGTGGGTGGAAGTAGTGCTTTTGTTCAAAGGAAATGAATGTTCCCACTGTCAGTCATCCAGGGGAGTGATTAATCGTGGGGCAGAAAGTGAGAAAGTTTTGTATGCTGAGCTGATGGTGAAGCATGCAAAGTTACAGAGCTCATCGTGGGTATTCCTGTTCTAATTGTGTTACCTGGAGCAGCTCCAATGTTTGAAATGGATCAAGGCTGTCAAATTTAGGTAGGAAGAGAGGAGGGAAAAGTCAGCAGGTGCATTATGAAAGGGTGGACCCCTGAGAAGTTGAGGGGAATCATGACCCCCCAGGGGGAAAGCAAGATAGACAAGAAAGGCGTGGCTGACAAACAGGACCGTCTTCTCCATTTTGCAGCAGGCCAGCCCTGGCTATCAGCAGATAAGCACTTGAACATCTGTTCAGTAGATACCTGTTAGATTATTTGTTCCATAACTCACATCTCCACCAGTCATTTGTAATGACAGGAGGACCTGGCAGCCGTTCCTTATCTGGTTTCACTTGGGAAAGGAACAAAGCACAAAGAAAACAGAGTTCATTGGGAAAGCAGATTACCTTTCTTCCTCCGTTCAACAGGGAGTCCAGACCCCACTCTTGAGTGTCCAGGGTCTGCATTACTCAGAGATGAGTAAAGTGGCTGCCCATGTGTTAAGTTTTCAGCTTTACCGGAAAGCCCTGCTCTCAGCAAAATATCTCGTATTACCAGTTGCTTAGAATCCCCACGTTATTTCTATATGTTAAGCATTGTGTTTCCAAGAGTCTCCTATAAAAATGCAAATATCCACAAATAGGTAGTACACTCAGGTGTTGTCAGCTGTTAATGAAGTGCTGGGAATTAGTTTAACCCTGAGTTTCCCGGAGTGGGCCCTGCATATCTCTTGAGGTATGGAAGGTGGTTATAAGTGGTACCCACACGATCTTACCCAGTATTTTATTTTATATTATTTTATTTTATTTTTCCTCTGTGCAGTCACTTTCTGTTTAGGGCAAGTGGGGCCGTTAAAGATATAAAATTTCTTTTAAATAAACTTATTTAATTGAAAAAGGCAACTTGAAGAAAAATATTACGTACCTTATAAGATAGGTGTACGAGGACGTGGAAAAATACCATGAATGACTCTACGTTTGGGAAATGCTGGTTTAACAGCACATCTTATTGCATGGATAGATGGAAAGGCCCTGTAATGGGGGTGGGTGAGGCAGAAACAAGGTTGTGAGTTCTTGGCAATGATCCCATGGGTGCTGGGATCAATTGGAGGGGCCATAAGGAGGGGACCGATTCATCCTGGGGACCAGGTGGACTAAAGGGTGAAACTACAGTTCCTGCTCTGGCTCTGCTATGATGGACAAGCAGCTGATTAGGTTCTAGGGACTCGCTGTTTCATCCTCTTCTCAGATAAGCAAGACCCCAGAGCACCGGGCTGAGCAGAGCCATATTTGTGCATATGGACTTTCTCCCCAGGGGCAAGGAAACTAAAATGGAGGATCAGTAGGTCATCCCCTGGGGTGTCCTTGCAGGAGGGAAGCCTAAGAATGACAAGTGACATTGGAGGTTAACGCTGGGGCAGTGGACACACCTCCATGACTGAGACTCGAAAATTCCGCAAAGGCCTTGGGACACGACCAAAGGTGTTTGTAGGGTGCCTTCACCTTAGTCACCGCTGGAAGGGCACATGAGCTGGCTCTGCTGATCTTAGAGGATAGTGACCCTGGGTTATGGTTTTGAAGAGCTGGTGCTGGATGGTTAGATGCTCGAGGGATACACTGGTCTATCTTTTTCGCTAGTCTCCCCAAGCCTTTAGGCACATAATCGGAACCTACTAAGCATTTTCTGAATAAATGAATGAAAGAACATTTGTTGAACAAAGCTGAGTCAGATGATCTTGAGAAGATATTTCACCTCCCTGAGCCTCAAAGTTTTCACTTGTAAAGTAAAATCATACTGTTGGCTAAATCATAGACTCAGTTCAGTCTGCCTCATAAGCCTGTTGTGAGATCAGATAAGCAGTATTGATGAGAATAGCTTATTTTGGGGATGCTTACCATGTGCCAGGTACTGTACCAAGAACTTCCCATGCATTCATCTATCCCAGTGATCCCTGTGAGGGAGGTACCCACTTCAGGACAACGACAACAGTTGTAGGGCCCAGTGCAAAATAAAAATGCAAGCCTCTTTGTTTAAAAGTTCCTAAGAATTTCAAGTTGGTGACCACAGAGAACTAGATCAAGTTCAAGACCCTGCTAAGTGTGGAGTTCTGTGTAACTGCTGACGTCACTGGTCCACAAAGCTGGCCCTGACTACTGTCCCTCATTTGCAGATGATCTAACTGAGGTATAAAGAAATTCACACTCCTACAGACCATTGGCTAGTACGAGGCACACAAGATTCATATCCTGGCAGTGTGAGTCAAGAGCCCAGGTTTGTTGCCCCTAATCTGTAACATCTTCGTAGGGAGATAACTGTATGCAGAGATGCTGCATAAATGTAGTGTTTTGTTTTGTTTTTGTTTTTTTTTCCAAGAGGGGCAGCCTTATGAATGTAGACCATAAAAGGGTTGCAAGATGAATAAATTCTGGGGATCTAATGTACAGCATGATGATTAGACTTAATAATACTGTGCAGTATACCTGAAATTTGCTAAGAGTGGATCTTGTGTTCTCACCACACACACACCCAAAAAGAGAACTTTGTGAGGTGATGAATGTGCTAATGAACTTGATTTTTTCACAGTGCATGTGCATATTAAATCATCATGTTGTACATCTTGAAAAAAAAATCACGTTGTACAACGTGTACTGTTTTTGTCGATCATAGCTCAATAGAGCTGAGGGGAAAAAAAGACCAAAAAAAGAGGCCACAGCAATGAGGAAGTTTCTGAAAACCACTTCCTCCCAGAATTGGCAGCTGCTGCCAGCAGGCCGGGCCTGGAGGGACTCCTAATTCCCACACAGAGCACTCTCCCCTTGCACTGTCTTGCACTCTCATTAGGGACCAGAAACATTGCGACAGGTACTGATTGGTTTGAGGCCATCAACATTAGTTTACAAAAGGGAAGGTCGAGCCTAATCAGCGTGATTAATGTCTCCTGTGAAGTGTCTCTGAGCTGTTCTCGCGGGAAGGAAGGAACTGGAATGGGTAAAGTGGTGGAGATGACATTGGGAACTGACAGCGAAACACTGAGCTGGAGGGCAAAGCCAGTTTGTCAAAGGCTCCTGTGAAGCCAGTAGCCAAGAAGCCCTGATTTGTCCCTTCGCAGAGAATTCTTCAGTCTCCCATCCTGCCAGCTCCCAGGGGGACGGAGCCTAACCCTAGAACTCTCCCAACAGGCCCTGCTTCTGTGCTGACACCCCTCACCCCTCACTTTGATTCCCACTTGGGAAAGACAGGTGCTGAGTTTAGGGAAATCAAATCCCAAGTGCAGTTCTAGCTGATTTCAGAACCTAACTCCTGCGCAAGATGTTTGCCAAGATTTCTTTTTAATTCTGTTGGCAACCAACAACTCCATTAACCCAAATTAAGGCTGTAGAGGTTACGTATTACAACTTAATGGAGACTACCATCCAGGCAAGTGGTGTGCTTGAGAATTCTCCATCTCTCTCCATTCACTGCGAGGGATTTGAGAGTCGTCTTGAAGGCAGAGGGGGTGGCATGGACAGACATCTGCTCCTGAACCAGGGTCAGCAAAATTCTTCTGTAAGGGCCAGAGAGGAAATATTTTAGGCTTTGTGGGCCATATGGCTTCTGTTGCAACCACTCGATTCTGCTGCTGTGGGAAAGCAGCCACAGACGATATGTAAATGAATGTGTGTCTGTGTTCCAATAAAACTTTACTTACAAAAACAGGTGGTGGGCTGGATTTGGCCCATGGTTTGTCAACCCTTGATCTAGACTTTCCTTTCAGAGGTCTCAAAGTGGAATGTGCCTGAGGATTACAGGGGTAGATTTAGAGGGACAACAGGGGTTTAAAGGATTTTCTAAAGATGATTTTGATTATATGTAATTTGCAAAGACTTTGTTCTCAGCCCTAGTCAACATACTGTTATATGTGATTATTATTTTTTTTTTAATATTTGAGAGAAATGGGTTAGGTAGGGAGCTTAGGAAACTTGTCCAAAGGCGTCCCGCTAGGGAGTGATGGAGCTGGGATTTGAACACTGTCCTTCTGTTTTTGGAACGCCTTCTCAGAAACATCTAGAATCGACTGATCTGGAAATGAATTTCTTTTAGGACAGTGCTTCACACAGCCTAGCACTCAGTTAGGTACCTGATAGAGACATTTTGGTGATTAGAACGATGCAATTAGGAGGAAGGATACGAAGAGTGTCCACTAGGGGATGGTACCAAAGGCAATATCAGCCTCCACTCTCCAATTAGTTCCTATCTTCTTCCATCCCCCCTCTCCCCCACCTCGCTGCAATATAAATTCTTTGAAATATGGTAATGCTTTTGATGGACCCGGACGTTTTTATTAGACGTCAGGATCATATTTGGCCAATGTCACAGGACTCACAGCTCTGACAAAGTATGATATCATTTAGAAGTTCATGTTCTTGACATTGTTTTGGAGAGTCCTGTTAAAAAAGCCAAATAAGTTTTTATGGGCTCTCACGGCAGGGAAGCAGCCATGGTAACGCACAGGCATATCAGTTGGAAGAGGATCCATTAAGCAATAAGACAGAGGCAGGCAGTGCATTTCGGAGAGGTTATTGCACGTTTCATAGAGCGTTGCCGGGGCATACAGCCAAGAGCTGAGTGGCTTCCACGGCCAAGGCGTTTCAGCCACCCAAGACGTGTAATGTTCTCCCAGAAACACTATCCCCTGCCATCCATTTCCACTGCGAGAAATAAAAAGACCCTCTTATTAACTAGGTGTTATTAGGCATGGGCAAATGGACAGCCATTTCATTATTTCATAATTATGATTAATGGCTTTCCCGATGAAGTCGTGGTCTGCTATCCCAAAGCCAACTGGTCCCTTTTGGGATGGTGTCACCAAGTCATGGTTACTGTTTTTAGAAGCATGGAATGCATAGAGTTTCACAAACCCTGGGGAGGGAGGGTGAGTCCTGATTACCTTTGGAGACTGCACAGGAAGCAGACCTCTTCCTGAGGAAAGTAAACTCTGAAGAGGCCAAGAGGGGTAGGGGGTGCATGAATGTGGTGATGGGAGAAGCAGAGGCAAGAAGAAACAGTGTAGTAACTGCCCTTCATCTTTAAACATACTTTGTTGTCTACTAAATGCATTCATACGAATTTTTCATTGGAGAGCCTTAATAGTTCTTTGAGTTCTTTTTTTTTCATACTAGGCATTCCAGAAATACAAAAAGCAATTGTTAGGTGACAGGTAATGTTATGGGCCAAGTTGTGTCACACACACCACACCCCATTCATATGATGAAATCCTAACCCCTGGAACCTCAGAATGTGACTGTATTTGGAGATAGGGTCTTTTTTAAAAAAATGTTTATTTGGAGTATAGTTGCTTTACAATGTTGTGTTAGTTTCTGCTGTACAGCAAAGTGAATCAGTTATACATATACACATATCCACTCTTTTTAAAATTTCCTTCACATTTAGATCACCACAGATCATTGAGTAAGGTTCCCTGTGCTAAACCGTAGGTTCTCATTAATTATCTATTTTATACATAGTAGTGTATATATGTCAATCGGAGATAGAGTGTTTAAAGAAGTCATTAAGTTAAAATGAGGAAATTAGGGTGGGCCCTAATCCAATATGATGGGTGTCCTTACAAGAAGAGGAAATTGGGACACAGACAGGTACAGAGGGAAGACCATGTGAAGATGCAGAGAGAAGATGGCTATTTCTAAGCCAAGAAGAGGCACCTTAGAAAGGACTAATTTGCTGATATCTTGATCTTGGACTTCCAGCCTCCAGAACAGTGAGGAAATAAATTTCTGTTGTTTGAGCCACCCAGTCTGTAAGACTACTTTGTTACCGTAGTCCTAGCAAACTAATACAGATAGAAATGAAATGTAACCCAAGGTAAAATTTGATCAGAACTAGAAGAAAGGGCAAACCAAATAGATAAAATACAGTAAAAACTCTCTTTGGGGTGGGTGCACAGGCAATGGGTACCCAAATTTTAAATATTCATATTCCTTGACCTAGATAGTACACATTTTGAAATGTATCCTAAATACTCAGATACATTTGTGTGGATGCATTTAAAATGATGATGAATGCAGGATCACATTTTGGTGGATAGAGGATTAGTTCAACACAGTATGGTACATGGATGCCGTGGGACAGAATTAACCATTGGAAAGAATGAGATAGCCAATAATATTGACATGAAAGATGTCTACAATATATTATTAAATTAAAAAATGAGGCCGGTTGTATAGAAGAATTTCATTTATATGTATTCATATTTTTTGAACATGTAGAATAACACACACCACCTGTTAACAGTGCCTTTCTCTGGGTGGGTGATCATATAGGGGGGATTTGACTTTCTACTTGATGCAAGTTTGGAAGAACAAAGGTGAACTCTGATAGGAGGGACAACTTTCTAAACCTCATCAGTAAATCATGTTCTGCTTTCTTCATAGGCATGGTTCTGAGAATTGAATGAATGCACATGTGTTTGGGACAATAAACCAAAGCAAAAACAGCCAACACTTACTCAATGCTGTTCTAGGTGCTTTACATGAAATAACTCATTCAGTCCTCCCTACAACCCTGTGAGGTAGTGTGGTAGCATGATTTATGATAACCTATATATATTTGGTGTTTGTCCAGGTTTCCAGAACAGAGCTCCTAAAACCCTTGGAATTTCCTAAGTGATGAGAGTGATAAAGGTGCTTTTTGCTATGTTAACAGGTAACTTTTTTTTTTAACATCTGTATTGGAGTATAATTGCTTTACAATGGTGTGTTAGTTTCTGTCCTACAACAAAGTGAATCAGCTATACATATACATATATCCCCATATCTCTTACCTCTTGCAACTCCCTCCCACCATCCCTATCCCACCTCTCTAGGTGGTCACAAAGCATCGAGCTGATCTCCCTGTGCTATGTGGCTGCTTCCCACTAGCTACCTATTTTACGTTTGGTAGTGTATATATGTCCATGCCACTCTCTCACTTTGTCCCAGCTTAACCTTCCCCCTCCCCATATCCTCAAGTCCATTCTCTACGTCTGTGTCTTTATTCCTGTCCTGCCCCTAGGTTCTTCAAAACCTTTTTTTTCAGATTCCATATATATGTGTTAGCATACGGTATTTGTTTTTCTCTTTCTGACTTACTTCACTCTGTATGACAGACTCTAGATCCATCCACCTCACTACAAATAACTCAATTTCGTTTCTTTTTATGGCTGAGTAATATTCCATTGTATATATGTGCCACATCTTCTTTATCCATTCATCTGTCAATGGACACTTAGGTTGCTCCCATGTCCTGGCTATTGTAAATAGAGTTGCAATGAACATTGTGGTTCATGACTCTTTTTGAATTATGGTTTTCTCAGGGTATATGCCCAGTAGTGGGATTGCTGGGTCGTATGGTAGCTCTATGTGTAGTTTCTTAAGGAACCTCCATACTGTTCTCCATAGTGGCTGTATCAATTTACATTCCCACCAACAGTGCAAGAGGGTTCCAACAAGGTGACTTTTGGGTCTCACCTAAGGATGGGGGCTAGTAGCCAGTGGAGCCAACCACATGATTGGAGGGTTGGAACTTTCAGTCCCACTCTCCCCACCTGTAGTTTTTACTATGAGTTTGAGGTGGGGTAAGAGATGGTAGAGCTGAAAAGCAGAGTGATCAGGGCTTGTGTGAATGGGGCACCCTTCTCACAGAAGCCAGTGGTGAAGCTGAGCGTCATGGAAGACACACTAGGTTGAAGGATGATTTAGGACGAGACGAGAATGAAGTTGTTGTATGACATTGGTTTGGTAGATTGAGGAAAGAAAGGCCATCATCATAACACTAATTATAGTTACTTCCTATGAACATTTACTGAGGGAGAAGCATTTTGCCAAGACTTAAATTTTTAAAAAATTCTTACAAAAATCCTATGGGGCAAATAATATTCATATGCCCTGTTCCCAGGTGAGGAAAGTGAGTCTAAAATCCCTGAAGAACTGCCTAAGCTTCTGTGTACCCAAGCTGGGATTGGAGCTTAGATCTTTTTGATCAACTCTGAAGCCCCTTCTCTTAGGTATTGCTCTGTTCGTTCCATATAGTTTGAGTGGTGCCCTTGAAAGAGGCAGATTTCGGGTGGGGAGAAGTGTTGAGATGTTGACTACTGATGAGAGTTGCCTACTTTCCCCTCAGCTTTCTCCCCACGGGCCCCGGGGAACTCTGAATAGCATCTCTCCCTGCCCCCTCTAATGAGCTGGTTTAAAACAGCTTCCCCGGTGTGGCAAAATGGCTCCCAGTCATGGGGCAGGTTGTGGGGGAAGTGATCTAATCCATTTAGAAAGCTGTTCCTCTCTTGCTGTTTTGTCAGAGAAGGTGATACCTGAGTCCGAAGCTGAGTAATTAAAAACCCTCTTAACACCACTTGAAATCAAGTGGCTCATATGCAACACGCTGAGCCTTCTATCCTCTGGGCTTGGGGTAATGATTGTCTTTTAATACCACTTTCAATTGTATTTTGAATCTCATGAGAGGCAAATAGAATAAACACAATAAAACCTTAAAAAAAATACAAACAAAACCTACCCCCCAAAAAATTCAACCCTGTAATTACGTTCCCCATAATTTTGCATCCCCTATTACTGTTTGATTAAAAAGCAAACCCCAAACAACATACACCCTTTGGAATGTAGTTTGGCTTCAAGTCATCATGAATGATTTTTATGTGTAACAAAATCCCACAATTACTAAAATAGCGTAGAGTCAATTGCATTTCGTTGGGAATTCATACCGACTTTATGTGTCTACACCAGAAAGTTATTATGAATTTAACATACCTGGGTAGTTATTTGCCATTTCGGAGCATTGAAGGGTCTTCTTGAGTCACCCCAGATGGACTCCCTTTTTCCTGGAGGTGAGGAGATACGGCAGGAAGTGGAGATACGGCTGAGGAGGTGAAGGTTCATCCATTCTTTGCAGACAATTCATTTCACTTGACAGCCACTTTTTTTTTTTTTTGTGGTATGCGGGCCTCTCAGGCTCAGCGGCCATGACTCTCGGGCCTAGCCGCTCTGCGGCATGTGGGATCTTCCCGGACCGGGGCACGAACCCGTGTCCCCTGCATCGGCAGGCGGACTCTCAACCACTGCGCCACCAGGGAAGCCCGACAGCCACGTTTGAGCAGGTGTGGACCACCTTCTGGTGTGTCCATGAATGATAAGCTCCTAAATGTTTCACTGTCCTTCTCTCTTCTCCTGCTCTTCCTCTTTTTTCCCTACTCAAGTCAAAATAATAATAACAGCAACAACAAGCCATTTATTAAGTATTTGCCAATAGTGAAACACAATGCTAAACACTTTATATATTTTGTACTTATCATATCTCATCTAGACCTTGCAATACCTTGTGAGGAAGGCAGTATTTTTACTTTATAGGTGAGGATGCTGAGGCTAGGAGAGGTCAAGAAACTGGCTCACAGTCACACGACTGGTAAGCAGCACAACTGTGATGTGAACTGGAGTCTTCTAGCTGTAAACTGCACTCTCTTCACTCCTGCGTTTTGAAGGAACACTCCTTTAAAAGAGACAGCCAAGAGGGAATGAATGGTATGGTTGGAGACTAGAGTCCAGAGTGGTTCCAGTGACCTCACACTCTGTCCCCATCCCTGCTGATCAGGTAACAACAGCCTGTGCAGATACTTTCTAAAGACTGCCCATTGCAGCTTTGCATAAAATAGGAAAAAGTGCAGATGACCTAATTTTTCATCAGCAAGGGATTAAAGCAACGAAGGATGGTGACTGCCATCATGGAATATTCCTCAGCTGCTGAGAAGAGTGTCAGGACTGAAGAGGGACAGCCAGGCAGGTTAAGAGACTTGTCCCAGGGACTTGTGTCTTCTTCTGACTCCCTAGACTGACCTTCCTGCTTCCTCCCTAGAATGTTCAATAGGTTTCCAGTGTCACACAGTTAGGTAGCCAGAACCCGAGCCTGCCCCCTACTGATCAACACTGAAGGGGAAAATAAGAGGCTCAGTCATGCATTGGTTAAGGAGTGACTTGGCCTCAGCTAAACCTGGATTTGAACCCTGAGCTGGCAAGACTCCACAGTTCTCCATACTCTCTCAGCATGACACCAGAGCAGACGTGGTGGTTTTGTGGTAGAGGACAGGCTTCACCTGGCCCCCCTTTTCCTCTGGCTGGCACGGAGCAGCAGAAAAAAGTCTGGGCACCCAAGAGTCCCCAAGAGAGCACTGGAATGGGTTAATCCTGTGACTGGACATAGCAGTGACCCTGGGGACTGATGATCAACACCAGATAGAGACCTCTCAGTGGATGTCAGTGTGTCTAGAAGCCTCTCTCCTCTTGTATGAGCCGGCATCCTCCAGAGAAACAGAAGCAACAGGGGGTAGATAGATAGATAGATAGGGGATTTAATATAGGAATTGGCCCATGTGGTTACAGAGGTCTAGAGGTCCCATGATCTGCTGTCTGCTAGATGAAGAATCAGGAAAGCTGGTGGTGTAATTCAATCTGAGTTCGAAGGCCTGAGAATTGATGGTGTAAGTCCTGATCTGAGTCTAAAAGTCTGAGAACCAGGAGCGCTGATGTCCAAGGGCAGGAGAAGGTGGATGTCTCAGCTCGAGCAGAGAGAGCGCGAACTGCCCTTCCTCTGCCTTTTGTTCTATTCGGGTCCTGAATGAGTTGGGTGATGCCTGCCCACATTGGGGAGGGCCAACTTCTTTACTCAGTTCACCAATTCAAATGCTAATCTTCCAGAAACATCCTCACAGAATGTTATGCATCCAGAAATAATGTTTTACCAACTACCCGGATATCTCTTAGCCCAGTCAAGTTGACACAGAAAATTAACCATCACATCCCTAATGACTTGGCGCCACAAAAATTCCCCCAATTTAAAGCAGCCCACAAGAAAAGGTGGTATCCTTCCAAACTCCTGGTTTTGAACTAGAACAAATTCACAGCTGCTTTAGTGATAATTATCCAAGTTAGTTTGAATGGAATTCTTGGGATGGTTCATCCTAAAAAGAACCCTGTGGCCTCTCACGTTTTCTGCAACAGGTTGGATGGTGACAAGCGCTCCCGCCTCATGGAAGATTCTGCATCAGTATGATGAGAAGCAGCAGCTGATGACTCCGAGGACGTTAACTGGCTTTATTAATCATAACCACAGACCAGAGGCTGAGTGTTTTCTCCAGGAGTCGAGTGAGAGATTGCCTTGTCTCCTGCCGCTCCCACAGTATAGTCAAGGCATCAAGCTAAATTAAAGGAAATGCCATCTTCTTGTGACAGCAGGTGCAAAATTACCTCTAATTATGGATTTGCTAGGTACAACAGTGACTCTGCATGAATTACAACGTGGCGTTCATTAAAACAGCCATTTAGGATCTCACTTACCTTGACACGCCTTCGGATTCTCAGAATTCAATAGTGAGTCCATTTCAAACTGTCCACTGTGCTCTTAGAGAGCTGTGCTGGTTTGACAATTTGCAATCCAAAAGCTTCGTTTAAAGTATAAGGTGCCGAGTAAGGAGGGCTGGGTCTGTCTCAGGTTTACCACGGACTGGTGTGTGTGTGTGTGACTTGAACAAGTCAGTTAACCTTTTCAGAACTCAGTTCCTTCATCTATAAAACAGAGGGGGCAGAACTGGGCAAATTTTAAGGCAGTATATCTCAAAATTAATTTGCTATTCAAAGTGTGGGCCACGGACCAGAAGCTTGTTGAAAATGCAGAATCTCAGTCCCTACCCTAGATTTACTAGTTTCAAACTATGATAGGCTTACGGATCATCTGGGGATCATGTTAAAATGCAGAATCTGATTAAGCGTATCTGGGGTAGAGCCTGAGATTCTGCATTCCATTGAGCTCCCAGGGGCTGCTGCTGTAGGTCCCCCAGCTGCTCCCCAAAGTCTACTTTGAGTAGTGAGGCTCTCAGATCCCTTCTAGCTGTGTATTAGCATAGTAGGTGATGTTGACTGAGTACTTCCTGATTGCTAGACAATGTGCTAAATACATGCATTGTCTCATTTAATTCTCATAAGAACTCTACAGAGGGCATATGATTAATATCATCCACATTTTATAGATAATGAAACCAAGGATCATGGGTATCGCCACCTTGCCCAAGGTCATGTGGAGGGCAGAGCTGGGATTTGAATTCATAGTATCTGGCTCTGTTGCTCATACGCATAATGACAGCACTGTCGCCTGCCAAGTAATTTAGCTTTTGAAAAACTCTAGCTCTCGTTTCTTTGCTCTTCTGGGTAAAGTTGTGGTGGCTGATTCTCTGTGGAGCAGCAGGATACTAATAGAGCCAGCTGATGTGACCCTAGTTCTAACTCACGCTATTGCAGGGTTGTATTGTATTTGATGGATGAATATATATTTCCTGATCAAGGGGCCTTTTGAAGAGTCCCAGTTTTTTCCTCTTATCAACTGTGCTACAATAAACACACTTGTACATATACTTCATACGTGGTGTGACCTTGGGACAGATGCTTATATGTTCCATGCTTGGACCAAAGGACGTGCATTGATACATTTGGATAAATACCACCATCTTGTCTACCATTGGGACTCACGGTTACACTAAATTTAGCGTTTAGTGGGGGAACATTAAAATTAAAGCTCCTCGTTGAGTGGCCGAACTTGAATCTTGAATCCCAAACTTCTCTCAGGAAAAATTCTTACCCCATATTTTCAAATAGCAAAATTATTACCTCTCCTTTTGGTTGGTTCCCTCTACCAGAGTGCTGATTCCATTGGGAAATAGTGTTGCCTTTTTTAAACTTGAAAAAAAACGAAGAAGAGGAAGTCATGAAGCCGGAATATGTTGAACCCGTATTTGTGGAGCTTGATTTTTGAAAAGACAAACCCTGCATTTGGGAAACTGGAATCTCTTGGCTTCCCTGTTTGGCTTCACGTAATTAGCCTAAACCTCAGAAGACTCTGTCTAGGGCAGCTCAAACTTCAGGGAAAAAAAAAAGCATTAAGGCTCATTTTGACGAGAAGACTGAAATCCAAATTGTTGTTTGAGGAACCAGCTTAGACTTCTGGCTGAAACTCAAGATGCTATGCATTTGCCTACCTATTTAATGCTGTACTCAAGTTCCCAAGCCTTCTCTGATGGACTTTTTTTATTTGTGAGTCTGGGTATTTCTTCCTCCTATAAATGGTTATTTCTCTACACAGATACACGTGGGAGAATATTTAATTAGAACTGAAAATGTTTTGAGCATGTTAAGTACAATCTAAGTGATAAGTATCGTGATCTTTAAATGCTACAATAAGCATTATAATACATGCTTAATTCACTGGTGAGCACTTGGCAAGTCTTTGACAAATTCTTAATAAATTGCTCAGAAGAGCCCTTTAGAAAGTGTCATTTCACACTACATAACTCTGCCTCTGATATTTCTCAACCTTGTCTATCTGCAGAAATGGGAAATTCTCTTGAACATTTTTCTTAACTGATTCTGATTTATGGCTTTAGGTGGAAACTCCCAGGGACTTGTTGCAATATACTGTAAATGAAATCTGCTAGCTACACAATTTGAAAAGTGAAGGCTGTAGTCTCCAACTTTTCAAAAGCGGCCCATTTCACCTAGGCAATGAATTATGGGATCCAGAAGTACATAGAAAGCCTGAATACTGCACTTGGTATGTATCTTCAAGGGAAAAGCTGTAAGAATCTAACAAAGACTAGCCACAGCCTGGATGTCATCTGGAGGGTATTAAGAGAAGATTTGTAGCAATTGAGTTGGTTGGTAGTGTTAGGGGCAGTGATTCCTTAGCATCAAAATACTCCATAAATTCTCCCTGTGCCCAGATTTCAGACTTTGCAATTAAATTTGGGTGTAGGTAGAAGATGCTTTGGAAAACTAATTTTTAAATTAAAAACTTAACAAAAGCCTTCATTTAGAAAGGTCTGTGGCGGCATAGCAACTCAAATTACTTGAAAGTGGGAAAAAAGCCATGCTGAGTTTGGCGGGCTCGTTTATTTTTCTCCTACTATGTGCCCCAGGCAAGGTGTTCTAACTGCAAGATTTAATAGTAAGTATTTAATTTCAATCTTTTATATCTGCATAAAATATCTGAAAAGATTAAAGATATACTGATGAGAAAGCTGAAGGTCAAAGAGGTTAAACATATAATTAGTGAAGGGTCTGGCTTACCGACTTCTTAAAAATAACCTTTTACTTCAGAATAATTTTAGATTTACAGAAAGATCACCAAGATAACACAGAATTCCTGTAAACCTGTTACCCTGTTTGACCTACTGTTAACATCTTACATGGTATATTTGTCAAAACTAAGAAATTAACATTGGTACATTACTATTAACTAAACTCTAGATATTATTCAGGTTTGTGTGTGTGTGTGTTTATTTATTTATTTTCACTAATGTCCTTTTTCTGACCGAGGATCTTATTTGAGACCCCACATTGCATTTCGTTGTCATGTCTCCTAGTCTCCTCTGGTCTGCGACAGTTTCTCAGTCTTTCCTCATTTTTCATGACCTTGACAGTTTGAAGAATACTGGTCAGGTATTTTGTAGAATATCCCTCCATTTGGATTTGTCTTAATGTTTTTCTCTTGATTTGACTGGGGTTATGGGTTTTTGGGAAAAATACCACAGAAGTAGGGTGTCTTTCTCATCACATCATATCATGCTATCCTGCTTTCAGTGTAACTTACCACTGGCAGTGTTAACCTTGATCTCTTGGTTAAGTTAGTGTATGTCAGGTTTCTGGGGCTACATTTTGATCAGTGGTAAGGAGTATGGCAATTGATTAGTGATGTCTGCCATGAGCACAGAATCAGGGAATAGTGCTACTCAGAGCAAGTATTGATATTTGCTATTTCTTTTTTTTTTTTTTTTTTTGTGGTACGTGGGCCTCTCACTGCTGTGGCCTCTCCCGTTGCGGAGCACAGGCTCTGGACTCGCAGGCTCAGCGGCCATGGCTCACGGGCCTAGCCCCTCCGTGGCATGCAGGATCCTCCCGGACCGGGGCACGAACCCGCGTCCGCTGCATCGGCAGGCAGACTCTCAACCACTGCGCCACCAGGGAAGCCCGATATTTGCTGTTTCTGACTCAGATAAGGCCACCATCTCTTGCAGATGAAGTTGAGATTCAGTTATTCAGAATTTCATGTAATTGTACATATGGCTCTGCCATCCATACCATGCATCCCTGTTAAGCATTTAAAAAAGAAATATTTGTTGAACATCTATAATATGCAAGGGTCATATTTTTGTTTCTCAGTTAATAGACTGAGAGAATGTTGAGGCTGAAGGGGAGACTTGAAAGATAACCTAATTTCCTCATATGATTTTTTTTAATGAAAAAATTAAAACCTCCAAAAAAGAGAACAAATACACTAGAGGCTCAGAAAGTGACAATTATTGCCTGAAGCATAGGAGCATAGAAGGCTTAGACTGGAATCCTGTCTTCTGACTGCTTTAGTATCTGCATCCCTACTTACATCTACTGTACTTGTACAAGTTACTTGAGCTGAGTACCTATAGTAATTTACGGTATGGTCTCCTCCAGAAGACCATTGAAATCAGCACTTTTCAATGTGTAGGAGAAACACGCATCAAAACGTTTCCTCTGTATCTCACTCAAACATTTTTGTTGTTGAGTATAAGTGGATGACGTTTTACAAACAACTGTGGGCTTTCAAAAATGTACTCATGTGAGAACAATTTAGTGATTACCAGCCATTTATCAGATGCTGGCTATACATTGGTGAATAAAATAGACATGGTCCCTATAAGGACAACTTATATTCTAGTGGCATATACAAATGTAAAATAAATTAAAATAATAACGTAATTACAAAGTATAAAGAATGCTCTGAAGGGATCAAACACAGAGTGCTAATACAATAAAGAGGGTAACCTAATTAAGGTGGTCAAGGAAGACTTGCCTGAGAAGGTGACGCTTACATCAAGATGGAGGGAGCTTTGCAATGTGTCTGAATCAGAGTGGGTCATGTTTGCAGAGGCCCTAAAAGAGAGGACAGGACAAGTCTGAGGAACGGGAAGAAGACCTGCAAGCCTGGATTTTTGTAAAAATGGGGTAGCAGATGTGTCAGTGCCCTATATCATCAGCCCTTATATCAGTCCTGTATACAGTGGCAGCTTTTCCTGCATGCTGGGTCAACATATTGGGCAAGCTAGAGGTGCCAGGGAGTTGATGTCCCAGGAGCTGTTCTCAACCTATGATGAATGGGTTGGTGGAGACATGTCCCAACTGCCCCATCCCTCGGTAGGGATGACCAGGAGGCATATTCTGTTCTCCCCACAGTCTCCCAGGGGTCCTCATTGGGGCTGAACCTCAGGAAACCATCATGGTAAGATGCTTGATAAGATACCCTTTGCTGGCTTCCTTCCCTTGAATGCCTCTCTTCCCCACTCCTTTATCGTTCCCCTTCCAGATAAACTCATATCCTTTTTTTTCAAGGTCTTATTTGGAGAAACCTAGCTGAAGATCAATGGGCAGGGTGATACAAGCTGAGGCTGGAAATGTAGGCAGAAGCTGGACCATGCAGCACTTTGCAGGCTTTGCAAAGAAGTTTGATTTTACTATAAGTGCATTAGGAAACAACCAAAGGCTCTTAAGAAAGGAGTGACTTGATTAGATTTAGGTTTTAAAATGGGATAATCTAAAATGCAGGTTGGCCTTAGAATCATGGATTTAAAAGGCATCTTAGAGACAGTCTGTGTGAACTCTCCCTTTGTAAGAAAAGAAAGTGAGATCCATAGAAGTTGATTTGCCCATAGCCACGCGGTGAGAGAGGTAGGACGACTATGTTAATCTCACGACCAAAGTCTCATAACTGTCTAGGACTCAGTGGTGCCTCTTTGGCTCTGATAACCTCTTGGAGTAGTTTCATCCAAGACAGCATTTTCTAAGGAAAACAACATGAATTTTGAACTAGGACTCAGTGGTGCCTCTTTGGCTCTGATAACCTCTTGGAGTAGTTTCATCCAAGACAGCATTTTCTAAGGAAAACAACATGAATTTTGAATTCAACATTGTGATGCCGAGGACTGTGTTAGGTAATTACCATAACACGTTAGACAATTGAAATTACAAGGGAGAAAAACAGTTAAGACACTGGCCCAGTTATTAAGTATTAAAGACACTGAAGATTTTTGCTTCGTGGTAAATACCAGGATAGGTCATGATAACAGTTTTCAAATATTTGTAAAGGTGCAGGCAGTGAAGAGGGAGAGAAATTACTTAGCTTAGAAAAGTGGAGGAGATCTCGAAGTAATGAGGTGGAACAAAAGGAAAATATTATTAGCTGAAGAGTGAGAAAAGGGTCTTTTCAATGAGAATGGGTCGGTTGTGTTTACAGACAAACCCAATTGTCTGAGTGAACCTTATGTAGTGTTTGAAATGAAAAAAAAAAAAAAAGAAAGAAAGAAAATTAGAAAGATTTATACCAGCACGTATCACTTGTATTTCTTAAAATTATTTTCTCTTATCCTCTCACTTTCAAACACATTTGCTGTATGTTTGAAATGTAATTATTTCACCACAGAGGATATGTAATGCAGTTTGGTGACTTTCATGATGGACCAAGTCAAATTTCTCTCTTAACAAACAGAGATGGATAAATAATTGGACTCCAAACCAGGTGTTCTCTAATTATGTTTCATTTGCTGACTGTGGCATTAAGATAGACTATATTATCATAGTTAATCATTTTTACAGTGTTTTAACTTTGGGGCGATTTTAAACTACAAAGAATTGTCAAGGTTTTGTCAAGGTTGTGAAATTGTCAAGGTTGACTCTTCACTGGAAGGCAAAAATTTCCAGTGTGAATTTGAATGGTTAGTATTAAATGATAAACACAGCTCTATTTACAACAGCCAGGACATGGAAGCAACCTAAGCGTCCATCGACAGATGAATGGATAAAGAAGATGTGGCACATATATACAATGGAATATTACTTAGCCATAAAAAGAAACTAAATTGAGTTATTTGTAGTGAGGTGGATGGACCTAGAGTCTGTCATACAGAGTGAAGTAAGTCAGAAAGAGAAAAGCAAATACTGTATGCTAACACATATATATGGAAGCTAAAAAAAAAAAAAAAAAGGTTCTGAAGAACCTGGGGGCAGGACACAAATAAAGACACAGACGTAGAGAATGGACTTGAGGACACAGAGAGTGGGAAGGGTAAGCTGGGATGAAGAGAGTGGTATGGACATATATACACTACCAAATGTAAAATAGATAGCTAGTGGGAAGCAGCCGCATAGCACAGGGAGATCAGCTCGATGCTTTGTCACCACCTAGAGGGGTGGGACAGGGAGGGTGGGAGGGAGACGCAGAGGGAGGAGATATGGGGATATATGTATACGTATAGCTGATTCACTTTGTTGTAGGGCAGAAACTAACACACCATTGTAAAGCAATTATACCCCAATAAAGATGTTAAAAAAAAAAGATAAACAACAACAAATAAAACAAAACAAAAAATGGTTGACTGTTTTACCTAAGTTGTTTTCAGTGGATTTAAGTGGTTATTGCTGAATACGATTCACTGGTGATCATGGCTATTGTTCCTTATTTTATTTGGATTTGTTGGGTATGCCAGCATCAATCACTTCACAGCCTGTTAAAGTAACACAGTCCCTACACCCAAGAAAAATTACCCAACAATCCTCATGTTCCTTCAGTTTAGGGGGGAGTCCTCTGAGGATAAAATGTTACAGATGGGAATGTGCAGTCCCTCTATGCTGCCTGACCCTCTTCCCCACCTTGTTCTAAGTGTCATCATTGGATATAATTTCTTAGCATACTGTTTGCTTTGTCTTCAGTTAAGAGCCAGCAAAATAGCTACTATAATTATATCTCTTTAAGACGATGCCCATTTGATTGAGGGCTGGGCTGAAAATACAGTCTACATTATCATATGAAAAAGCCACATAAAGAGACCTGTCTTCAAACTGCAGAGTGAACCCTGCTCCAAGCGATTCTAAATGAAGCGACAAACTGCAAGGCGAGAGCACTTATTTGACCACAGACCCATTGAAATATCACTTTGATGAATGCAAACACATTTATCATCTACACTAGGCGATGTTTTATGTCACTATCCCAGTGAAGGCTGTTTTAGCTCTAAGGACTAGAAACCCACACCAAGCTAGCTTAAACAAGAAATGGAATTTATTATAAGTATACAGGGGTATGTGACAGAAGCCACAGGGGGCTGGGATTAGAATATGTCCAGAACCAAGGCACTGATTCTTTTGGTTTCCTTCTGGGGTCATTTGGTCTCTCATCTCTGTCTTTCTCTTTGTAACCCCTTTTCTCTCTTGCAGAAGATGGCTTTTCTTGTGCCAACTGAAAAAAAATGCACAACCTAAAAGTTAAGAATTATGTTTTATTTGGCGGACAAAACTGAAGACTTAAGCCTGGGACACAGCATCTCAGATCGCTCTGAGGGACTGGTCTGAAGACGTAAGGGAGGAGACAGGATATATGAGTTTTTGCAGCAAAGACCAGGTAGTCAGAACTTCAAAAGATTGCTGTTAATTTAAGAAAACCCTCTCTCTGGCATTAAGAAATTTAGTGCTTTTGTATGTATGGGAAGATGCAAGAGTCTGGGCTCACTGAAATCTTTCCTTTGCTGTGCACCTCAGCTATCCTGTGCTTTATCATCCTGAGTTCCTTCAGGGCTCACCATGGGTGGAGGCGCCCGGGGCATAATGTGATGGCTTGAGGGCTGCAGCACCCTTTGTTTCCTGATATGGCAGGCCACATTTTTTTCATTGATCCTTGCTTCTCTCTTCATGTGTCTGCCCTACAGCCCCGACTTTCACCTCAGCTGTAGCCCCAGGCAGAGTCTCTGATTAACATCCCTCATACTCAGTGAAGTCTTACAAATCCAGCTAACCTGGACCTTGAGATCAGGAGATCAGTAGGTGCTGAGAGTGTTGAGGAATCTCGGCCAGCTGGTGGGGGAGGGTGGAAGGAAGGTTGGTCGAATGGGCTATTTGCTGAGGCATTTCCAAACAACTGTGTCTGGGCAAGAGCCACTTGTACATTTGAATAAGTTCTATTCACTTACTATTCTTTAACAGTTGATGAGAGTTTGAGTGAGGTAAAACCTCTCAAATCTTTATGGCTGTGTATCTATGTGGTTATCATTTTCTCTACCTCAAAAGTGCATGATGGCTCAGCCATCTTCATAGCAATATTAGTCCATTATTCACTGTATTCCACAGAGATGGAAGCAACCCAAATGTCTATCAATAAAGAAAATGTGGTATATACGTACAATGGAATTTTACTCAGCCTTAAAATGGGGGGAAATCCTGTCACATGCTACTACATGGAGGGAAGACATTTGAAGACATTATACTAAGTGAAATAAGCCAGCCACAAAAAAAGACAAATATTGCTTTGATCCCACTTAAACGTGGCATCTAAAGTATTGAATTCCTTAGAAACAAAGTAGAATTGTGGTTACCGGGAAATGAAGGAATTGTTGTCTAATGGCTATAGAATTTCAGTTTTTCAAGATGAAAAAATTTTGGAGATTGGCTGCACAACAACATGAATATAGTTAACACTCCTGAACTGTACACTTAAAAATGTTTTTTCTTTTTCTAAATTAAAAAAAATGATGGAATATAAAGATAGAAACTGATGGTGCCACGGAGCAGCTGTACTAGTTGTGGGCTGCCCACATCCAGACTTCTTGTCGTATAAAGAAAATTAAACTGTACTCTGTAGTTTAAAAAGTAGATGATGACTCCCCAAAGCCTAGTGACTCCCAGGAGGGTGGTCAAGACCCTCCATCCATTGGTCCTAAATTTTAGTTTCTGATTTATCCTTTTGTCCTCAGAAGTTTTAGCCAATCTGGACCAGAAGCCTAGTGCAGCCCAGTCTCCCACACTCATCTTCTATGTTTTCTCTTCCAGCAGACTTTCTTGATACCAGTGTTTGGGACAATTTTCCCATTCTGACCGCCCCTATTTCTTATGGTCCTTAGCTCTTTCTGTCTTGAATTGGAACTTAGGTATACATCTTTTTTTTTTTTTTGAATTTCAGAATTTTATTTACTTTTTTATACAGCAGGTTCTTATTAGTTATCCATTTTATACATATTAGTGTATATATGTCAATCCCAATCTCCCAATTCATCCCACCACCACGCCCCACCCCCCAAGGTATACATCTTCTCTATATTATCTCCCCAATTATACTGTAAGATCCTTGAAGTCAGGAGACAAAATTACTGTCTCTTCCATAGCACCATCAAAGTGCTAGGCACATAGCAAGTGCTCGGAATGGAAACAAAGAAACCAAAAACATGGCCAGAGGTTTCAGTCGTGACTGAGGTGGAAACCTATGGTCTTCTTAATAACACTGACTCTATTGATTCCATTATTTTATTTTCAAGTTTGGATATATGTTGAATCAAATAGAAGTCTCTGGTGTCGTGTTGAATCAAATAGAAGTCTCTGGTGTCGTGTTAATGATGGAATTCTGTGAAATCAAGTGAATCAATTGCTTGATTATTCTTAATCATTAGCTGGGTGAGACATATAACACAGAATCGATCATTTTTCCGTATGGCATTTTCATCAGATAGACCAGAAGTTTCTAATTTTTTACATTATGAAAACCTCTATTTCTTTTTTAAATTTTATTACATATATTTTTTATGAGGTTGTGTGTGTTTTTATTTTCAGATTTCTAGGAATTTGAGAGAATTCCCAGGAATGTAGAAAGGAGATGCTGCATAGGCAAATAATATACAATTTTTTAAAACAAAGTTTGATTCTCTAATGAAATAAAGTTTAAAAATGAGCCTAGAGATTATCATACTAAGTGAAGTAAGTCAGAGAAAGATAAATATATGATATCACTTATATGGGGAATCTAAAAAAGTGATACAAATGAACTTATTTACAAAAGAGAAACAGACTCACAGACATAGAAAACAAACTTACAGTTATCAGAGGGGGAGGTGGGATAAATTAGGAGTTTGGGATTAATAGATACACAGTACTATACGTGAAATAGGTAAAAAACAAGGACCTACTGTATAGCACAGGGAGCTATACTCAATATCTTATGATAAGCTACGATGGAAAGAATCTGAAAAAGAATATATATATATGTATATGTATATAACTGAATCACTTTGCTGTACACCTGAAACTAACACAACATTGTAAATCAACAATACCTTATACTTTTCTGATGTCTTTTAATAACATAAAGAGCATATCAGAACCACTTCCTTTGAACTCATTAATGATTTGATTACAAAAGATGGCTCTTTTCAGGAGCCCAAACAGTCCATGTAGAAACTTTTCTAACCCAAATAGACTATTTGGGGATATCATACTTGTGTTTAGGATTAAAATAATCCTTAATAGGGTTATTGGTCATAATCCTGTATGTTTTCAGCTTGAATCTCTAGTTCCACCTTTGTGGAAGAGGCCTTAAGCATACAGAGTTACCTCAGTTGCGTAATTTCTCTTTGTTTGAATTACATAATTTTTAATTGACGTATAGCTGATTTACAATGTTTTGTTAATTACTGCTGTACAGAAAAGGGATTCAGATAGCACAGTTCTCTGTGCTATCAGTAAGATGTTGTTTATCCATTCTATATATAAAAGCTTACATTCACTATCCCCAGCCTCCCACTCTATCCTTCCCCCTCCCCCTCCCCCTTGGCAACCACCAGTCTGTTCTCAATGGCTGTGATGCTGTTTCTGTTTCACAGATAGGTTCATTTGTGTCATATTTTAGATTCCATGTATAAGTGATATCATATGGTGAAAACCTCTATTTTTAATGCTAATTTTATGATAGTAGTACTTTTGTGTCTGGGAATGGAAAAAATACACAATAATAGAACTAAGACAAATTCAATAATGCTTTAAAAATCTTTCGTATCTTGTTAGTCATAGCACCATCTTCATATATTTGACAAAAGCAAAATTTTGTTGTGTGATGCATAATGTTTATTCCGACAACAGGTAATGCATGTAGTACAAATAGACTTTCAGAACTCTTTCCAGTGGGACCATTGATGTGAGTATCAATTGACTAACAGATGTCTAATAAATGTCTAACTAGGTTTTGTGGAGCAAAACCAAGAAGGACTAGATTCTATTCCACAACCTTTCAGCTAAGTGCATTACTTTTCTTCTCTACCATCTCTGGGAAGGTTATGAAGTCTTGCCCTCATAATATTTGTGGGACTCCTTCACTCATGGTTAGATCTACCTTACACAATGAAGCATAGATGGTTTATGAAGAGTTAATGTCAAGAAACACATGTCCATCCAACTACAAATCACTTTGTGACAACTACAAAGGGGTCTGGTGTTAATGACCAAGATCTCCTTAATTTGATCTTGCTGAAGTTCTTGCTCTGACATGCCTGCCTTTTGCTGATATTATCTGGTGTCTCCTTTTGTCGCACGGATCCTCTGCTGTGTATTATAACCAGCCTTCACTCTTTAGTCTCATTTTAAAGTCCACTTCTTCATGAACCCCTTACCTGTTTCCTCCTAGCCTAGTAGACTTATACTTTTGTAAATCATGATGATGCCCATAACTCCACCATTGGGATGGCATGCCACGGAGGGCAGAGACTTAGTCTCATTCATGCTAGTATCCTTAGCACATAGGGGCTGATCAATACACGTTTGTTGAATCAATTAATGGATATCCCCCGAGGCTTCATATTGAGCACTCTACATTGGGCTAATTAATTACAGAGGAATCCCAACCCCAGTCTAAAAATTGCTCAAAAGTCAGACCTCAAATGTGGTCTTCATCAGTTGTATTTGCCTAACACACCTATGTCTGTTCTTATTTGTGACGGCTCATATTTGTGCGAATGTTGAAATCTGTTCACATCTTCTCTAATATGTGATCTGAAAAGCATCCTGTCTCTCTCAACTGTTAAGTAATCACTTTTCAATAGTACTTGGTATCTGTCCTCTGGAACGTCCCATGAGGGTGAGGACTTTGTTTATCTGGCTTCTGTGGTACTCCTAGCACCTACATTATTAATTATTAGTACATGGCAGCCCCCTGATAAATACTTATTGTATGAACAAATGACTGTTGACTGACTGACTAATTTTATTGTTTGGAGGAGTGTTGCGATACGAACATGATTAAAATGCTCCACATAGAGGGGCAGGAGGTAAACTAGGTACTACTGCCCATCGCCTTTAGTATATTTCAAGACAGAGTAACAAGACCTACACTCTATTCACGTGCTAGCCTTGCTTTCCAAACTGCCTCCCTTTTCTTAAGGGACTCTCTAACTCCTTACATCCTAATCTCCCTAATATCCAGTATATTATTTCCTGGACACTGGACTCTCTGTCTTGCTTCAACTTCAAGTTCAGTAGGAGAAACAAATGGAGACTTGCAGGGACCTGGACACCAAAAATGTGTATTTACTGCTTCTCATATTACCCTCATCAGCCATGTGGATTGTTGAGAAGGATAAATGAAGGCATTCTAGTTCAGGTTTGATCAAACTCCATTTGCATTCCCAAACAAAGAACAAGTCTGTGTTTCACTGTGATTGTATAATAGGAAGTAAAGGACTGTGGCTTATGTTACTTGGAGCTGATTTAAATTTTTATGAACCTGATACCTCTGAAAGGCAATAATCAAAATGAAACCATGGTAATTATTTTCATTTGAAAACATCAGAATGGGACCTCATTACATTCTAGTGAGTGACTCAAGGGGAAGTATGGGAAGGCAAAGCATAAACTCCATCTTGAATATAAATTTCTTAAAATATTCGGCAATGTCGTAGAAGGAAGTACAAAGCCAGAGTTGACAATTTTCAATCAATATTCCAAATTCGTTGAATTAAGGTTGTCTTGGGATTGCAGACTGGGCTGGGACATACATATGTATCTGTAATAAACAAGATGTATTTTGCAGAAATGGATTTGGGTTTTGGCATCGACTTGATAGGGAGATCAAAGCACTAGCTGGCATTAGGAGGATTTAGATACATTTGTCATAGGCAGCTGTTATGCTAATCTCATTTATGCAGTTGTCAGCTGATAGGCTCTGATGAGCCAGCTGAGTGGGAAAATCATTATTCCATCCCTATTGTGATAAGTGTTATTTATTACTGTCAAATGGTATTAATGTTTGATTCAAAGATGGGGAGTGAGCACCATCTACATGAAGTTCATCCATTCATGGTCAATTGCAACAAAAGGAATCGCTGAATTCCAGCCAAACGAACCTCATTTCTGGGTGAAAAAAGAATAATGGATTTAATTTGCATATGTTTTAAAAGGGTAATGAAGTAATATGATGTTTATCTTGGTTGAAGAGTGGTAATTTTCATTGGCGGGACTCCAGCTTCGTTGGAGCCATTGTAAGGCATTTACTGTTGGGTTGGTGTGGAAGGACTTTTCAAAGCAGCAGGTGCATTGGGGGTTGGGGGAGAGCAAGATGATTTATTCATTAGGCCAAAAATGAGCAATCTGGACATCTATTTTTTCTTCATCTTCCTCTGAAATGTACTTATAACTAAATCCCCTCTCTCTTCCCCTAGGATGGTGATATCCCTTGATTTTCACATTCCTTTTGTGGCCTTTGACAATTTAATTATGTGAAATCCCTAACCTGTCACTCACTTCATTTCTGTTCCCCTTTTGTTATGATCAGATCTGCTGTTTCCACTCCATCTAAACTGATATCTCTACAGGCCTGGTGTTTTGGAATGGTGTGTTGATTTCTAGTTAGGGTAAAACTAGGAGACAGTTAAGGATGGCAACCAATGGCTGACGGTTTGTTCTTAAGCATTTTGTTAAATTAACTGCTCAGCTGAACTCTGAGTTGTTAAAAACGATTCCCCTCTGTTTGGAGACTTGCAAAGAGCTGTCCCCCTTCCAATACAGCTGCATTGGTTAATGCCGCTTTGGATTATTTTTCTTGTGTTAAAAATACAGATAACCTAATTATAGCACCTCCCCAGTTCCCAAATGCCTCACTTAATGACTCATTAGTGCAGTGAGAACACTTTCCAGCGCTTGCTAAATAATATTCTGTTTCTGAGGACTTCATCGTCTTTTTTCGTATTTGCTCTGAAAAAAAAAGTTTGACTAAACATATTTCAGAGCCTTTAGATTTTGCTGATTGGCTACATTTCTATCACAAGCTGGTCACTTTTCAGGATCCAGCTTTTCTTGTCTTTTGGGGCTGATAAAAATGGGGCCAGATGATTTTGTTCAGTGGGAGAGGGTCATAAGAGTTTTTGTAAATCCGTGAGCTCAAAGAAAACTGTCTTCCTGCTCACCCAGTATTTAATGTATCTTTACTGGAATTCAGAATCTTCCACTGTCTGACTTAATCCACCATGTTTCTCTGGAAGCCAACATCATGTCTGGAAAAGAGACCCTCAAGGCATATTCGTTGACTAGATGAATGGACCTTAGGAAGCTTATAGTCTAGTTCAACAGTTGGCAAACTTTCTCTGTACAGGATCAGATAGTAAATATCTTAGGCTTTGTGGGCCATATGCTCTTTGTTGTAACTATTCAACTGCTGTTGTTGGATGAAAGCAACCACAGACCATACGTCAGTGAATGGGCATGGCTACGTTCCAATAAGTCTTTCTTTACGGATGCTGAAATTTGAATTTTATATAATTTTCACCTGTCATGAAGTATTTTGATTCTGATTTTTCTCCCCAACTAATCAAAAATGTGAAAACCATTTTGGCCATACAAAAACAGGTGGTGAGCTGGATTTGACCCATGGGCCATAGCTTGCAGAACCCTGGCCTAGTTAGTCCACAGGGCACTAAAGTGCTCACTTCCCTGGCCTCGCCTCCTATCTCTCTCTCCCTCACTCACTGCCATCCAGCCACTTTGACCTCTTTTCTGTTCTGCAAACTCACCAAGCTTGTTTCTGCCTGTGATTGCCTTTGCTGTCCTTCTGCCTGGAACATCTTGCCCTCGGATGTTTCCATGGCTTGTTTCCTTCTCCACGATTTTTTTGGGTCTCAGCTCAAATGTCAAGTCATCACAGGGGTCTTTCCTGATACCCCTGTCTCTAAGCGGGCATCCCTCCCCCAGCCATTGTCTTTTATTTCACTGCATTTTGTATCCTTATCACCATCTGAAATGATTTCATTTGTCTACAAATAAACATATCTCTCTTCTAGAATTAAATCCCTTTAGCTAAGCACCGTTTTCTTCCTCTTTTAGAATGTGGTTCTTCAGTGCCTAGAACAGTGTTTGGTACATGGTCAATTATAGTTTGTGGACTGAATGAAGTTGGTGGTACAAGTATATAGGATACAGAAGAGCATCAAACTGAAATTCCTGCTCTCATTCTGGAAGTCTTTTTGATATTTTTCCCCCCAAAATCTCAACAAATAAGGGAGGAGATGTGTACACAAATAACTGTGATATAAAGATACCAAGCACTGAGGGCCACAAGGGACTCAATGGGGGGAGAGATCACATCCAGGTAGATGAAAAGCAGATGGCTTCATGTAGGAAGCAGTCTTTGCACTGATCTCTGCGTCTGCAAAAAGGAGTGGGGAAGACTCACTATAGTACGGGTTTCCAGATACAGAAGAAATGTCCTGAGGACACTGATTCCTAGGGATTATTTATGACTGTTACATTCAAATGGGGAACCCACTCTGGTGCAGCAAAGAGATCTAAATGTAAGTCTTTGAACGCTAATGTTCCTAAGGAACCTCTCCCAGACGCATGTGTTAAATACTTAGTGGAGCTCTTCACTAAAGATCTACAACCATTGCAACAATTAGACCCTAAGAGCTTCTTGCAGCAAATGGAGTCAATGGATCACGTGAGCAAAGAACAGGTGTGACAAATTTTTATTCTGCCTGTAACAAATACTGTCTTGAATAGCATCTGGCTTTTGCTGGCCACCCTAGCCTCTTCTTCATCATTCCTACACACACCTTTCACTCCAGTTTCCCCAAGGTGCCATGCTGTTTCATACCTTTGCATGGGCTGATTCCTTTCCTTCCCTTATTCCTTGACTGTCCATGGGGCTAAGGAAGGTAACTTCATGAGTGAAGTGGATTGGATGGGATTTGGGACAAACTGGAGGGTGCTCACTGTATCAAAAGAAGAGGCCACTGCTCAGTCTCAACCAACTTTTGTCATGCAAGAATGCGGGTTCTAGACTGACAAATCTTCCAATTTTTTGTGGGGGGAAGGGGGAATCTGAATTCATTAGCAACTGGTGTACATTTAAAGATACAGCCGACTGTGAGATTTGACTGTGCCCTGCTGGTTTGCTTCCTCTAGTCTAAGGTAACTCCTCCTCCTCCTTTATAATTTTGCCCAAGGGCCACCTGTTTCTTAGTGTTTTCATGATACTTTGTGTGTGAGACTACCATAGTTCTTATCACATGCACTGTAATTCTGACTGGACTCCTCAGGGATTCCAGCTAGATAATGAGTCCTTGGGAGATGAGGAATAGAAAGCAGCAACCTTAGCCCATGTTGCTTTGGCCTCTTATTACCACTCTGCTATCAGCTAAGCTACATGAAACTCGCCATGCCATCAGATACAGATATGACGTCGTCAAGGAAACATTGCAGCATCCCTTATATGTTCCATGAAAGCATCATTTGAGTTTTAGTTCCAGAAAAGCTTGGCATTCTCTAAGCAACTGGTGTATGTGTGTGTATGTGTGTGTATGTGCATGTGTGTGTACGTGTGTGCGCGCACGTGTGTGTATGTGTGTGTGTGTGTGTGTGTTCTTTGCTTTGACCCACAGGGAGCTCTCTGCCTCATTTACAGTCCACCTCTTTTAATGGAATGTTCACCTGACCATATGTTTTCTTTCATTTTCCTTTCATCTTAATTTATCTTTTGTTTTATACTCTCGTATTTCAGATATTTTTAAAAATGAAACTCAAAAACCTTTTTTACATGAAACAGGATATGAATAAATAAATACAAATCACATTGAATTGGATATTTTTCCAGGTTATTCTCTGAGTTCGTTACAGAGAATGGGGGAAAGTGAGCATGCAATGTCTTCTACCCTTCTTGTTAGTTCACACTGGGCCTACCAACAATGTTCTATGTATAAATATTTGATGAATATACACCGAATGATGAATAGACAATGAGATATTTGATCATATCAATCAATTTCCTTTAGATAATCTGTTTAAAGTGGCAAATAAATTGATGAGGCAAACCACAGTTTTCATTATTGAGAATGAAGATGGGTATTTAAGACCTTAACTTCTTTGCCATATTTATAATTTTATTGCTAGAGCTCCATACCAGAGCAGCTAATGAGAATAAGTTTAAGAAGACTGAAATTACATCACATTATAACTGACACTTCGAAGATTAATTTTACAACTTGTGATTTTAATTTTGGTGAAAATGTATTTAAAATTATCTCTTGTCACCATCTCTTATTAAACATAATGAAACTTGATGACATTCTAATAACATTAAACTGTTTTAGTAGTCACTGAGGTTACGATGAAAAGACTATTCAAACTAAGAAAATAGTGGATCATTTTTGAAAGAAAGTATTTGGGGAGCTTTGAGGAGCTGAGTATTTCATTCAGCTCACACAGTACGAATTGCTCACACTAGTGGGTAATTTAGAAGATATTCTGTATGTTAGAAGAACTTGTGTGCAATTAATGGGGGGAAATCAAGGACATTTTAGCAAAGAAGGAAACAAGAAGAGAGGAGACATCACGTCACTGTAATTTGGTATCTATGTTTTGGGCTGATTTTTATTATTAGCAGGCCTCCCAAAATACTGGGGCCTCAAAACCTGGTAAATAAAATTACTGATGTAACGAGGTCATTGCATTTATCTTTTTAGATCTTTCTTCTTCCCTCGTTCACTTCCTTCTTCCTTCCTTTTTCATTTCTGACTCAGGTCTCAAATCCATGGTGTGATCTTCCTCTTGGATCAACTTCTTGCTTTTGCCAGACCAGGAAGAAAATGATTTGGAGATAGAATGACATTACACAGTGGGAAAGGTTAGATAACAGTGGGATTATAGTTTCTCATTTTTCCTAATGATGGAATAATAGTTGGCCTGAAAGCTTACTACATTCCCAACATTTGCTAATTTAGGGACTTTATGTGTTAGGTTCATATATCTTCCTTTATGTTTTTTTTTCAAGAAAATTGTGGACTTTTCATAGCATTTTTTGGACTCTATCTTGGGTCACTCCCTTCTCTGTCCTTAATCTCATTCTCAAATGTGAATTATATTAATACAACAAACATGTATTGAATACCTACTATATGTCAGGTGCCTGCTGGACATGGGAGATTCTGACCAGAATAAGAATTGATATTTTCCATCTAAGAGCTCACTGTTTAGTAGGAAAAACGGACAAGTGAACTAATAATTCTAGGATAATCAGATAAGTTTTTATAAAAGCCTATGACCTAAATGCCAATGGAAACAGAAGAAAGAACGATTAGAAAGTTTTTCAGAGGTTACATTTCAAATTGGCTTGGAAGGATCTATAGTGCCCTAGCTGGAGAAAAAAGCATTCTTATATAGGAAAAGCCTACAAAACCACCATGACCCCCGACAAGTACAGCTGGGTATAATGGAAGAGGAGGAAACTGGTGGGTGGGTGGACGGAATCTTGGGAAACCTTTCCTGGGCTAAAGATCTTTGATTTTACCCTCTGAGTTAGGGGAGCTTTGGACGGTTTAAATAAGGGAAGAGGCATGATGGATCTGTGGTCAAAGAGGATCATATTGGAGAAAGGAAAGTTTTAAGGGAAGACTAGTTAGGAAACTATTCAGACAGTCTAGGCGAAAGATGATAAGGGTCTAATGAGACAATGGAAGAAGGAGTAGATTTGAGAGATATTTAGGAGGTGACATTGACACTGAGGACTGATTGGACAAGAAGAGTGAGGGACACGGAGGAAATGACGGTGACCCTGAAGCCACCTATTGCCTGATGTGTTCATTTTAAGTCGAAATAGACTTGGATGCAGTCTGACACTCACGTGCCCAGATATCTAGTGGAGATGGTATCATACAGGGAATGTTCTGTGCTTCATCCATTTATTTTCATACATTCACCTATTCATTCTTCTATTCATCCAACAAATATTAATTGAGAAATAATGCCTAGTTGCCAGGTATGCCACCAGTCACAAGGAATATGTTAAAAACTCAGGAAAACTCAATGGCAAAAGATTTTAAGGTTTTAAACAGCACAGCTACACACCTGTCACCTTCTCGCTGTACCTATTGAGGTAGAACCTGGGCGTGCATGTCATCTCTTTTCGGCCCTGTCCTAGGACCACTTAGAAGTATGCAGAGGGATGTACTTATTTACAGAACAGAAATAGAAAACAAACTTATGGTTAACAAAGGGGAAGTGCGGGGGAGGAATAAATTAGGAATGTGGGATTAATAGATACACACTACTATATATAAAATAGATAACTAACAAGGTCTTACTGTATAGCACAGGGAACTATACTCAATATCTTGTAATACCCTGTAACAGAAAAAATATGAAAAAGAATATATATATGTATAAAACTGAATCACTTTCTTGTACACTAGATACACAACACTGTAAACCAAGTATACTTAAAAAAAAAAAGAAATACAGGTCACAGAAGGGGCAAGGTGTTTGGCTGGGCTGGGATGAATGCTATCCTAGAGAGAAAAGAAATCCTTGGAACTTTCTGAAGCGCCCTTTTTGCCTTCACAAGTCTCCGTTTCCCATGTAGGAATTTATATTCCCTCTTTTTTATTTCAACCACCTTCTCACGAGAATTTTGATTTGAATAGTTTCTGTAATGTTGGTCCTAGCGACATCTATCTCCTCTGTCTGTACATTTTTCTTAGTACTCTTTTAAATATGTAGTGTACTTCAGTAATAATTGTTTGTTTTTACTTGAAATTGAAAAACGTGTTATCTATCAAAACACATCTGTATCATCGTCCATCTGGTTTTCTTTTCCCCCAGCTTTATTAAGATATAATTGACATACGACACTGTATAAGTTTAAGACGTACAATGTGATGATTTCATACACGTATATACCGCGAAGCAGTTTAACACAGCAGTTAACAAGTCCTTTACCTCACACAGTTACAATTTTGTTGTTGTTGTTGTTATGTTCAGCTCGTCCTGCTTTCTTCTAAATATTCCTTATACAGGGTTTCTTCCTTTCTCTGGAGAGTTTTCTTCCTTCCTTTCTTCTTTATAGTCAATGTATTCCTTTCACAGTACTTGATTTACTTTTGATTTCTTTTTTATTCACTTAAAATTAGTATGTTTCTTGCTAGAAGTCAAATATACATATTTTTACTTTTTTTTTTTTTTTGCTGTACGCGGGCCTCTCACTGTTGTGGCCTTTCCCGTTGCGGAGCACAGGCTCCGGACGCGCACGCTCAGCGGCCATGGCTCACGGGCCCAGCCGCTCCGCGGCATGTGCCATATTCCCGGACCGGGGCACGAACCCGCGTCCCCTGCATCGGCAGGCGGACTCTCAACCACTGCGCCACCAGGGAGGCCCTATTTTTACATTTTTATCATGACAAGTTTCACACAAATATAAAAATAGTCAATCTCACGTATCAGTCATGTCATTTCAACAATAATCAGCTCACGACCAATCTTACTTCTAAAGACTTCCTTCTCTCCTTACCCCTCCATTTCCTTCTTTCCCACTGCTTTCTGCACTGAGATAAAGATGAGTCTGCTGGAATCTGCCAATTTTACCATTCACTGATACTGGATATCTTTCACGTCTTCTGATTTTAGGTTTTGTCACTTCCGTCTAGATACTTTGTAACGAGGAACTTGTATGCTCCTTCGTCCTCGATTGCTTAAAATCTACTCTCTTTCTACATTCTATAATTATGGAATGTTTCTATTTGAACAATGAGGTGCTAAATTTACGAGCATTTCCATAAATGAGTTGACTTTAAGATGCCTCCAACTCTACATTATGATTCTAATCAGCACATTAATGAATGGGTACTGAAATGAGCCTATTTGCGAATTGCCAGATTAGACAGATTCATCTTTGTTTAACTAAAAGCTTTCACCAAAAGCACGGCTTGAAATTCTGAAGATGATAAAGTCTCCTCCATGTCTGATCATTTCTTGGTCAAATTGTGCTTTTAAAAGAGTTTAAGAAATCTTTACTATGTGTTGACAGATTAGGTTTAAACAATGGACTAAAGCTTAAATCATTACATAAATCATCATGTAAAATAATATTGTTACTAATATAGTGTGTTAAACTTACTTTCTCCAGTTACAAAAATATTCTGACTTAAAAATGAAACTCGGAGCTGTGATTGATGTATTTTTTATGTGTCTGCCCAGGTCCTGCCTTCTTAATTGGGCTCAGTCAATTTCAGTGTTTTTCCTATGACATTTTCATCCTACAGCTGTCAAGCCAAAGAAAGAACTAATAACAATAATCCAGAGATCAGATTTAATCTGTAAGATTAGTCATCATTTAAGCTACAAAGATATAGCCTGAAAAGAAAACCTCCATCAATTTTATTTTCTCACACCATAGTGTAAGGCAGGTATTCATATATATGTGTAAAATCGCACATTCACATGTATTTTATTGCATTCTTTGTGTTCTCGAAAACAATGTAAACCACTGTGTTAAAAGAAACTCTCTTCTCCCAAATGTCATATAGTCTACTCTTATTTCATTTCTCACGTATCTAGAAGCAGCCTTAGCAGCTCCTGGCTTTTGTCCTTAGAGATCTTCATTTTTGTACGTTCGTTTCAACGAGCATTGATTGATATGCCATTTTCTCAATCACTAAGGCGTTGCTAACTTTACTGTATAGATTGAGGAATAAAGACAGAAAGGGAGAAAGCTGGAAAGTAGTGATAATAACACACTACAACAATAAAATCTCTACATCCCATCCTTGTAAATTATTTCTCGTTCTGCTGGTTTCATTCTAGCACGTGTTATTACCATACTTTAACAGACCAGGAGGCAAGGGAGAAGAGAGCTTCAGCACTCTCTTGCTGTTGAAAAGTCACTGCTTCAAAGCCCTGTTGTATTACTTATTTTATGGTAAGTCACATGGACCAGTAAAGGCAAGCTCTTATGCAGAGCATCAGGTAGACCAATGCTTCCTAAAAGATGCTCTTCAAGACCTTCATCTGTTGAGATGCCCTTAGAACAAATGGGTCCATTGGTCAAACATGTTTTGGAAAATTATATAAAGTATCATTCTGGAGGGTCACAGTGCAAATTAGCATGTTAAAGGTTCTGAGAAATCCTGGAGCTAAAAAAAAACTACTCAGTGTAATTTTTCTTTAACTCAGTGTGTTTCATGGTAGAGCCTTTTTTGCACATAACACGATTCACTGGAAATGCGCAGAGAAACTTTTGCTTTAAGCAAATATCCATTTTCAATGACTCTGGTTAATACACCATACATCATAATCTCAAGTGCTTCAAGATATAGAATAATGCTCAAATGTAACCTCTGCTTTTAACACTCACAACTTAAAAGACCAAGAAAGCCAGTTTAAGGGAGGCAGAAATCCATTCATTGATCCATTCATTCATTTTTTTTTAAATAAGCATTTATTAAAGACCTACTTTAGCCTAGGCAATGTACAAAATATTGGTGATACAACGATGAAAAACCAAGCCTGAGGGAGGTAGGGAAGGTTTCCCAGAGGAAGCTATGGCTGGGCTGAATCCTAAAGGGTGAATAGATGGGTGGGCATTCAGCAGATGAAGGGAGCTGATTGTGGGAGGGCATTCCAGATAAAAGCAACTGCATGTGCAAAGACGTAGAAGATTAAGAGCATAGCAAATTCAGGGGACTGTAAGTGAATACATTCACTGTTCATCACCGTCTTGTTTATTTATGTATTGTTTTTCCTAGTGGATTCTAAGTTCCATGAGGTAGGAACTTTGTCTGTGGTTTTTGCAATTGTGTTCCCCATACTTAGCATGGCGTTCATCTGATAATAGGGGCCCATTAATTAAATTCTTGTCAAATGAATGAGAAGTAGCCTGGTATTGTTGGAACCTACTTATTTGAAGGCAAGATGGGAAGATGAGGCTGGAATGGTAGGCAAGGGATGGATCATGAGGGGCCTTGTGGGTTATGGTTAAAGATGAAGATGAGCCATTGAAGGGTTGTACATAGTGGGGTGCCTTCATCAGATTTGCATTTTAGTAAGATTACTCTGGTGGGAGAGAAGATGAAGGCTCAGGAGCTTGGAGACTGGGGACAGTACGGAGGCTGTGGCAATGATGCAGGAAGGAAGAAATGAGGGTTTGACTAAGGTGGTTGCTGTTGGATGAAGAGGGGACAGTTTCTAGTATGTAGAAGAGACCAGCCCTAGTGACTGAACAGCAAAGGGAAAGCGGGTAGGGAAGAAGGGAGGGGAAAAGTCAGAGAGGATTCACATGTTTCTGATTCAGAAAGTTGAAAAAACTTTTCATTATAGAAACCTTCAAACACATACAAGGTAGAGAGAATAGTGTAATAAACCCTCTTGTACTTAACATCCAACAACCATCAACATAGAGTCCTTTGGTTTTGTCAATTCTGACTCCCCCCCCCCACCATGCCCCTCACCTCTGCCTGAAGTGTTTTAAAGCAAGTACCAGATATCCCATTATTTCATCCATAAATACTTCAGCATGGATTTCTAAGAGATAAGAAGGATTTAAAAGCATAAATACAATGTCTTTAACACCTAAAAAGTTAACATAAATTTCCTAATATAATCCAATATTCAATCAGTGTTCAAACAATCTCAAAATGACTTTCTATAATTGGTTTGCTCAAATGAAGATCTGAACCAAAGTCCACACATTGCATTTGGTTCATATGGCTTTAAACTCTCTCTCTCTCTCTTTTTTTCTTAACATCTTTATTGGAGTATAATTGCTTTACAATGGTATGTTAGTCTCTGCTGTATAACAAAGTGAATAGGCTATATATATCCCCATATCTCCATATCCCCTCCCTCTTGCGTCTCCCTCCCACCCTCCCTATCCCACCCCTCTAGGTGGTCACACAGCACCGAGCTGATCTCCCCATGCAATGCAGCTGCTTCCCACTAGCTGTTTTACATTTGGTAGTGTATGTATGTCAATGCTACTCTCTCACTTCATCCCAGCTTACCCTTCCCTCTCCCCGTGTCCTCAAGTCCATCCTCTACATCTGTGTCTTTATTCCTTCCTGCCCCTAGGTTCATCAGAACCTTTTTTTTTTTAGATTCCATATAAATGTGTTAGCATATGGTATTTGTTTTTCTCTTTCTGACTTCACTCTGTATGACAGGCTCTAGGTCCATCCACCTCACTACAAATAACTCAATTTCATTTCTTTTTATGGCTGAGTAATATGCGATTGTGTATATGTGCCACATCTTCTTTATCCATTCATCTGTCGATGGACACTCAGGTTGCTTCCATGTCCTGGCTATTGTAAATAGTGCTGCAATGAACACTGTGGTACATGACTCTTTTGGAATTTGGGTTTTCTCAGGGTGTATGCCTGAGATTGCTGGGGTTGCAACCCAGTGGGATTGCTGGGTCGTATGGTAGTTCTACTTTTAGTTTTTTAAGGAACCTCTATACTGTTCTCCATAGTGGCTGTATCAATTTACATTCCCACCAACAGTGCAAGAGGGTTCCCTCTTCTCCACACCCTCTCCAGCATTTATCATTTGTAGATTTTTTGATCATGGCCATTAGGACCGGTGTAAGGTGATACCTCATTGTAGTTTTGAGTTGCATTTCTGTACTGATTAGTGATGTTGAGCATTCTTTCATGTGTTTGTTGGCAGTCTGTATATCTTCTTTGGAGAAACGTCTGTTTAGGTCTTCTGCCCAGTTTTGGATTGGGTTGTCTGTTTTTTTGATATTGAGCTGCATGAGCTGCTTGTATATGTTGGAGATTAATCCTTTGCCAGTTGCTTTGTTTGCAAATATTTTCTCCCATTCTGAGGGTGATCTTTTCATCTTGTTTATGGTTTCCTTTGCTGTGCAAAAGCTTTTAAGTTTCATTAGGTGCCATTTGTTTATTTTTGTTGTTATTTCCATTTCTCTAGGAGGTGGGTCAAAAAGGATCTTGCTATGATTTATGTCAAAGAGTGTTCTTCCTATGTTTTCCTCTAAGAGTTTTATAGTGTCTAGTCTTACATTTAGGTCTTTAATCCATTTTGAGTTTATTTTTGTGTATGGTGTTAGGAAGTATTCTAATTTCAATCTTTTACATATGGCTGTCCAGTTATCCCAGCACCACTTACTGAAGAGGCTGTCTTTTCTCCATTCTTGCCTCCTTTATCAAAGATAAGGTGACCGTATGTGCGTGGGTTTGTCTCTGGGCTTTCTATCCTGTTCCATTGATCTATATTTCTGTTTTTGTGCCAGTAGCATACTGTCTTGATTACTGTAGCTTTGTAGTATAGTCTGAAGTCAGGGAGCCTGATTCTTCGAGCTCCGTTTTTCTTTCTCAAGATTGCTTTGGCTATTCGGGGTCTTTTGTGTTCCCATACAAATTGTGAATTTTTTTATTCTAGTTCTGTTGAAAATGCCATTGATAGTTTTATAGGGATTGCATTGAATCTGTAGATTGCTTTGGGTAGTAGAGTCATTTTCACAGTATTGATTCTTCCAATCCAAGAACATGGTATATCTCTCCATCTGTTTCTATCATCTTTAATTTCTTTCATCAGTTAAACTCTCTTTTAATCTATAACAATTTCGTTCCCTTTTATTCATGGAAGAAACCACGTCATTTACCCTATAGAATTTCCAAGTTTTGCTGATTGCATCCCAGTAGTACCATTTATAATGCTCCTCTGACCCCTGATCTTGTACACTGGTAGTTAGATCTTATTATAACTTTCTACACATAAGAGGTAATCCTTAAAGACACAGACTTTATTGGAAAACATGGTAAGTACTGTGTTGGAGGTGATGGCCTACATGGGTGTATGTGTGGTTAAAGGTTTCAAGGGGTGCTATCAAAACTATGCAAAAAAAGTTTCTGGAGGTGTATATGGGTCATCCAACTTGTATTGCTGCCACCACCAGTTAGAAAGAAAAGAAGAACTCAATGAGACCCCTCCAGGTACTTTTTGAAAGCCACCCATTTGGTGGATACAGCAATGTCACCTGGGTCTATATCTTGATCAGATTTTTCAAAAGCTTTTGCCTTTCAACAGGAGTGTTTACTTATGATGTGGAGGGATGTGAGAGAGAGCCATGTCTATGTGGCTTTGTTTGGGGTTAGTTAGCTGAGTGGAATTGTGTTGCTCATAACTGAGGAAAGGCTGCTTAAGTCATGAGTTTATCATCATATAAAAACTCCTGTTTATTTTCCATCCTGTGTCCTCTGAGGGGCACTGATAGTCACCATTGAAGAACCTGCTTAGAAAAATTTAAGCTGTTATGATTGGGGTTTCCATAGAGGTCATTTAACTGGAAACTCAGGGTGCAGAGTGTACGTGTGAGAGGAAAGCTAGGCCTGCTGTTTGTCTGTATTTGGTCCTGTTATTGTTTGGTTTCATCTGCCTGGAGCTTTTCTGGAAAGTGAATTAAGTGAACTGGCTATTGTAGCTAAGAGTTGGTTTCACGTGATTTCTCTCTTGAAATCCAGGGATAATCTCACCTCATCTAAAGGAACTTCATTTTCATATACTAAACAATTACATAGAACTTTTCAGTTCCAGACATTGTTATAAATATTTCATACATATTAGCTCATTTAGTCCTCAAAACAAACTTTAAAGCAGTTATCATAATTATCCCCATTTTATAGATGAAGAAACAGAGGCACAGAGAAACTAAGTAAGTTGCCTGAAGTCACACAGCTGATAAAAAGCAGACAACTATTTGAACCTGGTCTGGCTCTAGAGTTTATCCTCTTATCCACTATGATATGTTGCCTACTGGCACAAATAGTCAAAATTAAAATGATCTTAGGGGACTTCCCTGGTGGCACAGTGGTTAAGAATCCGCCTGCCAATGCAGGGGACACAGGTTCAAGCCCTGGTCCGGGAAGATCCCACATGCTGCTGAGCAACTAAGCCTGTGCGCCACAACTACTGAGCCTGTGCTCTAGAGCCCGTGAGCCACAACTACTGAAGCCCGCACACCTAGAGCCTGTACTCTGCAACAAGAGAGGCCACCGCAATGAGAAGCCCATGCACCGCAACAAGAGTGGTCCCCACTCGCCACAACTAGAGAAAGCCCACATGCAGCAACAAAAACCCAATGCAGCCAAAAATAAATAAATAAAATAAATTAAAAAAAAAATGACTTTAGGACCTAAAAGCATCATGGAAGTTCAAGTGTAAGTGGTTTAGGGTGTGAGTTTTGACATCACACAGACCAGGGTTAAATCCTGGCTTTGTCACTTAGCGGTGGTGGAATAAGAGCTTGTTTTTACCCCTTTGAGCCTCAGTTTTCTCATCTATAAATTGGGGTTATATTTCTGATTTTTCAAAGTTGTGAGGATAGAATGGAATGATGTATTTAAGACACCTGATACAGTTTGTAGACTATAGTAAGTCCTTTAAATTTGACTTATTATCATGGTATCTTTCTAAAGAAACTTGACAACATTGTACACAGTGGACAGTGCTGTGAAGGGGACCTCCCTCATTCCTTGGTGCTCAGTCAGACTTTGAGACAGTAGTTGGCTTGTTCGTATAATTATTGAGAAATTGACCTCATATCTTTACCATTCTGTCAAACACAATAAGGACCGCAAACGGAAAAAGATTAACAGAGCAAACTTAACATGTACAAAAGTTTAGGAAATGATTTCATGTACATTAGCTCATTAGATATAACTCAATGGAGAGCTGGCTCACCAAACAGATTGGACACATCTCTTCCCAGCTCTGAGTTCAGTGATTTCATGTTGATGGTGATTGGTGGCGGAAGCGTTTACACCACTGAAATCAGCAAATGGGACAAATTGGGGTGTGTGTGTGTGTGTGTGTGTGTGTGTGTGTGTGTGTGTGTGTGTGTGTTTTAACCACCAGAAAGCTGATTGTTAAACATTTACCAGCACAACACCATCGCTAGGCACTGCTTCAGGTACTGAGTATGCATTAGCTCAATCATCTCAACAACCCCATGAAGTAGCTACTATTATTATCTTTATTTTCAGAATGGGAAACTGAGGCACAGAGAAGTAAAGTAAATTGCCTCAAATTGTGCAACTAGCAGGTGGAAAAGCCAAGATTCACACCTAGGAACTCTGCCTGTAGACCCAACTTCTTACCTGTTACAGGTTACTGTCTCTCTGCATCTACCATGCTATCATAATATGGTTCTATCCCTTGGGAGATGAGAAATATATACACAATGCAATTACAGAATAAGGCAATGTTAGTTAATGAGTTCATTCATGAATGCGTTCGACAAATCTTTGTGAGTGCCTACGACATGGCACATTGTCTGGAGGAGACTAAGAATGGTAAAGATGAGGCAGTGATATGTAAAATCTGTATCCTTACCTCTCCCCCCAACCCCAGTTAGACCGTGAAGTTCTTGGGAATACAGACTGTGACGTAGTTCTCCTCAAGGACTAACATGGAACCTGACACATAGGAATTGTCAAACGAATGAAAGAGGCTGATTGGATAAGACTCATATCCTAGTGGGGATATGAGACATTTTACATACAATATTCTTCCTTTTAGAAAGAAAGGGGCTGTTGCCCCACGTGGATATGGTGGTCTCCTTTTAAGCAGGTCTGGCCTCTCTCTCTGCATGGTGTTTCATGATTTTTTTTTTTTGCTTGTTTGTTTGTTTTTAAATTTTTACTGGAGTATAGTTGCTTTACAGTGTTGGGTTTGTTTCTACTGTACAGCAAAGTGAATCAGCTACATGTATACATATATCCCCTCTTTTTTGGATTTCCTTCCCATTTAGGTCACCACAGAGCACTGAGTAGAGTTCCCTGTGCTATACAGTCAGTTCTCATTAGTTATCTATTTTATATATAGTATCAATAGTGTATATATGTCAATACCAATCTCCCAATTCATCCCACCTCCCCTTATGATTTGTTGAAGAGTTTGGTTCCTGAGCTAAGAGACCAAACCCCGGTCTATGTCTCCTGGGATCTCTTTTGTCATCCAGACCATAAGATGACCCATGAATGAAGATGGACTCTGAGATATTAGGGTCAGTCCTTTCTCTGATGAAGATAGATGTCAAGGAGGGAACCCAGGTCAAGCTGTGTCATGCTGGCAGGCTGAGAGAGGGCTAAGGGGTGAGTGACATGACCATAAAATGTATTGTCTAATTCAAGACGTTTTTGAGAGCAAAAGGGATGCTATTAATAAATTCACTGGGACAACAGCTGTACACCTGGACGATCCGAGGCAAACTGCAATGAATAGTCACCCTATTCAGGGGTCAAATACGGAAACATCACAAATTAAAGAAAGCACATAATTTGGTAGAAGACGCCCTAGACAGATCTAAGCCATCAAAGTTCCAGTCCTAGCTCTGCCTGCTTCTAGCTTGAAGCAGGCTCAAGTCATCCTTGAGCCACTAATTTCTTATCTAAGGCATTAAAATAGATCAGAGGTTCTCGACCATTTTTTCTGCTTAGTGGAATAGTTCTTTTCAAATAATTCTTACACAGGAACATTTTGGAAGATCTCCAAGCACTCTTATAGCTTGAATATTGCTGAGTCGTAGGAATAAGATTTATCTAGCCTCCTTATCCTTTTGCTTCTTTATTTTTCTTTTATCCTTAGAATGAAACAGGTATTCATAGATGACTCAACACGTGAGCCCCAGAAGAGACCTTCAGAATCAGATTCTTCCTTTTCAAATGAGGAAGCTGAAGCCCAAGAGGGTCCAAGCTCGTGCAGCCACACCTGAAGGCTTCACTTGGCCATATCAACATGGGAAATCAGTACACGCTTTAAAAAATATTTAAAATATTTGTAATGGTAATGCATGATCATTGTAGAAAATGTAGAAAAGACAAGTAGACCAAAAAAAGAAAATATAAATCAACTTTCAGAACTCACATATAGCTACCCTAATGATTCTGGTTTATATATATATTTTCGGACTCTTTTTTCCTATTTCCATTGCTCTTTTCAATCTGCTAACAATTTCTTATTTTTTCCATTTTGCCACTTGTTCCAGCCTTCCATGTCATCCTTCTACAGTCTCCTGGTTTTCTTGAAATTACAGCTAAAGGACATAGTTCATAAGTTGACAAGTGTATGAAGAGTTGCATTTGAATGCAATTGGAAAAGGATATTTTGGTATAAAGCAGAGCAGAGGGAACAGGGGGCTGGGATGCTGAGTGAAGCCCAGATTTCTGATTGGTCAGCTACTAACCCAGTGAGGGATAAGCTGAGTCCAGAAATCAAGCAATCGAAGGTGGAGATCAGGACCCTGAAGCAGATAGAGCCTGATCTGTCAAATGCCCCTACACTGGAATTGGGGGGAAGATAATGGGGAGTAGTGTGTAAACTGGCTACTGTGAAGGCAAGACAAAGATGACTTTCAACATTCCAAGAAGACCTGGGCTCCATATTCCTGCATCCAATTGTTGATGGCCATATCCACGCCTCCCAGATTTCTCCATGTCCCGACTTACACCTGTTCCTAAACTTTTGCTGGAATTAATTGTACCTTGCTAGAGCCCTTGGTTTTTGTTTAAAGTGAAAAATAGAGCTTGCTAAATTAAATCACAGAGATGTCCCTGAAAGCTGCCTAATGTGAGAAGCTTGTGATGGAGAAGAAGACAAGTTACAAAGGGGAAGCAAAAAAGAAAACACGTCTTTCTCAGGGACCATTGCTTTCCAAAGGTGTTAAAAATCTCATTTCCCAAATGTTCCTGATCAAAACAGCTTCTTAATCGAAAACCACTCTCTTAATTTGTTCTATGGGTGTCCACTCTCTGCAGAAATATGCCCCTGGCCCTTTGAAACAGACCAGGGGCTGCATTTTATCATGCAGATCGGACAGAACTGGCCTCCACCAGCCAATTCTGGGTACCATATTTGCATAATGACTCTCCTCCTTAAAGATGGGCAGTTAAACCAAATAGTTTTTGAATTTCTTTTGTGGAATGGCTCTTTATTTAATGTTGAACACTGGAGGGAGTTGAGGAAGGGTACCAACTAAACAGGCTTTTTAAATATTGCCTCCGTAATTATCTGTGGAATTAAACCCGCAGAACCCACATTAACTCTCATCAGAAAATGGAATTATGAGAATTCTTACTAACAGCAGCTCCAGACTCAACTCACAGTATTCACTTGAGTAATTATTATTGGTAAAGGCTGGGATTAATTTTTTTTAAGCTGGAGAGAATAAATTCTTAGCAATTGCCTGCCCTGGACACACAGAAGGAGACAAAGAAATGTGAACTTTTATTTTAGAGAGGAAAAAATAATAATTTTGAAATGTAATTTTGCTCTGATTTCTGAGGGAATTCTTATGCAAGCCATTTTATATGTAAAGGATTATATGTCACCAATGCAAAATGAAATACAAAATAAGCCAAGGAGCTATGAATGTCCTAAGTGCAGAAAATAATATATAATTTATGATACTTTAAATCTCATTAGAAACACTAGCTTTTGTAGCTTCCTAGCAACCAGTCCTCAGGAGTCTCTCTGCAAAGAGGTTGGCTCTCCCCACGCTCGGGGTCCAAAGCTTTAATAAATGAAGCCCATATGGTGACTATATGAGGGTTCCCTGTGTGCAGACTGTTTGTCTGGGTGTTCTTGAAAGCCTCAAATGATAGCTTATAATTTGCTAATCCAATATAATAAACATGAAAGCACTTTGTTAAACTAATGTTCAGTGTCTAAATTAAACCAGTCAAGGCTGGAGAGTTAGAGAAAAAGTTGGGAGATCCATAATTGCAGTCTTGATGCTGAATGGAACATAAAGGATTTTAAAAGATGGTGGTAGGAATGGTACCTTAATTTTTTTTTTTTTAAAGCACTACTACAACCACTTTTTCACTTCACATTCATAACAACCCTGGGAAGTAAAGTTGGTTTCTCTGTGCCCATTTGTCAGATGGAGATACTGAGGCTCAGAAAGTTAAGTTGTTGCAGTGAACATCTAAAAAGTCAAAGATGGGAGGGATGCCTCAGACGTGCACATACGCATTCGAAGCTTGTGCCGATCTATGATGAAATTTTCACCAGTCTGAAGCAAAATGGAAAAAAGGACAAACAATGAGTTTTCCTAATAAAGTAAAAGAAACAAGCTTTAAAAATGGAGATTATTGGGGGATATTTTCTTTCTCCTTTTTTTAATGCTAAAATAACCTTTATATTATAAAGTAATGGCGATAGTAGATGTCAGTGGCTCTTGGTTTGTCTTTGGTAAAATTAAACCTTGGCAATCATAGGCTGATATCCAAAGCATTAAAAAATCTACTGGTTGGTAAAATCTCAAAGTCTACCCCCACCTTATTTATTTTAAAGCCAATTTATTTATTTATGTGGCCGTGCCGCACAGCATGTGGGATCCTGGTGCCCAACTAGGGATTGAACCCGCACCCCCAGCATTGGAAGCATAGAGTCTTAACCACTGGACCACCGGGGAAGTTCCTTATTTTTTAACAAATAAGAAAAATGGGGCTTGTATGTGTGTGTGTGTGTCAGCATCACACTGCAAGGGGATTGCAGAGCCATGTTCAAAGCACGGATCTCTCTACTTTCAGGTCAGTAAGCAGCACTAATGTTCATTTTAGGGGAACTATATAATTTTGAAAAGAATTTTTGCATCAGTTTCTGAAGGAATTTATTGCGCAAGTTTGTCATGAGATTAACGGTCAGAGATGCAAAAGGAAGAAGCAAACCTCTGAAATGCAATAAATACTGCCGCAAGTGGTTTTTGGGGGCGGTGATGGTGGTCCCACTGCCTTTAGAAGGAGGCCAAAGGTGGTTATGCTGATTCCTTAGAATTAGGGGTGGCTTTGTCATTTTTCTCTGATGAGCAAGGAGTTTGGGGGTAATGCCTCTTCTGCTCAGACGGCAAAGGATTTCCTCTAATCTGGCCAACTGCCAGCAGCACCCTCATTCTCCTCCATGCCTCCCTTCTGCGGCTCAAGGTGCTACCCCTGGGGGCAGGCCATAGGCCTTTATCTTAAGGCTGCAGTTCCTGAACCATCTGTCAAGGTGTATCGAAGCACTGCAGCTAACTCATAGTGGCACCGCAGGATTTTTAACAGTTTTTGGAGGAAACCAGTGATAGTCAGCATCTGTTGGACACTATATAAACTACTAGCTTGAGGTAGTGAATATTAGTTCAACTACATTTCTTTCTATGATGTATCTTCGTGAAGCTGTTTTTCTTTTTTCTTTCTTTTTTTTTGACAGTTACTGTGATCAAAAGCAAGAAGTGTGTCAACATCAATGTGGAATAGGAAGTAAGGATAGTGGTATCAAATCTGATTCCAAGGTTTGAGAAGTTGTACGGTGTCTAATAGGTGGGTACCTGCCTCCCATTAACTAGTTATGGGCATTAGAATGAAATTAAAATTTATTTTTTCTTTAAACTTATTTGTATTTTTTTTAAATGGTTACTAAGTTGTTAGAATAGAAATACTTAGTTAATTGAGCCTAACTACCAAATATTTGGAACTGTTACGTATTTCTTTTGGCGTAGAGGCACTGGGAACAATTCCTGAGATTTCAAGGGTACCATGAACTAAAAAAGTTTGGAAATATTCTGAGTGTTGTTTGAAGCTCATGGACGGTATTCTCGGTGAATTGTTGTGGAAGGAGGCTAATGAGGTCTCCAGCTACCATGACACCAGACATAGAAAAGTGATTTTGGGCTGTGTGGCCTGGGGCATGTCATATCTCTTCTCCAGTCTTTAGTTTTCCTATCTACGAATGGGAGCTCTGGACCAGGTCAGGGACTGTTACTGCCTCCTGCTTGTTTGGAAATTACAACATTGCAAACACTTTCAGGAAACCACTTCTCCCCCAATTCTCTCCATGTAGTTTGGTTGGGGCTGACCGCTTCCTCTCCCGCGCTTCTAGGGGTAGACCCATGGCCGGGACCGGCAATGAAATATTATATATCCTTAGCCACAGTGGTTTAGAGTTGGCACATAATTAAGCAGAACCAAGAAAAAGGTCGGGGAAGAGGGAAGACCTTGTCCTGATCATATTACGTGAGACCTTGGATTTAGCCTTTGGACTGGGCTTTTCAGCTATTTTAAAAAACTATGTGTGGGTAGGTAGATAGATATAGATATAGATATAGATACAGATGATATAGATATAGCTTTTTCTTCCCCTTCTTCATAAGGCAGTTTCTTTTGTCTTCAGGCTCTAGGGGCTCACGGTATCAGACAGCAGATATTATCTAGACTCATTTTTCCTCCCTCTATCTCTCAGCTCTGCTGTTACCCATATCGACTTCATTCTCAGCCAGGACTCTCTTCAGAGACTGGCAAGATGACTGATGGTAGATATGGGCTTATATCTTTACACCTGGAAGTCCAAGAGAATAAGGAGAATCTGTCTCTTTCCCAGCAGTCCCAGCATAATTCCTGATAACATTTATCATTGGCTCTGATGGTGCCATATGCAAATTCCTGAACCAGTCACTGTGGCCAGGGGGATGAGATGTTCTGATTGGCCAGGTCTAAGTCACATGGTCACCTGCCCACCTTTACAGCTGGGGGTGGAGTCAGCTTCACTAGAATCAAATGGACTGAGAATGGGGGAAAGGGTGGGATCAAACAGGGTCCAACTAGGAATGCTGAAACTACTTTGAATATTTAAAGCAGAGGTAACTTAATGCAGGCGGCTGGTTACACAAGTTATGGCAGAGCAGAGAAGCCAGGTGGGAATGGTGGAGTAATCCTGAGATTAACAACAGCTGGATGTTGCTACCGCAGCTTGGCTGGAGGGACAAAGGAAGGAAGGAAGCAAATTCCCAGAGCCCTGGGGCCAGGTCCACCTGGTGGAAGCAGGAGCTACAGCAGAGGCTGCCTGGTAGGAGCTGAAGCCATGGAGAAGATACTCCCACTGCTGGACACATCACCCAAGGCAGAGATGGAGAGAGAGAAATACTATGGCATCTCCCTTTCTCCTACCCTCCAGTCTCTTGCCATTGCCCCTCATTAGTTAATTCTCTTGGAAAACATCTGACTGGGGCTTAGGAAATTCAGTTTGTAGGAGTCAGCAATCCTGAAATACAGAATAGAGCAAGGGAAAGCGAGGAGTGAATCTGAGGCCAAACAATCCATGGATGGACACTGGATAGGCTCCCAAGAGGAAAATTAGAGTACTGGAGAAAAGGGAGGTGGCTGCTGGTAGCAAATATAAAAATGCCCCCTAGAGAGAGGCATTATTTTTTAAAATTAGACATAGCCTTGAAGAATTGAAAAAAGTCCTGCCCAGCCAATGGAGGACAAATGATACTCTAGATTAGGGACACACTTTGAGGATTCAGCAGGAGATAACAGGAGATGGGAGGAGTTTCAACAGGCAAGTGGCACATGATGATGGATAATTGAGAAATACATAACACACTAACATCCATGTTGCCATCATGAAGTCTGTCCACACATGGCCCAAGACGGAACTGGGGTTCCAAGCCAGTTTCTGGGACAAAATTAGCAAAGCAAGTCTGGGTCATTCCATGTTAATGGATATACCTAAGGCAGCTGGCCAAGACAAGAAGGTCTAGGGGACAAGAAGAGAATCCTGGGATATAAAGCTGGGTCAGAACTGGAAAACCAGCAAAAGTGACTTGAGGCCGAGTTTCGGAGCGATAGCTTGAAGCTTCTCAGATTTCCTATGCCAGAAGTCAGCCTGTGGTCAGTTGAGCTTGAAAACGTAGGTCAAGTGGCTCCAGGTGTGAAGAAGGGGTACCACGGAGACTGGAGCCAGGCAAGACTATGGCAGTGGACACCTGTTGTTTTTGCTGGCCTAGAAGTCACTCCTACTCTTCAGTGCAACTCCGATTTTGTGGAGGGGGGGGGAACCAGAGAGAGAGAGAGAGAGAGAGAGAGAGAGAGGAACCACATCCTGAAGCTGTCGCTGGAGCTGGGGAGGGAGTGGATGGGGGAGTGGGGGTGAGGGTGTCCATGCCTTTATGCAGCTGAACCCCTCAGATTTTCCGTTACTTGAGCTCCTTTTTTTCCCCTTTTGCTGAAGGCAATTTGAGGTTTGTTTTTCAATCTTTTGCAACAGGAAAAGATTATACTCATCCTTTCATTTGTGTTACACTCCCATTTGATTTTCATGGGAAAAATGGGTAGGAGGCCTGAAATGCCAAGTTTCCTCTAAACATCCAGTGTTGTCTTTGATGCTTTAAAATTGTCTTGAACTTCTTCTGGGCTTTGGTAGACGTGATCCCAGATGAAAGGGAGATGTTGGCTGACGCCCTGACTTCCTGGAGAGAGTCCAGGAGATGTGGCTGCATTCAGGGCTTTGGATAATGAGGGAAACATAGAGGAAGAGCAGCCCCCAGAACTCGGAAGTCCCTCCACCTTTATCCTGTGTAGTCCTGGATGTGTCATAACTCAGGCAAATCTTTGTGTCAGCAATGTGGTTTTGAAGCTTATCTACAAGGCCAGTTCAATGAACCAACTGTGGCTAAGTTCTTTCTTTTCTTAACGTTAATTAACAGGTTGTTTGCTGAATTGATCACATGAATCAATGATTTTGGCATCCTCTGGAAACATCTAAAAGGTAAAAATAAAGGCCTTGTTTAGATTTGTGTCGGGGAATCCAGCACCCTATCTGTGGAGTAACCATGAATATACTCCCTGGAGGAGAGGCATTATCTTAGAACATGCAGAATTTAGGCTCGGCCTAGTGTAAATTAGAAAACTGAAATTTTACTAACATTATTGTATTAAGACTGTATGTATTAAAGTAGACAGAACCCAACTTGATTCAGCTTAAGTCAAAAGGGAAGTTCTTGTAAAAGATACTTGTCTCTCAGAACCTAAAGCCAAGTTGTATTTGGGCCTAAAGAAGAACTGGAACCCGGAGCTCAAATACGGCCACAATATTTCTTTCTTTTTCTTTTAAAATTGAGGTATTGATATACAACACTATATCGATTTCAGGCATACAACATAATGATTCTCTATTTGTATACAGTCAGCCCTCTGTATCCACGGGTTCCACAGCCTTGGATTCAACAAACTGCAGATTAAAATAGTCAGGAAAAAAATTCCAGAAAGTTCCAAAACACCAAATTTGAATTTGCCATGTGCCAGCAACTATTTACGTAGCATTTATGTGCTATTTACAACTATTTCCATTGTGTTAGGTATTATAAGTAATCTGGAAATGATTTAAAGTATATGGGAGGATGTGCGTAGGTGACATGCAAATACTATGCCATTTTACATACATACATACATAAGGGACAAGTACAATACATACATAAGGGACTTTACATACATACATAAGGGACTTAAGCAGTCAGGGATTTTGGTAAGTGAGGGGCATTCTGGAACCAATCCCCCGCAGATATACAGGGATGACCGTATATTTCGAACTTATCACCACCATAAGTCTAGTTAACATCCATCACCATACATAGTTATAGAACATGTTTGTCTTGTGATGAGAACTTCTAGATTTCCTCTCTCAGCAACTTTAAAATATGGACTACAGTATTATTAACTATAGTCACCATGCTGTACATCACATCCATGTGACTTCTTTAGTTATCTTTTAGCTGGAAATTTGTACCTTTTGATTCCTTTCACCCATTTTGCTACCCGCCCCCTTCTCTCCCTCCCACCCGCCGGCAATCTCCACAATCCCCAATCTGTTCTCTGTATCTGTGAGCTGGGTTGTTTCGTTGTTTTGTTTTAGATCCACGTATAAGTGAGACCATACAGTAGTTGTCTTTCTCTGTCCGACTTATTCCACTTAGCATAATGCCCTCAAGGTCCACCCATGTTTTCACAAATGGCAGAATTTCATTCTTTTTTTAAAAAGTTGAAGTATAGTTGATTTACAATGTTATGAAGAGTGCGTTCTTTTTTATGGCTGAATAATATTCATATATATATCACATTTTCTTTATTCATTCATCCATTGATGGACACCGGTTTTTCCATATCTTGGCTATTGTAAATAATGCTGCAATGAACACGGGAGGGCATATATCTTTTTGAGTTAGTGATATTATTTTCTTTGGATAAATACATAGAAGTAGGATTGTTGGATCATATGGTAGTTCTATTTTTAATTTTATGAGGAACCTCCATTTTGTTTTTCACAGTGGCTACACCAATTTACATTCCCACCAACAGTGTACTAGGGTTCCCTTTTCTCCACACCCTGGCCAACACTTATTTTCTGCCTTTTTGACGATAGCCGTTCTAACTAGTGTGAGGTGATATCTCGTTGTGGTTTTGATTTGCATTTCCCTGATGATTAGTGATGTTGAGCATCTTTTCATGTACCTGTTAGCCATCTCTATGTCTTCTTTAGAAAAATGTCTATTCAGATGCCCTGTCCATTTTTTAATCAAATTGTTATTTTGCTATTGAGTTGCATGAATTCTTTATATATTTTGTATATTAGCCCCTTATCAGATATACGATTTGCAAATATTTTTTCCCATTCAGCAGGTTGTCTTCTTAGTTTGTTGATGGTTTCCTTTGCTATGCAGAAGTATTTTAGTTTGATGTGGTCCCCCTTGTTTATTTTTGCTTTGTTGCCTTTGTTTTTGGTGTCAGACAGCCTCAGTATTTCTTGTCTCTGCTTCTCTCTACGTGCTGAATTCATTCTTTTTCTTTCACAGCAGAGGTTCTCCCACATAGGAGAAAACACACCCACCACTAGTTATTGATACATACATCTTATAGTTTCAGCCACCCTCTGTGTCTCAAGTCTGAAAGTTCCAGAGAAGGGCTCTATTGGTCTGTCTAGGTCTCACTCCTGGACCAATCAGTTCTGTCCCTGGGGCAGGTCACGTTTCCAAAATGATAACCATGAGGGTTGGAGTGATGCAGATGGTAATGGGGAAAATCCCAGATAATCAGAGAAGCTGGACAGACAAATCAATATGGCTGTATAGAATGATAATGTGATTCCTGACATATTCATCACAAGGCCCTCTTTTATTAGTTTTCTATCGCTGTGTAGCAAAGTACCCCCAAAGTTAGTGACTTAAAGCAAAACCTATTTATTAGTTCACAGTTCTGTAGGTCAGAGTCTGGGCATTGTGTTGTTTGGTTCTCAGCTCAGAGTTTCACAAGCCTGCGATCAAAGTGTCAGTTAGGCTCTCATCTTGAGCTCATGGCCCTCTTCTAAGCTCACATGGTTGTGACAGAATCCAGTTTCTTTCAGTTGTAGGCCTGAGGTCCCCATTTCTTTGCTGGCTGCTGGCTGCTAGCTGAAGCAGCTCTCCTAGAGGCTGCTGTGTTCTTTGCCACATGGCCTGCTCCATCTTCCAACCTAGCAATGGTGAATACCTCTTGTTGAATCCCTCTGATGCTTCCAACTCTCTTGTTAGGAAGAGCTCCACTCCTTTTCAGGGATCACCTCATTAGATCAGACCCACTGAGGATAATCTCCATAAATTAAGGGCAGAGTTCTCTGTAAGACTGAGCCTACTTCAGATGCCAGCTGCAAGTGAGATCCCAGGCCACCCATCCTTTTACCAACTGGTTATAAGTTCAGGGGGTTGATAATTCACTAGAATGATTCATAGAACTCGGAAAAGTAATGCTTATGATTACACTTTTATTAGAAAGGATACACATACGGTGAGGCGTAGGAGGGAGCACAGAGCTTCCATGCCCTCTCCCTTTGGTGTCAAGGTGTGTCACACTCCCAGAACATCCATGTGTGCACCAAGCAGCATTGAGACTTGGATGCCAGAGTTTTTATTGAGGGTCTCGTTATGTAGTCATGCTTAATTAAATTATTGGCCGCATGATTGATCTCAATCTCCAGTCCCCCCCTCTCCCTGGGAGATCTAAAGTTCCAGGCTGACCCAAACTTCCAACCCCCCAATCACAAGGTTGGTCTTTCTGGTGACTATCTAAGGGCCCACCAGGAGTTACCTCATTAGTATAACAGAAACATTCTTCTCAGTCATGAAATCCCAAAGGTTTTGGGACTTGTATGCCAGGAACCTGGGACAAAGACCGGACAAATTCTTTTTTACACCATGAGGTCATCTTAGAATTCTGCCAACCATACCTCTCCTTCTGCCTCATCCTCTTTACCTCTTGAGTTCTTCAAAGTCCTTCCTGTGAAAACTCTAATTCGAAAAGATACATGCACCCCAATGTTCATTGCAGCACTATTTACAATAGTCAAGACATGGAAGCAACCTAAATGTCCATTGACAGATGAATGGATAAAGAAGATGTGGCATTTATATATATATACATATGGAGAGAAAGGGAGAGAGACAGAGAGAGAGAAATATTACTCAGCCATAAAAAATGATGAAATAATGCCATTTGCAGCAACATGGGTGGGCCTAGAGATTATCATACTAAGTAAAGTAAGTCAGATAGAGAAAGACAAATATCATATGATATCACTTATATGTGGAATCTAAAAAAATAATGAAACAAATGAACTTATTTATGAAACAGAAATAGACTTACAGACATAGAAGACAAATTTATGGCTACCAGAGGGGAGAGGGGAATAAATTAGGGATTTGGGATTAACAGATACACACTACTATATATAAAATAGATAAACAAAAAGGTCCTATTGTATAGCACAGGGAACTATATTCAATATCTTGTAATAACTTATAATGGCAAAGAATAGGAAAAGAATATATCTATATATCTATCTGAATCACTTTGCTCTACACCTGAAACGTTGTAAATCGAGTATACTTCAATAAAAAAAAGTCCATCCTATACGCCACCTCCTTTATGAGCCTTTCCCAATCACCTCAGTTGGAAATGCTCTTTCCCACAACAAGACAGTTTTTCTTTGAATGCAACTTTACCTTCTTTTACCACAAATTCTAATCCTTGAAAGTTTTCTCTATCTAACTGGGTCGCAAATTACATGCAAATGCAAACTACTTATTTATTTAAATCACCTCACTGATTTAAATATAGCAAGCGCTCCAAAATATTTACCTAATTGAATGGAATATTGGAGATGAAACCACCTTGTAATAAAGTTTTCTTGAAATTAGGATATTAAATCAATTGTGATGGTACTTAAGATAATCCCTCCATGAAAGCACTCTTTAAGGTTTTGGAGGAGGGGCATAGTAAGATGGTAGTAGACTATATATTTTTCAGACTCAATTTATTTTCCTGGTCTAGGTCTTAGGGGGCGTTTGGGAAACCTTTTCTAGGTCTTAGGGGGCGTTTTCTAGGTCTTAGGAGGCGTTTGGGAAACCTAGGGGATGTCTGTAAACTCTGCATCAGTTTCTTGGGGACTAAGAGAATTTGCAGTATTTGCAAGACTCTGAAAAACTGGGTGACATGTCAAAGGAAGAGTCTAGAATTGTTAATCCCTGTGTACTACGTCTACACCAAACGGCTTAGCACAGGGACAGGAGGCGTTTCTCTGTCTTCTTGGGCTTGCAGACTCTTGTAACATCTCATAGGATCCCAGGAATGGTTGCGATTTCATCAGGGCAGATAATCAGGATTATAGGTAGAAGCATTAGGAAGAGACATCACCTTGTATCTTTGATCACAGAGAGTCATTTAGGTGTTTCCATTTCCTTTTTTCCGGGGAAGAACAAAGCCCTTGTCCATGTTACAGTGGATTCACAACTATCAGTGCCCTTAATTCTCTTCAAATTTCCTATGTCTCTCTCCCAACTTGTGTATTTTCTACCTACTTTAATATCTGTTTTCAGAAATGACTAACTCTAGCCTAATAGTGTGCTATTCAAATGAAAGATTAAAACCAAGTTAAAAACCTCCTGCCCCCAAGAGTTGGAAACAGCATCTTACATGAGTCTCATGGGAATGAAGGCAGTGTTACCAGCTCTCCTTGGGACCCTCAGTCTCTCATCATATCTTCCTGCACCGTGGAAACTGTTGATTTTTTTCCAAGTGAAAATATTGGGCGATTCTGATGTGGAAACTGCCCCCACCTGATCAGGACGGACCAGGATTTCTCAAGTCTTGGGCTTCTTTCCTCATCTCCACGTCTGGCAGTTCTTGAAAGTTCCTTTCAGTCTCTCCCCTTTGTTTCTCTCCAAGTCTATGCACCATTTTTACTGAGGGGTGTTTGCTCTATATACTGTTATGGGGTCCAGAGTGCCTAATTGACAAATTATGTTGCACTTTTGGTGGCTTTAAGTAATCATTTAAAATAAATAAGACCATAATTATCAGTTTTCATTTACCCATTTATTAAGTAGCAATGTTCACACTGAGCAGTTTGATTTTGTGTTATAATAAGGCAATCTCTACATGATGACAGATGGTGTTTCATTTTCCCGACACTGTGCTAAAATGCTTTGAGTTGTGATGTGTTTGATTTTATTAGAGATCAGATTTAACACATGCATGCTACATAACTGCAATCGCATTCCCATTTCTCATCTGTAGGAGAAAATGAAACTGTGATGAAATGTAATATACTCACCCTCAGGCAGAACTAGTGGGACTGGGAATTGCAACATAATAAATCTAATGGATATTACACGATAGGACCCTAGAAATTTACTGTTATTATGTTCAGGGAAGGAACTCGGTTTTGTAACACTCACTTTTATTTCACTGGCATCAGTGCAATTTCACATTATTTAACTGTTGTGTCCCAATAGCAGAGATGGTATTTGTGGTGTTGAAAAGGAAACCTGCCCCCCAAGGAGCACAGGTGTCCAGGAACCCAGGAGAGAAAGCTAAGAGAGAGAAAATAGCCCCCAAATTGCATTTACCAAATGCAAATTACAACAATGTCATGTCATTAACCATAGGTTGTTGGGATGGTCGAATTAAGTCTCATTTAGCCACACTGTCAGCGTGGAACCCACTGGAGGAAGACACGTGCATAAAAGCTTTGACTATGATATTGAGCTCTTATATTCTGAGCCCTCCCCATGGCCACCCCCTGGGGGGCAGGACTCTGAGTTAATTACACATGTCCTATTGATGTGACTGTCGATAGACATTTTCCCTGATGAAGCCAGTGTCAAGTGAAATTCCAAAGGTGGAAGCAGCTTTCAGGGCACAAGCACCACCAAGGTGAAGCCCCATGACTCAACCATTGCTGAAGGCTGATGCACTGGAATCTACCCTGCTCCACTTCCAACAGCCTCCAAGGCGGCCTCCCGGCCGCTAGCCTCTCCCTGCAGTTATTCGTCAAAGATGACCCTCCCCACATTCCTGATCCTAAGTGACGGCTTTCACCATGTCGCTCCATGCTCAGAAGCCTCAGTGACTCCCTGGTGGGTGGCATTCACACCCCTCCTCATTCAGCTCTGATCTCACAACTCCTTAAAATAAATCTCTCATTCCAACGAAGTGTGTCTCTTCATTGTTCTCTAGACACGACAAGTTCATTTCCTTCTTCATTCTGGTGTAGGGTTCTTTGGGTTGCACGTGACGGAAGCCCAACTCAAGTTTACTTAGGCAGAAAGGGGAAGTTTCTTGACTCACCAAACAAGGAAGGCAGGGCTGGCTGGATCTGGCACAGGTGGAACTTGGAACCAAAATACTTCTCAGATGGTCTCTCTCAGTCTTGTCACTATTCTAGATGGGAAGATTCACACCTTCTATTACTGTCAAACTACTTCCTCTTTTGGGCAGGGAATAACAGAGGAGAGGAAGTGAAACTCAGCCAGTCTCCTGGGTTCAGGTTCAAAAATTCCAGGGAAGAATCTGATTGGCCTGGTTTGTGTCAGGTGCCCATCTCTGGTATAATGGCTGTAGCCAAGAGGTTGAGCCCTGTCATTGGTCTGACTTAGATTAGGATAAGTTCTTCCCACAATAATTCTGGCCAGGAAGGTAGGTTCTGTAACATGATTAGAACAGGGACATGGAGCAGAGCCAGGAAACGAGGGGAGTGGCTATTCTGGGGAGCCAGAGTAATTGATGTCCACTACGCATGCCTGTTTATGAGGCTGCCACCTCCCGCTGTGCCGCTCTCCTTCCTCCCTTTCTAAACCAACCTGAACCATGTGCTTTAGAGAATAAAACGTCAGAGTTGGGGAAAGAAAGCTAATATCTGAGTGCCTATAAAACATGGATGTTATCTCAACGAATCCCCACGATTGCCCTGTAACTATAGTACTCTTACTCCATATTTTACAGTTGAGCTTAGAAAAGTTATTTACCTTGGTCAGGTCACTTAACCAGGAAGTGGTTGAACTAGGTTTAGAAACCAACTCTTTTGGACTCTGATCATCGTTCCGAGCACGGAGGAGGGATTCAGTTCTTATGAACTGTGCTAGAACAGAAAATACTTAAAGTATTTGTTTATATGATCCAGAACACATGACTGATTGAACACATGTGACCACTCAGTTTCCTGGATTTTCTATTTAGATTACTTAAGAGCAGGCAGATAGGATGTAAGCCTAATTATCCAATGATATTCTCTTGGGAAAGAACTAGTTCTTGTCACGTCTCATTCCTTTACTAATATTTATGGACACCTGCCTTATTAGTCAGTTAATTCCCTTCACATATCATTCTCTTTTTATGTCGGATTTTATGTTTTTACACCATTTCCATTCATGCATACAGCTTCAGTTTCACTCAGACTGGTCATCTCACTGTTTTCTGACTTTTCATGCCTCTTCACTTTTGCAAGAACAGACTCTTCTGCTTACAGGACCCCCGCCCCACTCCTCCCTTCTGCTGTTTAAAGCTCGCTTATTTTTCAAGGCTTAATTCAAACTTCATATCCTCTCTGACCTTAAATGTCCCTCCCCACCCTACTCTATTCATCTCGATAACGTTCTCACTTCTCCAAGTATTAGAGAAATGACTTGCTCTCCTTTAGCCTCTCAAACCAGTGTATAATTGTGAGCTTCTTGAAGGCTGGAATGATGTCACACTTTCCAGGATCCCCATAGCAACTAGCACAGGGCTGGGAGCATAACAGCTATTCAATAAATGCTTAAGGTAAGAAAAACTCATATATTAATATAAAATTCCATAGAGAAATGCAATGGATTACTATACGACTACATACAGTGCCTCTGTAAACATTGAAAGAGGTAATGTAATGGGCTGTTAAGACTACACACTTTGCACTTAAAGCAGGATTTGAATTCTGGCTCGTGTCATTTAATTGGTATAGTGTCCCACCTGTGCCCCTGTTTCCTCATTTGTGAAGTGGAGATAAGACTTCCTATTTCATAGAGGCGTCTGTTGTGAGAATTACACTGGATGCAGTTTATGAAGTCATGAAGTGGTTAGCATTGCACCTGAGGCATCAGTGTGCTTTGTAAGTGGTAGGTAGGTGCCAAGAGGTTGAAAGCATTAGATTCACGTGGATTGAGGGTTTAGAGCTTACTTCTGGCTGTCTCCACTTGGCTCTAAGGGGTTGTTCATCTTTGGGGGGCTATCTACCTCTTTGAGGTTCTGGTGTGAGGCACAGAGAGACATGGGGAAAAGGGAGATTACCCGAGCATCTGAGCTCTACCTAGAAGAGCATATTCCAATTAAATCCCCAGATCAGGTAATCTTTAGACCAAATTGAGATTGGTTAGTTTCCTTCTTGAACCCTCAATAAGGGGGCAGGTAGAGGGAGGGCAACGTTTACAAAGGCACTGTATGTATTCTGCAGTAATCCACTGCATTTCTCTAAAAATTTAATATTAATACATCAGTTTTTCTCTAGTTAGATAGGGTAGCTGGGGTAGGCTTCTCGGGAGGTGACAGTTTGTATTTAGACCTGAATGACAGGGAACCAACTGTATGAAAGTCTGGAAGAAAAACATTCCAGGCAGAGGGAACTGTACATGAAAAGGTCCTGAGGCAGGAATATGCTTGAGAAAGAGAAAGAAGGCCACAGTAGTTGGAGCCAAGTGGGTAAGGGGGACGTAAGTGGAGGTCAGATTGCACAGGGCTTGCTAAACCGTAATAGCAAATTGGGATTTTATTCTAATTTCAGTAGGAAACCATTGGAGGTTTTTTTTTTTTAATTTCACCCATTGCTTTTTTTTTTTTTAACATCTTTATTGGGGTATAATTGCTTTACAATGGTGTGTTAGTTTCTGCTTTATAACATAGTGAATCAGCTATACATATACATATATCCCCATATCTCCTCCCTCTTGCGTCTCCCTCCCACCCTCCCTATCCCACCCCTCTAGGTGATCACAAAGCACTGAGCTGATCCCCCTGTGCTATGCGACTGCTTCCCACTAGCTATCTATTTTACATTTGGTAGTGTATATAAGTCCATGCCATACTCTCACTTCGTCCCAGCTTACCCTTCCCCCTCATTGGAGGGTTTAAAGCAAGGGAGTCATCTGATAGCCAGTGTCCAAGGTGGTTCCCACCTTGCTACCTGGTATTCATATCCTCCCACACTGAATAAGAGTGACCTGTAACTAACAGGCTATGTGGAAATGACAACTGTGACTTCTGAGACTAGGCTGTAAAAGACATTGCAGCTTCTGCCTTTCTCTCTCTCTCTCTGTTCACTCACTTGGGAGGAAGCCAGCTGCTATGCCATGAGAACAGTCAAGCAGCTTTAAGAGAGGTCCATATGGTTAGGAACTGAGGCCTCCAGCCAACAGCCATGGGTGTAAGCCACCTTGGAAGTGGATTCTCCAGCTCCAGTCCAGCCTTCACATGACAACAGCCCAGGCTGACATCCTAACTGCAACCTCACTAGAGACTCTGAATCAGAACCACTTAGCTAAGCCGCTTGCCAATTCCTGATCCTTAGAAACTGTGTGAAATAATAAATATTTATTCTTTACCTGAAGCTGCTAAATGCTGAGGTCATTTGTTCTGCTGCAGTTGATAACTAATTCAAGTGGTATCATCTGATTTAGATTTTCCATACTTGGGCTGCTGAACGGACAAAGAACTTGGGAGGGTAAAGAGTGGAAACAGGAAAATATTGAGAAGGTTTGTAGGTATTCAGGTGAGTGTTAGTGGTGGCTTGAAACAGGAAAGTTCTCACCAGGGATGGTGAGAAATGGTCAGCTTTGAGGGAGCTGATTGGACTTGCTGATGGGCTCCCCGATGAAACTATGGGGTGTGAGGAACCACACTCCTTTCTTTTCAGCCTGGGCAGCTGGATGGATGGTGGTACCATTTACTGGAAGGGGATGGATCAGTCGGGAGAGGAAAATCTAGACTCCACTAGACACAAAATAAAGATTGCCTTGAATGAGCGAGAGAGTGAGAGACAGTTTAACAAGAAGCAGGTTTTTTTTCCTGTCACCTACAGGCTACAAATGAGAACTGTCTCTGTTTCAATAAAAACACCTTCAGTCAGTACCTTGGAACAGGCTTCCTTCTCCTCAATTAAGTAGAAGACAATTAAATTAGAGTCCAGCTTCGAGGAGTTCATTATGCCTCATCGAAAATGATAAATGACTCTTGGTGACCTCGTCACCTCGCCAACTTGGTCCCACCTTGTTTTTCAAAGAGCTAATGAAACCGATGGATTTCTCCCTCCTCCATAGCAGGGCCAACAAAAACAGCGCACACTATGAAAGGCGAGGAAGCTGAGAAGGATGTGGAGAGAAAACAAGAGAGAAAACTCACAGTTGACATTTTGACAATTGGCCAAATGACTTTGAATTGCAAACGAAAAAAGAAAAACCCCACCCATTTACATATTGATTTCCTATCTTTCTATTTCTTTAATCCATCCCTGCTCAGCACACAACACCAAGGGCTCTGTGTGTGTGTGTGTGTGTGTGTGTGTGTGTGTGTGTGTGTGTGTGTGTGTGTGTTGGTGGGAGGGGGCAGGTCTTTCCTTTTTTCTTGGGAAAGAGAGGGAGAGTGAAGAAAAGGGAAGGGAAAATGATAATCGGGGATGCTTTGGAATTGATAAAGACATCCATTACCGGAGCCAGAGTAAGGACTTAAATGTCCCTGCGTGGCTAGGAAGGGACAAAGCTGGCTCTGGAGGCTGCAGGAGGCGGGAAGCAAGGGTTAGGAGTAGAGCTTTGGATCTGAACTTGAGTTCTGGCTCCCCCAAGTTCCCGCTGTGTGGCCTTAAGCAAGTTGCTTAACCTCTCTGAGCCTCAGTTTCTTCATCTGTAACATGGTAATGATCCTATTGCATGGGTTTGTTAAGATTAGGTGAGGTTATGCACATCAGACACTTAGCTACTGCCAGCCATGGCATGGGCACTCAGGAGGTGTCAGGTGGCTTTGCTGTTCTTTTGTTCTGACTCCAAAGTCAATAGTTTTTCCATTGCGTCATGTCTTTACTGAGCAAACAAATCTTCTGACTGTTGAGGAACTCTAGTTAAAATACATGATTTAGGACAGGATTCAGCAATTTTTTTTTTTATATAAAGGGCTTGACAGTATATATTTTAGGCTTTGCAGGCCATATGGTCTCTGTCAGAATTGTTCACTCCTGCTGTAGTCAATATGTAAATGAATATGTGTGGCTATGTTTCAATAAAACTTTATTTATAAAAACAGGTGACAGCTAGCTGGACTCTGTCTCCCAACTCCTGATGTAGGAGATGGGGCTGGGTAACAGTAGTTTCAGGTTTTCTTGGTTTGCATTTGCATTTGCATTGCTGATTTCTGTGTATACAGAAATTTCCCAAGTATTTGAAGGTAGAGCGTTCATTTATCTTCACAGAAACCCCATGACGTAGTAATAACAGCGAATGTTTATTGAGTGCCTATTATGTGTTGGGCACTGTGCTCAGTGCTTTGCAGGCATCACACGTGAGAGGAAGCAGAAGTTAACATGCATTGGATCCCGATGGTTGGGAGCTGAATCCTAGCTGGGTGATCTTGGGCCAGTCACTTAACCTCTCTGTGCCTCAGTTGTCTCATCTATAAATGCCTTTAAATTTGTAAAGCTCTCGGAAGAGCATCTGGCGGATAACAAGTGCTCAAGAAATGTTAACTAACTCAATTAATCTTCACATCTACCTGGGAGAGAGTTACCATTATCTCCATTTTGGGGAGGAAACTGAGGCCCAGGAAAGGGAAGTACGTTTCCTGAGATCTTCAGGGTGTTGTTCAGCCAACGCTGGAAGAAGGTCGGCATGACTCCAAAGCCTTTGTTCTGTTGGGTCACTGCCTCCCAAAGGATGGTTATTACGGCCTTTTTATAGAGGAGGAAACTGAGGACCAGAGAGGAAAAAGTATTTACCTAAGCATGGGCGGCCAGTAAGCAAGAGCCACGACTTAAATCCTAATCTTTGACTCCTGGCCCAGGATTGGCTCCACCAAAACCCTGTGTCCTCTTTCAGGGATCATGGAATGTTCCAAGTCTAAAAATAACCGGAAGAGTGACCTCTGCATGAAAGCATGAAAGTCAGAGTCTATCAGTGAATTCAGGAGGAGGGGGAGGGGTGACAGAGAAGGAAGGCAGGAGGAGGGGGGATCTAGTGTCTGGAGTTGAGAACTGACTTGCTTCAGGCGCTGACACTACCTCTATCGACCTGAGCTTGATGAAAGAAGGTGGCATTCCAATGACAATCATTAACAGTCATCGACAAACTCTCGGATGTTTTATGTTCCAGGCACTGTGATTTCCATAGTCGGTTTATTTAATTCTCACAGCAAGTCTACAAGAAAGGTCCTCCCTTGTCCTTACTATAGGTATGGGATAGCTGAAGCTCTGAGAGATACTTTGTCACCCAAAGGGTCACAGAGTGAGTATCTGGCAGAACCAGGATCTGAACCTCAATCAGTCTGACTTCAAAGCTTGTGCTCTGAAAACTTTTACGAATACTGTCAGTCCTGTGTCATTCCCCAGTGGCCACCGTCACACAGATATCTGGGGACCTGAGCAGGCGGCTTTGCTGCTTCCCCTCCCCTTCCCCCTCCCTTTCTCCCCCTCCCCCTCTTCCCCTTTCCCCCTTAACCCTCCTCCATCCTCTTACCACTGGGAGCCTTGCATGAGTGCTGGTTGTGCGTAAGCTTGGTGACTCCGTCTGTGGAGGACTTTTCTATGGATTTTCTTTTTACCTAGCACTGTGTCTTCTTGCCTTCTATTTGGCGAGCAAACGTAAAGAGCCTTCATTATCAAAATGTGATCAAATTAACCAGCTATGCCACCATCCTTTCAACTAAACCATGAACTAAATTGCCTGGGTCTGAGGTAGCACCTGACACTCTAAAAGGCAGCTCAATAAAATTAATTAAATATAGAATGAATCTCTTAGGAAGGGAATTAACATTTATGGAGTATCAGCAATATACTAGGTGTTGCTGGAGACAGTTCATTTGTTAAGCTTCCCAACATTTGTTAAGCTTCCCAACAGATAGGAGGGTTTAACGTCCCCCCCTTTTTTTTTTTTTTTTTTTGCCGTACGCGGGCCTCTCACTGTTGCGGCCTCTCCCGTTGCGGAGCACAGGCTCCGGACGCGCAGGCTCAGCGGCCATGGCTCACGGGCCCAGCCGTTCCGCAGCATGTGGGATCTTCCCGGACCGGGGCATGAACCCGCGTCCCCTGCATCGGCAGGCGGACTCTCAACCACTGCGCCACCAGGGAAGCCCAACGTCCCCATTTTTGAGGGTTGACAGCAGCCCCAAACTGCTCCACTGGTGGGGAGTAGAGCCAGAACTTGAGGCCAGCCCTTCACAAGACCAGCTCTTTCCACAACACCACTTGGTGAAATGACCATCGTCTTGACAATAAGAGCAGACAGAGGGATGTGAAGATGGTTAAATAGAAAGTCAAGAGGCCTGGATCCTTAGCTTCCTGCCCTGAGACCTCAGACAAGCCTCTGCCCTGCCTTGGTCTCAGCTTCTACATCGCTGAAAGGAAAGGGTTGAGTCAGACCAGTGTTTCCCAGCATGTGGGGTGTGCGCATACAAAAGTGTGAAGAGGTCTGAGCGTTAATTAACATCAATCAGCTTACTCAGGGGAAAATATAATTCACTTTTAAATTTTATTTTAGTTCTACTCATTACTTTAGAAGAAAATCTCTGTTTGACTGATTGAATCATTCATTCATTCAACAAACGCTTATTGAGAATGCCTAGTACATGCCAAGTAGGTTCTGAGCTCTGAGGGTGAGAGGTGAACCAGACAGAAAAGGACCCTACTCTCTTGGAGCTTTTATCCTGGGAGGCGGGGGAAGGTCAGAGCAGAAACAATCAACAGGTATTAACCATATCATAATGGCATAAGTCATGAAAAGAATTAAAATAGGGCGAGGTGCCAAGGGCAGGTTGGCTGAGGTGTAGAAATGCACAATCGGAAGTGATGAGGCGGAGACAGTGGATGCTGGAGTTGAAGTTGCCAAGAATGGTACAGGATGGGGGCGGGGCGGGGGGACGGGAGAGAGTGAAGTGCTGCCGGTATAACCCGTGAACGAGGCTCATGCGCTGGGTCCGGGGGCGGGGCAGGGGGCTGCGGCGTGATCTATGAATGACTGTAAAGAGGGTCAGCCGACGGCACAGTCTGATAGCAGGCACCTCATGGCACGGGGGCCCTTGGAGGAGGGAAAAGAATTGGAATGAGAGGCAAAGAGAGAAGCAAGGAGTCTCTGATCCCCCATTAGATCTTGGAGTATGCACAGCATGGAAAGAAAAAGCCAAGCCCCGCTTGCCAGGGCTGCAGGGGAATCTGGGTTGCCCGGGGTGGTGAACAGAGAGACTAGCACCCAGATCCACCTCCACGGACAGCCTCCAGCCATTGCTTTCTCCAGGGCTGCAGAGAGCCGCTTCGCCCAAAAGCAGGAAAGGCACGCTCAGCATCTCCCTCCGTCCCACCCTGCTCCCACCCACCCCCCTTCACGGGAGCTGGTCCCTAACAAATACCCTGCATGCCAGGCTCCATTTCAGCATCTTGCGGCTTGCAGAGAACCCATCCTGGGATGCTTAGGTGTTCAGTGAAGGCAAGGAGGTGAAGAAGATGTTTAGGGGAGAAGTTAAGGATACAGGGGTATTTGTTGAAGATAAAGTTTATTTCCACAAGCACTGTGGCTTTGGGAGAAAGGGGAATAATGGGAGATTGGATCAAGCAAGAGGATGAGGACCCAGGTGAGGATGACCTTGAGGACTTGACCTTCACTGACAGTAGAGGTAAACTGGGGTGGAGCTCCCAGGTTGTGGCTACGAGAGTACTCAGACGCACAGGTCTTTTTCTTTGTCCTTCAGGCCCTGTGTGTCTTAATAACCTCCTAACATTTGCTCCTGTCTCTTAGAGGGGGTGAGAGAGGAGGTCTTCTCAGCAGGAGTCAGCATAAAGCTATCACTCAGTATCTTAATATGATTTCTGTTGTTTTTATTATCATTGTTGTTATTTAATTACCTTCTTTTGGCAAAAGAGCTCAGGTTTCTATTTATGAGAGTGATATGAGTTTTCCTGTAAAAATGTTTGTTTTAAAAAATGTTTACAAAAACTACAAAAATTTGAAATCACTGAAGTTCAGGTACTATCTGTCAGGCCCTTGCAGCCCTGACATTCTGTCTAACAAGCATCGAAGCTTCCACCCCAGCACCTAGGTGAGGAGGGACCCAGTGGGCGTTCAGGTTTGTTTGGTCGGCTTCTGTGCCTGCTGGCTTTCCTTCCCACCTCCCTCTTCCCCCCAGCCCCAAACTTCAACAGAATCATCTACTTCCTTACGGATCTGGAGCCTCCAATATTGAGTGGCCAAAAGAGACACCTTCTAAAAATTCCTCAGCAGCACAGATGCCATGAAAGTCCCTGTAGGCTTCTTGCAGTGTCACGGAGTCATGGAAGAGCCAGAGACCTTGTGGGTATCATTCCCCCACGCTCAGGAATCAGGAGGTTAATTTTCTCTAACACCCCTCTCCTTGGTGTCTTCAGTTCTTGGTTGACTTCCTTTCCTTCCCAAGTTCTTTCCTCCTTTGGAGGAGTCTAGATCTAGCTTTGTCTTCTCCTTGGAGAAATTTCTTTCTGCGCTGATAGACATTTGCTTTGCAAGGACCTGTGAAACAAGCCATGATGGCAACATGGAGGGAGGTCGTCTTTGTGAGTCAGCAGAGAAGTCACTCCTATCCCTGCTTTATCACACACACACACTTTTTTCCTCTTCCATTTGTATCAGAGAAGAAGCTACAATCTTAATACACTGAAGTCTTATAGGCATATCATTCTTCTCATGGAAAACTCTGGCAACTTCCCACCTTAACAGTCAAATTTTTCTCCAAGTTCCAACTCAGGGCTATCACCTCTGAGGAGACTTGCTGTGGCCCAGGTGATACCGATTCCTTCCAGAGACCCCAGGCTTTGGGGTCCTGTCGAAGTTCACCCGCACTCCATTCACAGCTTTTGTCAGCCGCTTCCCTCAGTGAGCTGCTTCCTTCAAGCACAATGTGTTTTCTACAGACTGAGGATTTTCACATTAATTGGAATCTGTATTTCTTAGCCCACACTGGCCTGGAGTGAAAAATAAGACTCCAGACCACATCTCTTTGGTTCTGATTGTATCTGCCTAGTGGGATATCCAACCCCATCAGATCAGGGAGATACCTAGCAGGAATTTGTGAGATCCAAAAACTTGTTCTCTTGGGCATCTCTGTGTACCAGCCATCTCCTTCCCTGCTGCATCTTACTGGTACTGTAGTGTCTGTTCCCACAGATGACCAAAGGGCAGCCATGTTGGCAACACCCTCCAAAGTGACCCATTGCTTGTATGTCCCTCCACTGGTTACTCTTTCCGGTGGAAATTGCTGGTACCAAAGTTTTGCGTGATGAACACTGACAGTGTACACCAGAGACTTAAAAAACATCCTTAGTACTGGCCTTCTCAATCAAACTTCTTGCCTTCCCTCAAGGTTACTCATGAGTCAAGAGTCAAAAAATCAGTTTTACAACTTTTTAGCGTGTCTCCCAAGGGAGGTTTGGCATCTCTTTGGTGGTGTTTGACTTTAAGGGTTTCCATGACACAAAGAAACCTGATTTAACATTCAGTGTATCTCATTTATTTATTTATTTAAAAAATGTTTATCTTATGTTGTAGTTGATTTACAATGTTGTGTTAGTTTGAGGTGTACAGCAAAGGGATTCAGTTACACATAGACATGTATCTATTCTTTTTCAAATTCTTTTCCCATTTAGGTTATTACAGAGTATTGAGCAGAGTTCCCTGTGCTATACAATAGGTCCTTGTTGGTTATCTATTTTAAATATAGCAGTGCGGACAGGTCAATCCCAAACTCCCAATCTATCCCTCCCCCTGCCCCCACCTTTCCCCCCCCCCCCGTAACAATAAGTTCCTTCTCTAAATCTGTGAGTCTGTTTCTGTTATGTAAATAAGTTCATTTGTATCATTATTTAAAGATTCTGCAGATAAGCGTTATCATATGATATTGGTCTTTCTCTGTCTGACTTCACTTAGTATCATAACATTCAGTGTATGTCATCTAATTCTCATGACAACGTCAAGAAGGTGCTGTATCAGCTCGGTGCTTTGTGACCACCTAGAAGGGTGGGATAGGGAGAGTGGGAGGGAGACGCAAGGGGGAGGAGATATGGGGATATATATATATGTATAGCTGATTCACTTTGTTATAAAGCAGAAACTAACACATCATTGTAAAGCAATTAGACTCCAATAAAGATGTTAAAAAAAAAAAAAGAAGAAAGTGCTGTGATTACTGCCATTACACAGATGAGAAAACTGAGGCTTAGGAAGAATGACTTACTCATGGTCGTGGAGTTGGTACATTTGCAGGTCAAACCCAAGTTTTAACTCCAGGCCCGAGATATCATTCTGTGTCTTCTGCATTTTCTGTGACGGTCCTCAGTTCAATATTTACCCCCACAAGAACGGTTAGGCTTCTCAGACCATTTGTCCTAGTTTTTGGTTCAGAAGTGTGGTCACTGTACTAATACTCAGTGTTCAGAATTCACAGACCTTGTCATGTGCCTCTTCCAGAGGTCCCTGGCCTAGTTTTGAGAACTTTCTTCCCCGATGAGAACTTTCCTGTAATCAAGCTTGTAATTAGGAATGGAGAGTAATTTTCTAGTTGTTTTGTGTTCTGTGTCTTATAGAAAAGTCCTGGGGTGGCACATCTATTTTTATAGCCAGATTCTAGAAAGAGGTGGTGTTAGCTTGATCTGAAATGCATGCAGTCTGTTTTCTGTCTAAACGTCAAAATGGTAACGACTGACATTGAGATCCAGAAAACAATGTCTCTGATCCTTTGATTTGTAAAAGAAAGTACACTGCTTTGAGAATACAGCTTTGAGGCTGTTGGTGCTTGCCCATAAATTAATATGGTAAAATGTTTATACTTGCAGTAGTCACTGGGGACCCTCTGCCCAAAAAGATGTCATCGCCTGGCTGTTTTAAATACATTCAGAACGACTTACTTTTTAACTCGAGGATAATCAATTTTTCCTGTGACAGGAAGGTAAAGTTAAATGCCTAAATTAACCCATGTCCCTGTCACCAATACCTACTTTTAGTGGAGATTACATTGTTAGGGGAAAAAAACTGTACTGTTTGAGACTCACTTTAACCTGAAAAACGAGGAGATTGCCTTAGGTTGCTTTAACATCACTTCTCAGAAATATTCTTGCCACTTGCCCGGTGGAACGCGATTGGTAGTGGAAATAAGGGGTTACCAAGGGGTTACCTCTGGGGAAGAGCTAGCACGGAGAAACTCATCCCATTCAGAGAGGTCTCCAGCCATCCAGGAGAAGATTTGGAAGAGAGGGAAAGCAGATTGGGAAAGGGGGTCACAGCCCAGCCTGGTTCCTTCAGGACTTCATTCCTAGGATGTGGACGGGTGGCCAGGAACCATCCTGCAGGAGGGATCCAGGCTAAGCAGAAGGGAGTTCACACGTACCAGGAGAAGATGAAAGCTGTGTTTTTCTAGAACATGCCTGTGCTGTTGGCCCAGGTGGCATTATTCATTTAGTGCCGTTCCATACTTCGCAGGAAAAGCACAGCGGGCTGATAAAGCTTGAGTTTTTAAACATTCAGAAGGCTGTGATGCTATAAATAAGCTTCCTGTGTCAGAGATTAAATCAACCAAGATGACTGCCATGCCAACTTTATTTCTGAAACAACGTGTTTTCAACAGAAATCAAAATACTTGTTAATCCCTTCCTTCTGACAGGCTAATATGAGCCTTGAAAACCACAGTGAGAGCTACCGAGAGGAGAGTAAGTAGCAGAAGCTGTGTCTGCGTGGCTTATCTGTTGGAGAAGACTGAAGACATCCTTCGTTTCGGAAGTCTTTTGCCTGAACTTGTGGTGCTGCAGAATTAGGACTGGGCTAGGCTGTTTTCATCAAAGGAGACTTGGCTGCTGTGTTTTGGGTACACCAACCAATGCAGAGGCTGTGTCTCTGAGATGACTGATCGCAGGGTAGCAAAGAGTTGTCCAGTCCAACATTCATCACTTTCTTTTGGTAACAAGGCCCCTATTTTCTCTGGGAAACCATTCTTCACCCACTCTTAATCCATGGGGTTCTGTGTGGGTGATTCCAGCCTCTAGCTCCAGAGGCGGGACTCGGGCTAACCAATCAGAGCTGTCCACCTCCTTGGCTGTGGTAATTCGTTCAGAGGCAGATCAGTGCCCAATTGGAGTAAATCTTGGAGCTTGGCTGGAACTGGTGGGAAAGATGAGCTCTCTTCTAAAGTGGGGTTACCCCCTCGGAGCTGCTGAGCTTCACTGTGGCCACCTGATCGCCTGAGATGGAGGCCAACCCAGAAGAAAGTAGAGATAAGAGATGGAGAATGATTTCTGATGATGTTGTTTGAGCCCCGGGACACAGTCCTGCTTGAAATGAGATGCACTTCTGGACTTTTTATGTCAACAACTTCTTCTTCAAGAGTGAGTTGTATTTCCATCGCTTGACATTGAAATAGTCCTGATTAATTCAGTAGTGCAGCTGAGTAACTCAGCCAAACTGGTCAACTCAGTGACAAAATATATTTATGGATTTATCAACCTGTTGTTAGACTAGATTTATTCTAACCTAGTGAGATTGGCTGGTTGGGCAGCCATGGCAGACTCAGCTCCAGTGAAAGAGGGTGGCCATTGAACCCCCAGCAAGAATAAAGGATTGGCCTGAGAAGCGGGGTGTGGAGACTGGTGCTGGGACTGTGCCGTCCTGGTGGGAGAGTGTTTAGAACCCCTGCCTCTAGGAGGAAGTAGATGTCAACCAGGAATCCTTAGCCTTCTGGGGTAACTTTTAGGATGTGATAAGATTGTACTGTGTCCCTAGGAAGAGTCACCTATGCTCTCTCCCATGTAATTTTGGGTGGCTCTCAGAATCACAGAAGCCCAGTTACAGTCTCCTGAGGATTCTAGATCACACTTTAAGAACCTGGCAGATGATCTATCTTCTGCATTTTATAACATCTCTTGTGAGTGATACATATTTGTTCATTAAGATATTTGAGGACTTATCCCAGGCACTGTACTTAACATGCAGTATTTATATAAATAAATGACAATGACCTGTGGGATAGATGCTACTATTATTCTAATTTTACAAATAATCTGAGATGCCAAAGAGTTATGTAGTTTGCTCAAGGTCACAAAGCTTATAAGTGAGCAAAATGCAGTCTAGAAGACACAAGTGGCCGCATTCTAAACCCCTTCATTGGCTTCATAAATTACTCTACTAATGGGTCACAATGAATACCAGTCCATAATGGTTTGAATCTTTACATCTAGCTCAAATGCACCGTGACGCAGCGTAAGCCCATTGCTTCATGGAGGTGATTTGGGATTCCACTGAGTTCCAATCCCAAATTAGACAAGTGACTGGTAGTAAATTACTTAGTGTCTGAGGCAGGTTCTTTATGTGGAGAGTGTGGATGGTACAGGTATATATATATATATATTTCCATTTTCCTTATTTTTAACAAATTTCGGAGAATTACAAAAGGGAAACATGCTTATAAAAACTCAACACGGTCACAGATGTAGAAAACAAACTTATGGTTACCAGGGGGAAAGTCTGGGGAGAGATAAATTGGGAGATTGGGATTGACATATACACACTACTATATATAAAATAGATAACTAATAAGAACCTACTGTATAGCACAGGGAACTCTATTCAGTACTCTGTCATGACCTCTATGGGAAAAGAATCTAAAAAAGAGTGGATAAATGTATATGTATAACTGATTCACTCTGCTCTACAGCAGAAACTAACACAACATTGTAAACTAACTATACTCCAATAAAAATTTTTTAAACACAGAAATAGAAAGTAGTGAGTAGGTACAGCATGAAAATTCTCCTCAGTGGCTCTCCTCTGCCGTCTTACTTGCTAGAGGTAATCAGTTTTAAAGTTGGGTATGTATTTTCTCAACCCTTTTCTATGGATGTACAGTTTTCCCTCAACACATATACAGAGTTTATTTTTAAACAAAAAAAAGTGTTATTTTAAACTCTGCTGCAGTGAATACCCTTGTCTATATATCTTTGCTCACAGGACTAGATATTTCTATAAAACAGATCCCTAGAAGTAGAGTGGCAGGGTCAAAAGTGCTTTTGTATTTTAAAGCAAATGCATGGGAGACCATTTTTGGAATTATTAAAAGGGATTCCAGTGAAATATCGTAGCATTTGCTAGGTTTAGATCTTTTTCCCGTGCTTAGGAACATTCGGGCACAGGGACGATGTGCCTTCTCGGTGGCTCTGGTTGTCACACTCCCACTGGATCCTCCTTTATATTGAAGCGCTCATCTGAGTCCTGTCTTCCCTTGAGCAGCCCAGGGCTTATGTGTATGGTGGCAGATTTGGAGCCAGCTTCCTAAGCTGTGCGCATCTCCCCTCTGAACACATGCTGCCCACCTGCAGACTCAGCTGGAGTTTGGGAGCTGCTACCGAACCAGGCAGTGACGGGTGGTACCCTCAGTGATGCCCACAGCCAAATTCTGAAACATCCTGCAGCTACTGTCTGCTGAGTGCGAGGGGGATCCTTAAGAAGCTGCTTAAGACACTGGTGCCGGTGGCTTACAGCCTTTGGTAAGACTTCATTAATTGGGTCATTCCTTTAATAAATATTTTTTGAGTATCTACTAGGAGCCAAGCACTGTGACAGGAGTAAGAGATACAGTAGATCTCCAAAAACACATAGGGGCCCCTACTCGTGATGACTCTAACAATATTACAGAGTAATACCTTCTTCTCCTCACAATTTTGGACTTCTGTCTTGGAAACACCTTGAATGAAAGTTGCTTTTGAAAGGTGTTTTAGAAACCAGAACTAATCAAGCCAAGGTGGAGTGAAGATAAACTTTTCTTGAAAAAAGCAAATAACATTCTACACTGTGATGGTAAGTCAGCAGGAAGAGAGAACTAATTCCAATGATGTTAATCACTTTGCCTCCATCTCCCCCTTCCTCCCTCCTAGTGAGTTGTTTCGTCCACCCCTGCTGAGGGGACAACTTGGACCACTTTACTCCTGGCACAGCTGATTGGACCAGGATCGAACACATGGCTCAAGCTCAGCCAGTCGTATTCTCTCTTAGGGGGTTGGAATTGTAGCATCAGGACTCAGGTCAAGCTTTTGGGGGGCAGCTTAATTGGGAAGAATTTAAAAGGTGGAACCATGCCCCGGTCCATGTGCAAATGGAACAGAGAAGGTGATGTTGCAGAGAAAAAAGAGAATGAAGCAGGTTGGAGGAAAGAAACAGAGATGAGAACAGTGAAGTCCCAGAAAGAGACAGAGAGCTGGGGAATGTAGCTCCCGTTTGGTGAGAACTCTCTCCTGAGGTCAAGAACGCTTCCTGTTCTTGGATTCCCTTCTCCGAATCATTCCAATAAATCCCTGTTTTTTCCTGAGATAACCTGATGGTTCCTCTTTCTAATGACCACTTTGGCTAAGACAATATTTACTCCCTCCTTTGTACTGTTGAGATAAAGCCTGATACAGAAGTTTCTTTTTGTTCTGTTCCTGAAGGCCGAACAGTCATGTTCTTGGGAGGTATATTCCTTTTGACTCTATCTGCCATTTCTCTGATGCCCTGATTATTTTGGAAACATGCTGAACTCCATCCTCAGAGACTCCCTGAGGAAGGCTCAGCTTGGAGGATTCATGAATCCATTTGTTCATCAATTAGGGAGCCCTGAAGCAGACGTTCTGTGGGTGGGATGCTCTGCACTGCTCTCTGCTGGGGGAGGTGGGAGACATGACATAACGCCCCCCCCACCGAGAAGCTTCCCCAGAAATATGGCCCTTCCTTGGAGGCCAATGAAGACACAGCTGGGACATGCCGGTTGAAACCAGAATTACAGCTTTAATCCAAGCCTAGAAGCTCAAAATCAGTGAGAAAGTGAGGAAACTCCCAAAGAGTTTCTGATCACTGGGTAGTAGTGAGGAGTGAGGGACAACGGGTTTGTCCAGAAAAAATACCACCTGTCAAAGACCAGGCAAACCCAGAGTGATGAGAGCAAATTCATATTCTTGCTTCAATTACACACATAAGCAAACACACGTTAAAAAATTGTTGGACCGGACTTCCCTGGTGTCACACTGGTTAAGAATCCGTCCGCCAATGCAGGGGACACGGGTCCAATCCCTGGTCCAGGAAGATCCCACGTGCCGCAGAGCAACTAAGCCCACGCGCCGCAACTACTGAGCCTGTGCTCTGGAGCCTGCGAGCCACAACTACTGAGCCCACGTGCCTCAGCTACTGAAGCCCGTGCACCTAGAGCCCGTGCTCCACAGCAACAGAAGCCCCGGCTCGCCACAACTAGAGAAAGCCCGCGCGCAGCAATGAAGACCCAAGGCAGCCAAAAAATTTAAAAAAAATTTTTTAAAGCCACAATTATAAAAAAAAAAAATTGTTGTATCACTGTGGTATGAAGCACACGCACATCCATTATGGGAAAACCGGATGGACCTGAATGAAGGTGAGTGGCTTTCCTCGCTGGGTGAGGTAACAGTTTAGTTCAGCATCCCCAGGAGAATCTCTGCTAAGATGAATCTCTCCTTTTCCCAGAAGCCTTGAAAGAAATGGAACTTAATAATCTCGATAGACGAATTTGTCGTGAAAGACACGTTAAAGACACGTTAAAGACACGAATTTGTCGTGAAAGACACGTTTCACGTTAAAGACACGTGAAAGACACGTGAAAGACACGTTAAATTTGTCGGTGAGTCACCTTCTCTCTTCTCCCTGGCCCCCACTGCCTTGTTCCCCAGGACCCACCTATTGCCATTCATGCCAGGTGACAAAATCCCTGTCCACATCCCATGAGGATCCAGCACAGGTGCCTATGCCCCCCGAGTTCCCATCACCTCTAGGTGTCCTTTGTGGGTTTTCTCCCTCACACTGGCATTTTGCATACGGTACCGAGCAGCAGGGAATGCAGACTGGCATTAGGAGCAAAGCTGGTTTCGTTCATTGTCTTGCCTCCCGTACCCCACCCCCTTCCTTTCGATAGCCGCTTTCAGCTGTGTATAAATTAACCACATTCTTGTGCTTTTGCAGGTCACATCTGGGATATTCTGGACATCTCTGGCATAAACTCTGAATTTATGAAACCAGTAATTTGCTGCTCCCAGCTTATAATGCCTGACACTGTCACTGTTTACTTAGAGTTTTGGTATCTGATGTTCTTAATGTTAAGGTCAATTCTATTGATACTGGACTCTGTGCCCTCATTTCTTTCCCTGTTGCCTTTTTTCAAGGCACACACAGAGAGGGTAACTAATCTTAATATCTTGTGTTCACAATTCTATTTAGCATGAAATCAGTAACTGACATATTAATTATAATAATCTGTTAAATATACTTTACCTACATGTTAATTATGGGAGACCATTCTCATTTATTTCTCCGGGTAGCCTATTAATTCAACCCAGATGGTACAGCCTTGTGAGACGGTAACACTGAGCATTTGCAGAATAAATCATGTTGCCAAGATACAGCAGCAAAAACGTTATCATATCTGAATAAGCTTTAGTATGATATAACCAAGAAAGAAAACTTACCTATTACTCACAGGCTGGAGCTTACTTAAAAACAGGATCAGTATACCTAATGTTTTTTTTAAAAAATTGGGGGAAACATATGACGTTTTTCTCCAAAAGGGTAGAATCTGTATTTAAGCCCAGTGCCCCATAAATAATTCCAAAAGGGGGAAATGGAATCCTCACGCACAGTGTTCATCATAACTTGGGGGAAGTGAGGGGAAAGGCTTTTATTGGACGTCCTGGTGCCAAGGCTGGCTCCGTTTGGGGAAGTGCTGCAATGCCTCTTCCCCCTTTTCCCACTTCTTTGCCTCCATTTAATTTCTTCCTGGATATGAATAGGCAGAGCTCTGGTCTCTGTCTCTTTGGGGCTCTCTAGTTCGGGCGAGATTTATACTCGTGTGGCTGATTCATCTCTGAACGGGACGATTTCAATGAGGAAGCTTGGAATCGGTCAACGGAATGCCATTATCATCTTTCTGTGGAAGATCTAGGACCACTGGCCAGAGATTCTTTTAGTTCAGCAATGTGGTTCAACAATTTAATCTGTACTCACTCATTATTTACTTCCAAGAAGAGCTGTTAGTTCTTGGGAGCCAGTGGTAAACAAGACTCACGTGGGCTCTCCCTTCACAAAACTTATAATGCGGGGGGAAGGGAATTAAACAGACATAATACTATGCGATTAGGGTCATGCTACGTAGACTGTGGCCGTCAGATTGCATAGCAAAGGCCCCCAACTCAGAAATGGGGGAGACTCAGAGAGGCTCCCCAGAGTAGCGATTTCATCACCTGCCTCTGCAGAGTGAGCTGGCGGTCGTCAAGTGGAAGACTAAAGAGTGATCCAGGTGGACAGGAGCAAGTATCTACAGAGAGCATCACGTAACTCATGGAACGAAGGAAACTGGTGCAAGTGGAATCTAAATTTATGGGGTAAAGAGTGGGTTGTGGAGACTTTCAAGAGAGGTGGCTAGATAGGTATGCAGGGGCCAGAGGATGAGGGTCTCTGTACCACCTGAAAAAGTTCAGCGTTCATCCTGAAGACAGCGAGACCCATCAAAAAGTTTAGCGTGAGGTGACAGGGCCAGAGTAACATTTTAGGATTTCATTTTGGAATCTGAAATTTCATTTTCATTCACCAAGGAGAGCAGTTAGTAGCGGGAACTTTTGTTAAAGCGAGAAATAGTGTACCCTGGACCAGAAGAGGGACAGGGCTTTTTTTTTTTTTTTCACCTTCTTATCCCTTTCAGCCCGGCCTAAGTCCTTTCATTTTCTCGAAGCCTTTTCTGACATCTCCAGCTTTCACCAAGCTCTCCTTTCTTTAAGCTTTAATAATAATGTTTTTCCAGTTGTTTCCTATTTGAAAACAAGCATAGGCTTTGCTTCTTCACTCCCATGAACACAGGTACAGGTGTATCCATCTCTGCTGCCATGATAGAGGTTGCCTTCTAACTTCTCTTTGCCCCTGTCTCTCCTCCACCAACATGTGGCTCGTAGTAACTTCTGCATTGGACCAACTCCTAGCTCATGATGCAGCGGGCTACTGTGGCTCCATATTTATTATGATAAATATATTTTGTGATTGCTCCTTGATCACTCAATGGAAAAACAGCTGTCCCCTCATTCCGTCTCAGTGCCCTGCTCCTCTCCTTCGTAACGTTGGCCAGAGTGTGCAGCTGGGGGTTAATTTGATTTGCTTGCTTATTTGGGCTTTTTTCTGCCTCTCCCACTAGACTTTAAGTCCCATCGGGATGGAGACCATGTCTGTTTTTCCTCGTCGTATTCTGAGCATGTAGCTCAATGCCTGCTACAGAGTAGTTGTGCAACAGATAAACACTTCTTGAAGGACTGTAGTATTTTTCTAAAATTGAAGGCTCTAGGGACTTCCTTCGTGGCACAGTGGTTAAGAATCCACCTGCCCATCCAAAGGCATGTACAGTATCTTTATATTTGATATCATAAATAAATACTGTACCTGTTCTTATTTCCTCCTTACCACCATTTCTTATTATGAAGGAGGGTAAACTCAATTTCCATGGAATTGCTAACAATAGAATGAAGTTTAGGCAATCATCAAGAACTGACTTGAATGGAAAAAACTAAACTAAACTAATTGAAGAAATCTTAATAACCTTTGAAAATATTTTCTGAAGTACAATGTCCTCTATCTGGCAGCTGATAATAGCATAACAGCCTGACCGATGTTATCATCATTAATCAAAATAATTTTTATGGGCTTCCCTGGTGGCGCAGTGGTTGAGAGTCCACCTGCCGATGCAGGGGACACGGGTTTGTGCCCCGGTCCGGGAAGATCCCACATGCTGCGGAGCGGCTGGGCCCGTGAGCCATGGCCGCTGAGCCTGTGCGTCCGGAGCCTGTGCTCCTCAACGGGAGAGGCCACAACAGTGAGAGGCCCGCGTACCATAAAAAAAAAAATAATACTACTAATAATATTTATAATATTTATTAAACTTCTATAACTTACTGAGCTGTGGTAGTAGCCATCAGTATGAGCAAGATATAAATTCTGATGTTTTTCTGTTGTCAACCTTACCAAAAAAGTCATGAATAAAATGAAAATATGAGGAAAAAAAAAATGAATCCGCCTGCCAGTGTAGGGGACACGGGTTTGATCCCTGGTCTGGGAAGATCCCGCATGCCGTGGAGCAGCTAGGCCCGTGTGTCACTACTACTGAGCCCTCATGCCACAACTACTGAAGCCTGCGTGCCTAGAGCCTATGCTCCGCAACAAGAGAAGCCACCACAATGAGAAGCCCACTCCTCTCAATGAAGAGTAGCCCCCGCTCACCGCAACTGGAGAAAGCCCGTGCACAGCAATGAAGACCCAACACAGACAAAAATAAATAAATAAAATAAATAAATTTAAAATTGAAGGCTCTTTAACTGTTGGAGGGTGCGCTTGGGTCTCAGGACATGTTTCAGATGCATGCTCTTAAACTTAGAGGCAGAGATGAAATGGGGGATGCAGAAGTGGGAACTACAAGCCAGAAAACATGGCAGTGGCCAGAAAACAGCTTTCTGTAGCAATGATTAGAATTTACGTCGATGACTTGGGCACAGAATGAACTTGTCAACACACAGGAGAGAGATTTACCTGAAGAGTGGGGACTGCGAAGTAGGGGAGAAATTTGGAGCATCCAAGTAACAGCCCTAAGAAGCAGATACATTCCAGAAGGACGTGATGATTTTAGAATTGGCTTTGAGTTTTCGATCGTGCCCTCTTCTGTTTTCTAAGAGACAGCCAACCTTCCTTCGGTTCTTCCTTCCCACCTACCTACCTTCTTTGGTTTGTGCATTCACCCCACAAATGTTTCCTGAGTGCATGAAACATCCCAGGTTCTGGATTGTGCTAGAAAATGACTGTTGGGAAAGTGGGCGGGTAAGCCCTAGCGTACTGAGAGTAAAGTACACCTCTGCACTGAGGGCCGGGGAGAGGCCTCAGCAGAAAGGTTTCCAACTGAAAGACTGTGTTTATCCAGGTTTGACCCCCCTCCCCCAACCCTCGCTGCTGGCTTCTCTTTCAAAAAAGATATTGAGAAAGGATTGGGGGCTGACACATCAGCTGAACCCTCTGAAATCACAGCTGAGCCCCTCTCGCTGGACTGAACACCAACCAGAATTCCACATCCACGACATGGTTAAGAGGAACTTCTAGCTGGGGAATATAAAATTGTAAATGGCACAGATAACGTCAGTGTGAGTTACTGTTTTCAGAATGACACAGATGTTAGGATAAGGGAGCATAAATGGAAATTAAAGAGAAACAAATTCAGAACAGATGTCAGGAAGCATTTTTTTTCATGCGGAGAATCACTAAATGTGTGGAATGGCCTACCAGGCTCGATTGTTAAGGCAAAGGCACAGGGGACATTCGAGAACTGATCAGACGGCATCGCGGGGGAATTAAGCAGTAAAAGAGGAAATGAGCATGCATACGGCGACTGGCTTTCAGCTAATCCTCAACACGGTCCCTGCTCTTATGTTCCTGGTGCTGACACACTTACCTTGGGTAAACATACAGAATTTCTCTGCTTTTAGTTTTCACAGATTGCACCAATCTCAAATAGTGGTTTTCACATCATAGAGATGACATTGGCAGAGTGTGCGGAAGAGAGAGAGAGAGCTCCTTTCCTGCAGTTATGTTTTTGGAGGGAGGGTGTATTTGTTCGTGAATGGTGTATGGAAAATGAGTGTTTAAAACGTATGTATCTACCTAACACCAAAGAGCAGGGGATGATTGTAAACCAGCCACTGTCTCATGGAGCTGGAGTTCTAATTTTCACTAAGCAAGTGCATGACTGCCAAGGGGTCCACTGGAAAGGACCCTCCAAGGCTTTCTCTGCTTCTGTCCCCCCAGCTAATGGCCTCACAGTGTCCAACTCGTTTTTTTATTGAAGTATAGTTGATATACAATGTTGTGTTAGTTTCACCCAAGTCCTTTTAAAAATGTTATATGTGGGAGAAGAGGAAGTTAAGCTTTTGACAGCTAGTCACTGTAAAGAATTTGAACCAAGGATGGGGTGACAGAAACTCTGTAGCTCTGTGACCACTTGCCTTTCTTTCATTGTGCGTTCAGAGCAGCCCTAGAGAGATTGTAACCAGGTGCCCCTTTAAAGGGGCTTCACTTGGGGGATATAGCTTATGATAATAGGGAAGGAGAAAGAGGATAGCAATGATTCTGTGCCCCAAGGGAAGGTAGTTGAGGATAAAAAGTAGAATAAAACCTCATTAATCTGGACCGTGCTAATTTAGAATGTATGAATAATTCAGACCCTCTGGCTGGGCTGAAGTTTACCTTTGTACTAGATATGGAAAAAAGGGTTTGCTAAGCAAATTAATAGTGTAAACAAAATTGAGGGTAGGGAATATATAACCTATTTAAGAGAACAAATTGTTTTCACATACTTAGTAGAACCATCTGCATAGGAACAATGAATAGGTCAATTATAAGTAATCCTGGTCTATTCATTAATCTTGATCTGCTGGATACCCATACTCTGCAAAATTTTGTCAGCATTAGAGGGATGAAACTGAACAAGCGGGGAGTCCTTACAAGTTCATATTTAAGGCATTTGGTTGATTTACGTTGCCTTTCCTTTCATAATTTATTTCATTTTGTAAGACTTTGAAGACCTCTTGACCAACCTCTCTTGAATCCTGTCTCTACCTTTTATCTTTAAGCCTTAGATTTGAGATGATAGAAAGATTAATTTGTAGAACACAGTCCTGAGTAGTGCTGGCACCAGGGCAAGTAAGGGAAGCTTGTTTTGGTGGCTTCGTGGCTGCTTAGCAAGAATGGGGGGCTGCAGGTTGGAAAGCCTGGGTTCTCATCTGGTCTCTGCTAATAAATACCCACTGGACTTGGGCAATCCATTTATTTTCTGTGGGTCTCAGTTTCCATATGTATAAAATGGGATAAGATTAAGGATATCTAAAGACTCTTGCAACACAACAATTTCATTCTCATCGTTTATCTTCTCTGAGAAAACTTCTCATCAGTAAAAAAATAACAGTCATTCTCATGTTGTTTTGATAATCAAATGATATAGTAAATGAAGTGCAGAGTATAATATAAGCAATGAATAAGAAAAGAGTAAGTCATTCAGGAGAAATGGTTATAGTGTCTCTGCTGTTGTCATATCCTAAGAATGAAGTCCTTCATCCTCTCCTTGGGACATCCTGACTTCCTTTTCTCCTTCCTCATCCATGGACTTAATAACATTTTCCCACCAGATAATAATTGGCACTTTCATAACCCCGCCCGCCCCCCCAAGCCTGTTCAGCCTGCAGGGTGCTGCATCAGATGCAAAGGGCAGAAGCAGAAGCATCCTCTTGTACGGCGGACCAATGAGCAGGGAATCGGAACAGTGGAGGAAGGAGGAGACGGCTTTCCCTCAACCAGAGATCTCATTGCCACTCTCGCAGCCACGCTCAAACACTCTCATGAGTTGTGCCGATTTTAATTCTAAAGCTGGAGGTGGACACAGAGAGGCAACTGGTGTAAGTTTGACTTTAGACTTCAGTCCATATCACTTTCTGGTCCCACCAGTCACTAGCTCGAAAAGCAAATGAATCAATGAAATGTTGAGTTATGTACCGTTTCCATTTAAGTGATTCTCAAATAGTGCTTGATCAATGAACATTTCAAGCCTGTGCCACTTATACAAATCATCACCTCGTCCTTTTCCAATGTAGACTCGGAGACCAAAGCCATGTAGGGCTTCCCTCTCTGTGGCTGGCTGAAGACCCTTATCTCCTTAAATGTGGCTTTGACACATAAAATTCAGCAGCAGAGTAGCTTCAGAGATTTGCTAAAATCATATCTAAATCTCACTGGTATGTACCGTGTACAGATTAAGGGCTTTCTCTAGAATATGAGAGAAGGCTGGGAGAAAAATGTGGTGGGTGCCGTGAGTAGCTTTTTGGGGTAAGGGGTTTTGATCACAGCCTATAGAGTCCTACAACATCTTAGCCTACAACAGCAATGCAGGGACTGTTTGAGTGACTTTTATTTAAATTAACTCATCAGGTTTGGAAAGGCAGCTTCTATGGAATCACAGACTGGTTAAAAGAAAGTTTGGGTGAGGTCATTTGACATCTTTGAAAACAAATCCAAATGGATATCATGTCCTGTGCCATTGCTGTTGTCACAGTTGTTGTGTTTCTAACATTTGTCTGCGAGCCTTATTTTATTTCTCTTTTTTATTGACTGCTTGCCATGAGCTCCATCCTGTGATGAGTGCTATAAGCTTTGCAGAAAAATACTTAATCCACCCACCTTCCCAGGAGTGTACACTCTTGGTGAGGTGCAAGACATAGAGACCAAAGGTTGCAAAATGGTAGATATGGCCAGCAGATGTAATTTGTGTGGCATGTAGTGTCTTAACATAAATAACTAAACATATCAAATAAAAACTAAAATTTGATTTTGTTGCCAACATTTAGAAATTGGGATGTTTCACCTGAAAATTGAGAGTTCAGGCTTCTCTTAGAGAATATCAGAGGACTTAGAAACACAGATGCCACACTCTGTCATGGCAACAACCAGCTGGACCTGAGTGGTGGCTACTTCCTTTTACTGAGAAATGTACTCCCCAGTTCATCACAATTCCCATCACTCTTAATCCAGCCTTATTTGCCTTGCTTCAGTAGGCATTTGTCTTTACAACCCTTGGAAAATAGTAACATAAGACAAACACACAAACAAAAATGCAAACTAGAATATGATTCCATGACCAAATGAATGGTACAGATAAAGACTGTGGGTGGAATGACAAGATGATTAAAAACTATGTAACCTGGTTACCTGGAAATCCTGGTTTGTCATGATTGGTTTGGAAGATGTATTGCAAAATGACTAATAACTATGAACCGAAATTTTCAAATGCCTTGAAAAAATAAGGGAGAGAAGAATCAGTGCTATGCCTGTAATAATGCTGCTCTCTGTGGCTTGCGTTCATGTATACTTTTGTAAGAGAGGAGTAGTAGCATTACAGCTATGGCTAATTCCGTCATAACGCCCATGGGAAATGTGTCGTCACATGCGTGACTGCCATCATGCAATGTTAGAAGAGGCTGAGGCCTTTGGATTTATAAATATCTGTGTGGCCTGGAAGACTGACCCAAGTGTAGCTACTGGATGGACACCTACATTGTTTTCTAATGGCTGATGTGATCCCAAGATCAAGCTGTAGGTAAGAAACAAGTACAAGACAGTCAGCAAGGTGACCTATGGCCAGAAGGACAAGTCAGAGGAGGACTGAGAAAGAATTGTTATATTTGGCAGTCAAGATGACCATTAACGGAAATATCAGTTTTTGTTATGCTTTTTGTCTGCACATCTTGCATTTCTTTTCTTCTGGAAACAACAGAATGTCTTTTCCCACTTAATTCATGTGGTTCAGGTAGGCTGACTCTACACTGTGGTCCGAGGGGTTGACACATAATTCAGACTTGACATAGGAGAATTTTCATGTCCCCTTGCCTGATTATTTCAGGCATGGGCATGTGACCCAAGCTGGGGCATTCAATGCCAGCCTTGGGAATTTTGCTGTCCCTACTGGGAAAGAAGTATTCTTTCTGCAGGGGTTATGCAGCTGGTGGGATAGCAGCAGGCAGCTGTGGGAGGCCATTCTTACAGTCATGTTAGGAGGCTCTGCCCAAGACTAAAGCCAATGGAGGAAAGAGAGAGATGGAGTCCTGTTGGTGTTCCTTGTTCAGCCGTGCCCACCCCACACAGCTGCAGTGCCTGGTCTCTCCTTTGGCAGAGCTTTGTCTCTGACAAATCAAGAAAATGTTTACTGTTCTGTCTAGCTGTTGCACTTTGAAGCTCAAGCCTCAGTTTCCTTCTGCTGCACTAACTCCTGGGCTTCTCTAACCTGGAGAAGACTTTCCAACCCCTTTTACTCGCAAGATGTGTCTCCTCCTCTTTCTTTCTCTTATGGCTGTGAGGGAAGGAATAACAGAGCCACGCTTAACAGGCAAACACTGCCCCTCCAGCAGAGACTGCAATCACTAGTCAGGAAGCCCTTTCTAGCACTTCAGAAGCCCACCATCCTTTTGTGGTACAACAAATGGAAGGAGCAGTGGGAAGAGAGAGGGTTCTAGAGCCAGAGTGGGCAGAATCAGAATACCCTTTCTTTTTCTTTCTTCCTTTTTTAAAGAAAATATTTATTTGTTTATTTATTTATTTATTTTGGCTGCATCAGGTCTTAGTTGTGGCACACGGGCTCTTCTTTGCGGCAGGTGGGCTTCTCTCTTATTGTGGCACTCAGGTTCCAGAGCGCGCGGGCTCAGTAGTTGCGGTGCGTGGGCTTAGTTGCCCCGCGGCATGTGGGATCTTAGTTCCCCAATCAGGGATCTAACCGATGTCCCCTGCATTGCAAGACAAATTCTTAAGCACTGGACGGCCAGGGAAGTCCCAGAATATCCTTTCTGACACTTATACCACTTTGATCCTAGGCGAGTGACTGAACTTCTCTGAATCTCAGTTTCTAAACCTGTAATGCGGGAATAATGTAACTACTTCATAGGGTTGTTATAAGGATTAAAGGATTAAATGAGATAACACGAGTAAAGTCCCCAGCACACAACTGGGGCTTGTGATGATTATTTATTGGATGAAATATTGAGAAACAGCACAGCATTGTGGTTAATAGCACAGTTTCTGGAATCAGAGCATCTGGGTTCTCATTCCACCTTCACCTCTTATACAGCATCTTTATGACTCAGTTTCCTCATGTACAGCTGGGACTAATGACAATAATATAGTTTTTACTTCGACATAAAGTAAGTGATTTAATGGATTCAAAGCACCCAGTGTCAGGTACAGCAAGCAGTTAACAGTCTCCAATTAATTATAAGTATAGCTGTTGTATTTAGTAACGTATCTAATGTCTTTAAAAATATGAAGCACTTAAAAATATCCCTCTTTTCTCTACAACAAAATTATTTTCAGTAATAATTATATAATAATTAATGATGTTACAATAATTGCTATATTTTGATTTGTCCTTTAGTTTTGGAACAAACAATAAGCAATTTAAAAAGAATAAATTTCAATTTTAAAGATAGCATTTCAATTCAGTAAAATATTTCACATATGACCTAAAAGTTACTTTTACCAAAGAAAAAAAATTACACCTAGCTCTTTGTACTGTGTCACTATTTTAAACATAAATAAAACATTTCTATTTGTCACATAGAATGACAGAACTGAAGTAACTCAAATTCCTCATCTTTGTATTCACTATCATTGCTTATTTTGAATCTACTAGATAAGTACAGGAATATGTCACACGCCAGGTGTTAGAGACACACACATTATGTTGGAAGCAAGCCCAAACAGTTCTGAACATTTGCAGAATTATTCTCTTGAGACATACCCTGGGGCTGAGTCCTGGTGCAACGGGGAACCACTGCATACCTGGGAGTTGTCTGAATTACCTCGCGTGTAGGATGAAATATTTATTAAGGCATAAGTAATAAAATGTGCTAATTTGAAGCTTATATATATTGTTAAGCCTCAACAGATAAAGCAGCAATTATTTAGAATTTAGACTAAAAAACAATATTTCACTATGAAACATGGATAAAATAAGTTGAAGAAGACATAAATAAATGGAAAGATATTTTGTGTTCATGGATTAGAAGAATTAATATTGTTAAAATATCTATACTACCCAAAGTGAGCTTCAGATTCAATGCAATCCCTATCAAAATTTAAAAGGCATTTTTCACAGAATTAAAAAAACAGTCCTAAAATTCTTGTGGAATTACAAAACACTCCAAATAGCCAAAGCAATCTTGAGCAGAAATAACAAAACTGGAGGCATCAGATTACCTGATTTTAAATTATACCTCAAAGCCATAGCAGTCAAAAGAGCATGGCACTGGCATAAAAATAGACACATAGGCCAATGGAACAAAAAGACAGTCCAGAAATAAATCCACACATTTAGCCAAGGACACACAATGGAGAGAGAACAATCTCTTCAATAGTGTTGAGAAAACTGGTTATCCACTTGCAGACGAATGAAACTGGCCCCTTACATTACTCCTCATAAAAAAGTGAACTCAAAATTGGGCTTCCCTGGTGGCGCAGTGGTTGACAGACCTCCTGCCGATGCAGGGGACACGGGTTCGTGCCCCGGTCCGGGAAGATCCCACATGCCGTGGAGCGGCTAGACCCGTGAGCCATGGCCGCTGGGTCAGCGCGTCCGGAGCCTGTGCTTCGCAACGGGAGAGGCCACAACAGTGAGAGGCCCGCGTACCGGAAAAAAAAAAAAAAAGAAAAAAATGGATGAAACACTTAAATGTAAGACCTGAAACTGTAAAACTACTAAAAGAAAACATGGGGGAAAATCTTCTTGACATGATTTCTTTTAGATATGACCCCAAAAGCACAGGCAACAAAACCAAAAAATAGACAAGTGGGATTGCAACAAACTAAAAAGCTTCTGCATAGCAAAGGGAGCAATCAACAGAGTGAAGAGACAGCCTATGAAATGGGAGAAAATATTTGTAAACCATACATCTGATAAGGAGTTAATATCCAAAATATATAAGAAACTCAAACAACTATGTAGCAAGGAAACAAATACCTGATTAAAAATGGGCAAAGGATATGAATAAAGATTTCTCAAGAGAAGACATAACAAATGGCCAAAAAATATATGAAAAGATGCTCAACAATACTAATCATCAGGGAAATGCAATTCGAAACCACAATAAGATATTACCTCATGCCTGTTAGAATGGCTATTATCAAAAAGACAAAAGGTAACAAGTATTGCTGAGGATGTAGAGAAAAGGGAACCTGGGTACACCGTGAGTGGAAATGTACATTGCTGTAGCCACTATGAAAACAGTATGGAGGTTTCCTAAAAAACTTAAAAATAGAACTACCATGTGCTCCAGAAATCCCACTACTGGCTATATATCCAAAGGAAATAAAAACAGGATATTGAAGAGATATCTGCATTCCCATGTTCATTGCAGCATTATTCACAATAACCAAGAGATGGAAACAGCCTAAAAGTCCATCAGTGGACAAATGGAATAGAAAGTCAAATACTGCATGATCTCACTTATACGTGGAATCTAAAAAAGTTGAACTCACAGAAACAGGGAGTAGAATGGTGGTTACCAGGGGCTGAGGGTAGGGTGGGGTGGGGAAGAGTGGGATGGGGAGATATTTGTCAAAGGGTACAAAGTCACAGTTATACAGGATGAAAAAGTCTAGAGATCTAATGTACCCCACGATGGCTACAGTTAACAGTACTGTACTGAATACTGGAAGTTTTCACATTTCAGGAGCTCTCATCACAAAAAATTTGGTAACTGTGTAAGGAGATGCTGTGCTAATTAGCTTGACTATAATAATCATTTCACTATATATACGTATATCAAATCATCATGTTGTGTACCTTAAATATACACAATTTTTCTTTTAAAAAAAAGGAATGAAGTACTGATTCACGCTACAATATGAATGAACCTTGAAAACATTACGCTAAGTAAAAGAAGCCATATATTTTATGATTTCGTTGAGATGAAATGTCCAGAATTGGCAAATCTATAGGAACAAAAGCAGATTAGTAGTTGCCTCAGGTTAGAGGAACAGGGAGGGTCATAGATAAAGAGTACAGGGGTCTTTTTAGGGGTTGATGAAAATGTTCTAAAATTTATTGTAGTAATAGTTGCGCAGCTCTGTGAATATACTAAAAGTCATTGAATGTGCACTTTAAGTGGCTGAATAGTATTGTATGTGAATTATATCTCAATAAAGCTGTTACCAAAAAAAAAATAAAAAGGAAAAGAAAAGATTTTCAGAGAGGGGCATTTATCACTGACATTGTTAGAATTGCTGGTGCACGGTGATATTTTCCAATAAAGAAGTTTTAGTCACTTTTATTATTGTTTTTAAAATCTCTGCAATGAAACTTGTATCTCCCTAGTGCCTGGCATGTCATAGGTTCACAACAAATATTTATTGACTTTATTAATAAAAGATGAACGTACCTTGATCAGGGAAATGCCTGCCTGTAGAGCTGGCACCTAACCTAACCTAAGAGGGTAAAGAAAGGTTCTCCAGTGAGGGACATTTAAGATGAGCTTTGAGTGATATATAAGAGTTTGTTATGGAAAAAGAGTGAGGAAAAGTGCTTTGACAGAAGGAACAACATGTTCAAAGTCATGGAGGTAAAAGAGAGGATTATAATTTGGCCAGAAAAATCAGGGTGTGGAGGGGGAAGGTTGAAGAGAAGGAGGGAGGGAAGGCAGGGGAGAGAGGGAGAGATGGAGAAGGAAAGAAGGAAGGAAGGAGGAGGAGGGGGGAGGAAGGGGGGAGGAAAAAGAAGAGGGGGAGGAAGAGGGGGAGGAAAAAGAGGAGGGGGGAGCAAGGGGGGAGGAAAAAGAGGAAGGGGGAGGAAGGGGGGAGGAAAAAGGCAGGGAGAGGAGAAGGAGGGGGAAGAGGAGGAGGAAGAGGCAGCAGCAAGGGCCAGATTAAAATGTGCTTTGTGGAAGACTTGTTACAAAATTTTGACATTATCTTTAGGGAATTCAGAACAAGTTTTAAGTATCATAGAGAGTGCTGTGGAGTGGGAAGTCAGATTTCCTTTTGGAAGGATCATTTGACTGCAAGTTGGAAGATCAATCAAAGAGAGACAAAGCAGGTAATTTGGTAACCAGCTAAGAGGCCGTTGGAGAATTCCAAACAAGAGATAGTGGTAACCTAGGAAAGTGTAGTGGCAGTGAGCTGACCACGGGAAGGTGGTTTGGGAAAGATTTAGGAAATAGAATTGATGGGGGATGAAAGGCTGGTCAGAATCAAGGATGGCTCCTAGGTGTCTGGCTCTGGCCATGGGTAGACCATGGTGCCCTGGACTGATAAGGAACACAGGAGGGGTTTGTGGTGAGTTTTGATAAGTCTGTGAGACATCCAGGTAGTGGTGTCTGGAAGGGTTAGGTGTACACATCTGAAGCTGAGGAGAGTGATCTCGGCTGCAGAGTTATCCATACACACACATTAACCTGATGGAAGCTGGGAAACCAGATGGAACTGACCAGGAAGAGTGTGTAGACCAAGAAGGAGAGAGGGCCAAGACACAACCGCCCAGAACAAAGCCTTGTTGGGATGGGTATATTGCACTGGAGGAGTGGGAACACTCACAAGCCAATTTTTCCCACTTTTTTCTAAGGGTAGCCATCCCTAGTATGGACAAGCACTTTGGATTCTTTTGTAAGTGCAACTTCAGTCACTACACTGCCGGGAGGGATGCGAGAAGTCTCTTCTTGAAGGCTTGCTGTAGTTACATAAGCATAAGGTAATCAGGTACTCTCCAGAGCAAATACTGCAGGATTCCTTTTGGCCTGGCAAAGACTGCCCATCCAAAGAACTCATAGTGGGGATGGAGGGAGGTGTTTGGCATCGGGACCATCGAGCTTCCTGGGAGAAAGAGTCATACACTAGAAAACCTCGTAGACACAACTTCCTGATGCAATGTTACAAGAACCTGCCTGATAGACCAGGATAATCCAACATAAGGTTCATAAGCCAGCACAAACTCACCATGAGGCAAGATCACCTATGGTCTTGGTGTTTTGCTTACTATCCCACACAATCTGGTTGCAAGGTAGGTATGTGATTGTGCGTAACAGGCGTTCAAGAGTGACACTGTTTCCATGCGGCAAGGGCATTGATGGCAGCTCTGGAAGACTTCTGTGTCTTCCAAATAAACCCCTGCCTTTCATGGAGAACAAATAGAGGGCTTTGGAAGAAATACTGGACTGCCTACTAATATAGGCAGGCGATAGACTAAGCAATTTTTGGCAAAGAGATCACTGTTACTGTACTTGATCCCAAACAGATAAAAAGGTCACTGAACATGAAGACCTGCATGCAGATCTTTTTCAAGATCACTTACCTATGTATTCTATCTCCCCACTGCAAGCCCAGTTTTCCATACTCTGAAATGGAAACCTGGGAAAACTTTCACTTAGCCAGTATAGAAAACACTTTCATATAGCTGGAGATGTATGGCAAATTTTCTTTGCTCTTAAATGTATCTGACTGTATTTGAGAGTAGTTTTCTCCCTCTTAGTAGGTGATCCTTGAACATTTCATAAGTATCATCAGGCTGCATAAGTCTCTATATAAGTTGTGTTTCTATATACTGTCTAGAAACATAAAACGGTGGATGGAAAGAAGTGTCCGAGAGATGTGGGCTGCACAGCTTCAGTTAATGTTCCTCCTCCCTTTTATAAATCTCCTTAATCAATTGAAAAGAACTTTCTAGTCCGACTTTTTCCCATTTCTCCATGTAATGAAACATGGTCATGTGATTCTGAATTCATTATGGAACTATATGATGGTAAAAAGATACTTAATTATAAATACACAGGAAACAATGTTAAATCATATTTATACATTGAAAAACTCAGGAATCTTTATTTATAGTACTTTTTTAAACATTGTAAAATTTTTTCTTTGATTTAGGGAAAATAATTAGGAGAAATGCAATAGTTAAATTTAATGAATTTGCTTCTTTCCTTTGGATGCCTGTCATTTGAACATGCTCATTTATTTCTATTAAAAATTTTTAAAGTGTTCCTTAATTGCCTTTGTCAGTAGTTATTATATTCAAGATTTCTATTAGTTTTTAAATGTCCTATTTTATTTCCTTCATTTTTCTCATTAAAGAGACTGGCTCAGAAAAATGAGTTCAATTCAGTAGCCAACAATTGCCCATCCATTGTAGATTCTACTAATAAATTATATTTTTGTTCTTTAGCACTCTTGAGACTCCAATGAGGATCTTGAAAAACCAAGGTTGACTGAAGAAAAATGATCTTCCTCTGTGGTTTCTCAGAGAAGGTTGAAGACCTTAAAGAACATCATTAAAAACAGTTTTGTGATACAATTAATGCAGTAACCTTAGGTTAACTTTATTTATTTATATATTTAGGCCCTGTCTGTCTTGGTTAACAAATATTTGAAGCAACTTAAAAGAATATAAGAAATAAAATAAAATAGAAATCAGGGCCTTGAAATACAGACTAAGGGATAAGAATTGAAGGAAAATTAAAATGAATAAACCATTTTTAACATAATATAGTTATCAAAAGTGGGCTGGATCAAGGAATTATTTTCTCTGTCCATGAGTTTTCTTCCATAGGACTTTTGTTGAGTCCTGGCACAGCAAAAGCACCCAGGGACTGGGCTGGAAAGGAAAGTGAAATCACCTGCAATCTCACAGTGTCAAGAACTAAAATTTCTGTTAAAGGAAGGGACCAACGATGACCACAAAACAGTTTCCTATCCTCAAGATAATTGAAATCAGAGGCAGACTAAAACTAACTTAGTTACAACCCAGCCACCACGCATCTTAATTCCTGATTGAGTCAATGTGATTAGTCCCTCAACCAATTTCTCTGACAATGGAAAGTTAATACTGACTTACAGTCTCTAATTTCTTTTATATGAGTGTCTGGAATATAATAAAATATGACACAGGAGAAGGAGCAGGAAAATGTGATCCATAATCAAGAGAAAAATTAGCCCATAGAAACAGACCCACGCATACAACTCTCATACATTGGGGGTGGGAATGTAAAATGGTGCAATTCTGGAAAACACTTTAGTACTTTCTTATACAGTTAAATATAAACTTACTTATCATTAAACCTAGCTATTCCACTCTCAGGTATTTATTCAAGGGGGATGAAAACATATGTCTCAACAGAGAGAACAAACATTCATAGCAGCAAAATCTGGAAACAGTGCCAATGTTCAAAAGGTGAAAGGTTAAACAAGTTCTTCAGACTAAGGGAAATATTTCCAGTTAGAAGAACAGAACTGCAAGAAGGAACAAAAAGCTCTTAAAAAGGTACATGTATGAGTATATATAAAAGATTTTTGACTGCTTAAAGGAAAAATAACACCATCCTATAGTGTTTATAACGTATGAAATAAAATAGAAAACCACAATAACATAAAGGGTAGGGGGTAAATCAATTATAAGCTTATAATTTTAAAGTTAAAAAGTTGGTGTTGAGCCTCATGGAATTTAGCAAAAAGTGAAATATACACTATTTTCAAAATCATTTTGTTCATTGAAAAATCTATTCTTATTCCTCAGGAGAAAGAAAAGTTCCTTGTGAGGCCTAAAATAAAATTTTAACTTGCCATTTATAGAATGGACACTGAATATAGTGGGTGATGTACTCAAAAACATCCTTATAATAAATGAAGTAGTATATTTGTTTAGCAGTTTCTTAAAACATCTCACAATATAATCCAAGAGTGTAATATCAGGGCATGGCTGGGTAAAGGCTATTCTATTGGTGGGAAGTACAATGTGATTTATCACTCAACTTGAAATTGTTATCTGATTGGTCAGAAGATTATTTCTCCCAATGCTTAGTCTCACATTAATACCTTGAAACGACATTCATGAACATATTTGGAACATACGTAAATCCTGACATATCAACGATCACCTTAAATGTAAATGATCTAAACACAACAATTAAAAGGCAGAGATTGACAAAGTGGATTTTAAAGCACCATCTAATAGATATTGTCTGCAAGAAACTCATTTCAAATACTTAATAGTAGTAAAAATTTGAAGAAACAAAAACAAACAAAACTACACCTTTTTCAAGTCAGTAAAAAATTATCCAATGCATTTGTAAAGTAATTTGGTAAGTTTCTTATTAAAGGCTAAAATCCAAACAATAAAAATAAAAATAACATAAGCACTGGCTGATACTGAAATTACTATTCCTTTCTCAGCAGCTTGTAGGTAGTATGTGTTCACTAAGTGAACAACATCAAATTGTGATCTTTTTTCAACCTATGTGACTCACAGACTTCAGTAATTCAATTCACATTAGCTCTTCAATTGGTCCAGTTCAGTTATTAATACAAGGGTTTGAAAATGTTGCATTTTGAACAGAAAGCTAACTTCCTTATTCTCAGGAACATGGTTATCATCAAAATAAGACTTCAATAATCTAGAGGGAGAGAAATTATATTTTGGAATAAAAGAAGAGAAAAGCTAAACTTAACCAGAGTTCAGGTCTGCTGGTACATAGTGAAATGCTTTTATTTGTTTTTCACTACTCTCGTACAGAAAAAAATATTTACATCAACTTTTAATATTTTTTACTTCCTTTATCTTTTGATGCTAAAAATAATTTTTTAGGATTTGTCTTTCCCTTCCCCCTTCCAGGAATTTTTGAGCAGTAGAGGATTTGTATTGCTAGGACAACATCAGAGAATATTCAGTCAACATGTTACTTAAGAATAGAAATAGAAGTCTGCATAATTAAGAAGTTTGCCTAATCTTAATACTAAAAACTGATAAAATAGCACAAAATAAGTCTCAGTGTGGAATATAGACTATAATCCTGAATAATATATTAGGAAACATAATATCCCAGTCTCAAATCAGGGGAAAAGAAAATCTCTTAGCATGAATTGCTATGTATATATAATCACTTATGACCCCATACAGATTGATGAAAAGAGTCCTATGAGTTGGGTTGCCAAAACATTTTTTTTTTCATTGTAAAAAAAAAAAAGCCAAAAACACTTTGAGGTAGTTAGATTGTCTGAGTAGTGGAATATAACCCTGTTTGCTTAATGCTTTTCTGCTGTTTTATTGCTGCTGTGAATTATGGGCAACTTTATGATGGGATTCTTGATTTACTTTTTAAAAAGACATTAGTTTTATTATTTATAAATTCTAACAGATTTCTTCTATAAGCACTCCATAAATATTAATGTATCTGCTAGATAATAAAGGTCTGATGAAAGTGAAAAAAACATTATGTCTGAAGTATGGTGACGATTTGAAAACATTCTCTTTTTATGTTGCTTGTTCTTTATTATTTTTGATTGCAATAAGTGCAATTAATTAACAGCTCATGTCAGTGGAGGAGAAAGATGTAGTATTAATATAAGTGAGTTTTAGATTCTTCTACCAGGAATAAATACATCATTATCTCTAGAGGTTTATGGTCCTATTTTTTTGAAGTTTTCCTAAATTCAAATTTACTAAAAAGTTTTCTTTAATTTGCTACTAGGAATTATTTTCAATAGAATCAAAGTTTCCATTATTAAACTAGAGAAATGACCAGTGTCACATAGACATAAGGTCTTTTGAAAATGAGATAGGCCTGGGGCTTTATGTCTTCAAGAAAACTTCCACAATATACAAGTATTAATTAAGTGCTCATTGGGGGTGGTGGTGGTGGTGGTGGTGGTGGTGGTGTGTGTGTGTGTGTGTGTGTGTGTGTGTGTAAAAAAGAAAAAGAGGGAGAGAGAGAGACTGAAAGTAAAAGACACTATCTCTCCCCCAAGGAGAGTAACAGAGGTAGAATAATGATTGCGGAAACCATGTGTCAGGGAATGCTATTCTTAATATCTTTTAGTAATGAATCTTATTTCTACATTTTGTTCAGAAATTTTAAAATTAAAAAAAAAGTCTACTAGCAAGTTAAAATTCTAGACCATGGTGACTTTCCTCTTCTTAGGAGTACCCCTTCATCCTCAGTTTCAACATGCAAATGGAAAATGTAAGTGGCCCTGGGGTAAGAACCCTCCACATTTTATTTTGCCTAACATTTAGCTCAAACCTGTGAGGTAGGTTATTATTATTTCCATTTTTTTAATATATGGGGGAATAAAATTCTGGGAACAGATCATTAGTGAAACTGAGTTGCACGTTGAGAAAGTTATTTCTTTTTAAGTTGTTTCCTTCTTTGAGATTTCAACAAAAAGAGCTTCTCAGGAGTTAGTCTGTATTTAACGCCTCTGTAACATCTGCTAATCAATTTCTCTCTCAAGCTCTTTCTCTTTCCCGCTCTCAACAAAGACAGAGCAAGCCTCAGGTTCAAAGTCTCTGGAAAGCAATAGTTTGTAGCTAAATTGTAACAACATTGTTTTGCTTGAATTCCATTTTTAATGCATAGTTTCTATTTATGTTCAGAGATACTAGTACTCCATATATTGTAGTACCCCAAGTTGCCTTTTGAAATTAATTGAAAGATATTGAACAAATAATTGCAACATTGATGAAGGTGGTAAGCAAAAGAGTAAAGCTTGGGAAATAATGTAGAGTGCACTGCGGCTTTAGTCATTGACAAAAGTTCGTACATACTTTTTTTTTTTTTTTTTTTTGCGGTACGCGGGCCTCTCACTGTTGTGGCCTCTCCCGTTGCAGAGCACAGGCTCCGGACACGCAGGCCTAGCGGCCATGGCTCACGGGCCCAGCCGCTCCGTGTCATGTGGGATCTTCCGGGACCGGGGCACGAACCCGTGTCCCCTGCATCGGCAGGCTGACTCTCAACCACTGCACCACCAGGGAAGCCCCAGTGTGGTCCAACTTTTAATCAAGCACACAGAGGGCTTCTCCATACAAGCTTCTAGAGACTGTCTCTTCTTCAGAACCCTGTCCTCCAAGTTCCAGTTGCTTCATTGGTCTCAACTTCTAATCTCGGCCTCCTCAACTCAGCAGAACCATCCTGTTTGCCTTGGGCTTCACCTTCCTGTGCCATGGTCAGGAAAATGTCCCTATACAGAGTGCAGTAAACATGGGGCTCACCTCTCTTTTTTCTCACATTCCCGTGCTGCATTTTGTCCAATGTTTGAAAATAGATGTCTTGCATATTTTATCCAGTTTTATAGCAATTTATGGTGAGTGTTACTCCATCCTGGATAAAAACAGAAGTCTCTGTCTTTTCTTTAATCCTCCTCCTTTGCCTCTGCCATTAGTTTCCTCTCTTGTTCAAAAAGGGTAATATTACCATAGACCTTATTTATTTATTTATTTTTAACTTCTTTATTGGAGTATAATTGCTTTACAATGGTGTGTTAGTTTCTGCTTTATAACAAAGTGAATCAGTTATACATATACATATGTTCCCATATCTCTTCCCTCTTGCGTCTCCCTCCCTCCCACCCTCCCTATCCCACCCCTCTAGGTGGTCACAAAGCACCGAGCTGATCTCCCTGTGCTATGTGGCTGCTTCCCACTAGCTACCTATTTTACGTTTGGTAGTGTACATATGTCCATGCCACTCTCTCACTTTGTCACAGCTCACCCTTCCCCCTCCCCATATCCTCAAATCCATTCTCTAGTAGGTCTGCGTCTTTATTCCCGTACCAAAGACCTTATGTTCATCATCTTTTCTACTTTCTAAGACATGTCATGGTCCCATTTTTATCTTCTAATGTCTCTTTTGATGGCATTCCCATTAGTTTGATTTATTCAACATTAATCAAACCAGAACCAAATTAACTTAGCTTATATGGGCCAATCACTGTGCTGAATGATGGAGATACCAACATAAAACACCGTCTCTGCCTTCAAAGAGTTCACGGTCTAATGGAAATGAGGCAGAGAATTAAAACAGGGTAAAATAACTGCTATCACAGAAGCAGGCAAATTACATGATGGGAGAAACTGTTGTGGGAACAGAATCAGGGACCGCTTCATAGATAAGGGGGCATTGGAGAACAGTCTTAAGGAGTAACAGGTCATGAACAAGAGACAGGGAAGTCATCCCAGGCAGAGAATAACATGAGCAAAAGCGTGGCGACACGACGAAGCACGTGGTGAGTGGGCAGCCACAATTAGTCTTGTATGGAACATGATGGGTCGTTAGACTGAAAAGGCAGACTTAGCTTCATCTTAGAGGAACTTTGTACAAAGCCTTCGAGATGATCATATAAACACGAAGACTCTTCTTCTGCCCTAATGCTATGTTTTAGATTAATCAGATTTTCTCTATATATCCCCCGCTGGCTTCTCTAAAAAATCTGTTGGTCTTCCCTCAGTATTAAAACTTGTTGGATGTAAAACAAAAAAAAAAACTTGTTAGGTGTAATTTGAATATTCATATGGAAAAAATGTATTTTGACCTTTATCTCACACCATACGAAAAATTAATTCCATATAGATTGGAGACCTAAGTATGAGAGGCAACACAGTAACGCCTTTAGAGGAAAATGGGAGAAAATATCCATGACCTTGGAGTAGGCAAAGAGTTTTTAAACGGGGCACAGAAGTTGCTACCCATTAAGGAAAATCTATTGATAAATTGGAATAATTTAAGATTGAGAACTTCCATCCAAGGAAAGACACATAGAGTAAAAAGGCAACCCTCCAAACATTGTGTATATCCACAAAAGACTCACAACAAAAATATACTTAAAACTCCTGCAAATCTGTATGGAAGAGAAAGACAACCTAATAGAAAAATGAGCAAAGCGTTTGACCAGGTAATTCACAAAAGAGGGTAACCAAATGACCAATAACATATGAAAAAGTGAAGCATGTCACGAGTCATCCAGAATACAAAGATTAAAACGACCATGCAGGGCTTCCCTGGTGGCACAGTGGTTGAGAGTCCGCCTGCCGATGCAGGCGACACGGGTTCATGCCCCGGTCCGGGAGGATGCCACGTGCCGCGGAGTAGCTGGGCCCGTGAGCCATGGCAGCTGGGCCCGTGAGCTGTGGCCGCTACCACTCACACACCAGCCATAATGACTAAAACGGAAAAAGACAAAAAATTCCAGGAGTTCCTGAAGTCATGAGACAACTGGAACGCTGTTAGTGAGAGTGTAAATAGACGTACAGCCACTTTGGAAAACCGTTAGCAATAACTACTGAAGCTGAACTTACATATATTCCACAACACAGCGTTCTACGCCTGGGCATATACTCAAGAGAAATTCACACCTGTAATCACCAAAGGTATGTACTAAAGTGCGTATAGGAGCGCAATCTGTAATAGCCACAAAGTGGAAACTACCCAAATGTTCATCGACAGCAACATAGGTAAATAAATGTTGGTATAGTCACACAATGGAATATTGTACATTGAGTCTGAATAATACACAACCTCACAGAACGATATGAAAGAATCTCACAAGCACGATGATTGAAGAAGACACCACTCAAAAGTACATACTGTATGATCCATTTCTATAGAATACAAAACAGGAAAAACTAATCTATGCTGTTGGAATAAAGATAGGGGTTAACCTTGGGGAGTGACTAGAAAGAAACATAAGGGCTTTTGTGACGTTGGTAAGGGTCTTTTTAAAATCTGGGTGCTCTGGCCTCCCTGGTGGCGCAGTGGTTGAGAATCTGCCTGCTAATGCAGGGGACACGGGTTTGAGCCCTGGTCTGGGAGGATCCCACATGCCGTGGAGCAACTAGGCCCGTGAGCCACGGCTGCTGAGCCTGTGCGTCCGGAGCCTGTGCTCCGCAACGGGAGAGGCCACAACAGTGAGAGGCCCGCGCACCGCGATGAAGAGTGGCCCCCGCTTGCCACAACTAGAGAAAGCTCTCGCACAGAAACGAAGACCGACACAGCAAAAATAAATTAATTAATTAAAGTCCGGGTGCTCGTTACACTGGTGTGTTCAGTTAGTGATAACTTGTTGAGCTGCATACTTATGATTTGGATATATTTGTGTATGTATATGATATCTGCATATCAATTCTATCTATAGCTGTATCTTTATTACACTTATTTTTTTTAGCTGGGTGATGACAGAGCTGACAAGGATTAGTCCCTTTGTTGCTGTCTGTTGAATTGAGCTGAATGAGAATTTTACGATTATGATTGCTCTTCTATTTTGAGTGATTGATCCAGCTTATATTTTCTACAGCCCCTATAAGTGCCATTTTAAGGACCAGAGTGGCTTGCAGTGGGTTTGGCATCTGTCCCAGCTTCTCTCTTCAAGTGGAAGGTGTAATCTGAGTTGCTAGCAAACACACCTCAGAAGCCAGATTGTTCTTTGGCTCAGACCAATGAGCTTCAGAGCCGCTCAGCACTGCACCGGGCTTACCAGATGCACGCAGACTTAGATGCTGCCACGTAGAGGGGAACTGGCTCAAGTTGACTCCCTCTGAATGTTTTTCAGTCTATAAGGGTCCAAAGCTCCCTTCAAGGACCCCAGAGAAGTCAGCTCTAGCTGCTGGCTCTCCTGCAGTCTTTGGAAGCTCTGGCACCCTAGTGTTTTTCCTCTACATCTGTCACTATGAGGTTGTGTGGCTTCACAGCCCCTTCACCTCTTTGGGGCTTTGTCTCCTCACCTTTTTTTTTTTTTGGCGGTACGCGGGCCTCTCACTGCTGTGGCCTCTCCCATTGCGGAGCACAGGCTCCGGACGTGCAGGCTCAGCAGCCATGGCTCACGGGCCCAGCCGCTCCACGCCATGTGGGATCTTCCCGGACCGGGGCACGAACCCGTGTCCCCTGCATCGGCAGGCGGACTCTCAACCAGTGTGCCACCAGGGAAGCCCTGTCTCCTCACTTTTTAAGGCTCAGTTCATACACTTCCTCTTACAAAGTTCTCCCTAACCGTCCCCCAAATGTAACCTCTTTCTATCTGCTCTCATTTTAGTTTGCAGAAATAGCCATTCAGTCCTTATTATTGTTATGAGCAAATTGTTGCCTGTAGGTCCGTGTCCCCCCTAAGTTATGAGCATTTTGAGGACTGGACTAGCCTCTTTTTAGTTTATGTCCTTACAACCTTGGGCTTTACCTCAATACATTTTTGTTGAAAAAAAATGAATGAATTTCACGTGAACGAATTTGTGTGGTTATTTGATCAACATCTGTCCCTCCACCTAGACTATAGGCTCCATGAGGGCAGTGGCTTACTTTTTAGTTTACCACCATAACCTTGTGCCTAAAGAGAGCCTAGCATATAGTATGCATTCAATAAATGTTTTTTGTGAAAATGAATGAGTCTAAAATGAACATGTTAGATCAGATCCTCTCTGAGGTCTGCTCCAGTTCTAGAATTCTCTGATGAATCAGTTTTACTGAATTCAGTTTCTTTTAAAAATAACTGTGTATATATATGTATATATATACACAATACATATGCATACTTAATGCATATATATGCATCAGCTCAAAGCAACACATCTCTAAATAGATTTACACGGACATCATATAGGACATTATACAGTTAACTCTTGAACAACAACACAGGGATTCGGGGTGCCATCTCCCTGTGTAGTCAAAAATCTGGGTACAGCTATCTCTGCCTCAAAAAAAGGAATTGATAAATGAGTCACCCAAGGGCAGGAAGCTGAAGCAGTTTGGATCAAATCGACTCAAACTCTAGTTCTTTGGATTCCACATATTGTGATCATTATTGGAACAAAACCTTTTCCCCACACTTAGTTAAAGATCTGTAAAATGAAAATGCAAGTACTATATTTACTGAAAAAAAACCTCTACGTATAAGTGGAACCATGCAGTTCAAACCCATGTTGTTCAAGAGTAGATTGTATATTATTTGTGTGATTATCTGTTTAATATCTTTCCCTTCGTTAGATTGTAAGCATCAGCGGCATGGAACTTACCTATGTTTGTCTTAACCATATGTCTCCAGCACCTGGTACTGTGCCTGGCACAGAGTAGGTGCTCAATAATGATTTGCTGAATGAATGTAACTAAGTCTTGAAAGAGGAAAACTGCTTGCTATTCATTTTGCACAGGGTCAGCTTTTCTCAAAGCATAATTTTTTGGCACATAACTCTATCATCAAATATATTTGGATAGTGTCTCTTTCTATACTCCCCTCTTGGATATCTACTGCACAGGTTAACATACTAAAGGCTCTGAGAAGTCCTGCAGAGGTCCTCATGCACTTCGCATGTTTTGAAATCCTTAATTCAATGAACTTTTCATTATCTAATACCCATTAAAATCCTGAAGAATTAGTACTCCATAGAACACAATTTGGGGAATTCTTCCTGACGTTTATTTAGATTTGCTAATGACTTACTTTAAGCCCTCTTTACAGTGCCACTGGATGTGGTTTTACAGGCTGTACCCCACACAGTTCTAGGGGAGGCCATTCACGATGTAACCTGTAAAGAGGGATCCTGATTTTGTAACCATATATTCTGTTTCCCAAGTAAATTTTAGTTCTTCTGAGGGCTGGAAATATGTTTTCCATTTTCTCCTTCTACTTGTAGCAGCAAGGACAAATTCCTTTGTACAATGTAGAAGCTTCTTTTGGACTTAACTTTAAAATATGATGGTTTCTCCAGTTCACTAGAGCAGGGATAACCTTAAGCTAAATCCTGATGGAGGCAGATAAATTTTTCTTCTTTGCACTTCTCTTATCTATACCTCTCTTCCACTCCATTGCATGGATCCTTCTATGATACCTTTCTCCTTCCACCCCAGTCAAAAGAAAATTTTGCATCAGCCATTTACACTTTAGTGTGCACTGACTCCTCTCTCCTAGAAGCATTTGTACCTTAAGCTTTATTTTCTGTTGTGAAAGGGAAGCTTCAGACCTCTGTTAAGGTTATCCCAGGTATTGGTGAGACAGCTGGGAGCCACTGCTTGGGGCAGTGACCCCCATCCCCTACTTGCCAATCACAGGCTAGTTACCAGTTTCACCTGTGATTAGGACTAACCCTGTAGACAACATCTATTGTTTTTGCAGTTTTTTTCCCTATTATCTTTTTTCTGTAAGCATGCCTTGATTTTCCTTCCCCAACCTTCAGCCCATGTGCTTGGGTGGAGCTCCATACCTGGATGCAATACATCATTAGGCCAATCCTTAAGTAGGATTCTTCCGGTCACAGCAATTTGTTCAGGAATGGTGCTTGATCTAATGAAAGCCGGTGAGACACGATGAAGTTTTTGCTAGAAATACTGGGAGAGCCAGGGGCCCCTCGCATGAAAACAGAGAGGACACAGATTCTACAGCCACTGGCGCCATTTTGCTTCTTTGTGGAACCCAAGGATGAAGCCATCACAGCAAAGACTCAGCTGAGAGAGAGGGGAACTGAGTCCCCATGACTCAGTTCCTTCCTGCCTGCTGCTTGGGAAGTTCAGTAGGAAAGCTCGAGCAGGATATCCCAAGACAGTGTTTTCCAAATTGTAGGTCATAACCCATTAGTGAGCTGTTAAAAACAAATTCGGTGGGTCATCAAGAACATTTTTTTAAAATGAAAAGAATAACTGGGTTGCAATGAAATGTAGTTGCTGTTAAGGGTCAAAAATGTCTTGAGTCATTGCTAGTGAGTGATAAATTTTGGTAACCTCTTCCTGTAGGTAAAATAATTATTTTTAAAAATCCTGAAGAGACTTAAAAACTAACTTGTAGCGATTGACCTTCATCATATCTGATGATTAACAGAGGAGACAATAAATAAGAATATTCAAAAGGAACCTAGCTGTATCCGTAGCCAGTCTTATCCCTGATCTTTTCAGTTGGGTTTGCCTAATACTCTCCTTTTTTGCCTAAGCAGGTATGAGCTGGGTTTTCTGTCAGTTGAAACCAAAAGAAATCTCACTAAAACATTAGCCAAAGGGACGCTCCTACCCTTTTGGGATTTATGATTCCCTAACTACCAGACCTAGGAATACATTCAGTTCACCTCTGTCAGAAGAAGAGCGGAAGAAATCAAATAAGAAATTTAGAGAGGTCTAGCCAACTTTGGAATGCAAGTGCTACCTCTAGGGGAGACACATGGGCTGACCTTTCCTTTGGGTCTAGAAATATGTCAGCTCTGATGTTACTTGTAGGATGGTACTGTTTCCTCAGAACAACCCAGAAGAAACCTAGTTAACAGATGTGCACAAACACACACAGGTTCATATGTTGGGGCAACATATCAAGGAAGGCTAAGAGACTGAAAGGATGCCTCTCACACGCTTATACAGCATGTATGTGGTGTGCGTCTGAATAACTTTAGACCCAGAGAAGTGCAGGGCTTTGTCCTGAAATCTACTGCTGGAGGGCCTGGCTGCTATTACAGATGGATCAATCCACATGGACCAAGTGTCTCCCCCTTGAACCTCTCCTAGGGAATACTCACCTGCCAACCTGGTCACTGTGCCCAGAGTCTTCTAAGAGCTTCCCTAGGTCTCTGTGTAGTTACTTCACCCTCAAGTTCCCAATACCGGGTGGACTCTTGCAGGGGAGGCTAGTGGACAGTCTTTTCAGCTCATGAGCAGTGCAGGGTTACCTCTCAGAGAGGATGCTGGGTTCAGAAGTACCTATGTGCCTTAAAGAAGGGGCTTTCTGGAAGAAATAAAAATACACAGAAAACTCTGGGTGACATTTCCTTCTTTCTTGTCTGTGTAAGGGAGGCATGGGGCTATTTTTCCAGGCTTCCTCACCAAAGACTCTAGAGCATCAGTTCTCCAAGACAAAGATACGAAGTGGGAAAGAATAAATGGCATTTTGAAATAATTGGCAGGGAGCCAGCCAAATCAAATCATAATCCTCCAAAATCCTCCTCCAGGTCTAAGTAATAACGTGGCAGGGCTCGAGTGTGGCAGCTCTGTTTGTTCAGTAGTTGTTTTATTATGTATTTTTATTGGTTATTTTTCCTTCGATCCCCTGTTGATAGAGGGTACTTAACTGTTTATGAGTCCTGTTCAAGGGTGATTTCCTGCCTGGAATTCTAAGCGAATAGAGGTGTGTGGGGCAGTGGTGGAGGTCACTAATAGAGGCCAGGGGGCAGGGGCAGAATTTCTTGTGGGCCCACTGAGTGCAGCTCTGTGTATTCACATCACATCATGCCACTCAGCTACCTAACCACTTTAGTGGCACCCACTGCCTCAGGATCTAGGCTCAAGGCCTTATGGTCCCACAGGCTCTGGCCACCCTCTCTCTTTCTATTTCCATCTCCTCCTATGCTCCAACCACACCTAGTCTTTATCCAGTTTTTCAAAGCAGCCATGACTCCTTCCTGCTAAGGGCTTTGCCCATGCTGTTCCCTTTTCCTGAATACTCCTCTGACCCCATCAGACTGGATGAGTTTCCCATGATAGGGTCTCATAACTCCTTACACTTTTCCTTCACAGCCCTTTGTCTCAATTTGGATTCTCCCAAAGCAGAACCAAGCCTAGGATCTGGGAGGTGATGGAGTGGTGAAGGGGAGCACAGGAGGGAGGTCAGACAAAGAGTTAATGGGTGAGTTACAGCTGGGGGTGACTGGACCCAGTTCCCCTAGCGACCCTCTGAGAGTCTAGAATGGGGGCTGGCAAACTACGACCCTGGGGTCACCTGCCGGTTTTCGTGAATAAAGTTGTATTGGAACACGGCCATGCTCATTTGTTTATGTGTTGTCTAGAGCAGAGTAGTTGTGACAGAGACTGTAAGGGCTGCAAAGCTTAAAATACTTACTATCTAGTCCTTTGAGAAAAAGTTTGCTAAACCCTGCTCTAGAACATACCCTAGAATTGTCCTATCGAGAGGCAAGAAAGGTGGAGTATTTCTTCACCTACTCCCTTCTCTCAGTGGCTGCAAGGTGCTCCTGTTACCGAGGAAGCCCTCAGGTATAGAGTCATCAGTGCTTAGAGGAGGAAGCTGTCAGCTGGTAGGGGAACTTGGTACCACTGTCCATGGCAGGTGCAGGAGATCTCCTGGTAAAAAGAGGGGATGTGGGCATGGTAGCCATCGCACCTACTCTGGTACTTACCACAATTATAGTTAATTAGCTAAATTAATTGTCGTTATTTGTTTAGTGTCTGTCTCCCCCTGCTTCACTCGAAGCTCCACGAAGGCTGGGACCATGTAGTCTCAATGCTGTCACATCTCCAGGGCCTGGCACAAGGGCTGGCACATAACAGCTGTTCAAAAGTGTATGTTGACCAAATGATGAATGAATGGTAATAGAAACAGAAATCAAGACTCAGAGAGGTTATGTATCTTGGCTAAAGGAGATACGTGCCTAGGGTTTTTGGGACTGTAAACCCAGAACGTTTTCCTTTTCACAAGACAAACTATAATGAATTGCCCCGTGTGTGTGGATGATGAGCCGGGAAAGAAGAGGATAATGAAAGGCTAAGTATCCGTGGAGGAGGTGGGTCAAGTAGAATAGATGGGCTTTGGCAGAAAGGAAAACTCTATAAAGGATCCCTTGAATGGAGTTTTCAAGGAAGGCAGGGAAAGGCAAGCCTTCAAAAGGGAAATAGCAGAAGCAACTACACAAAAGTAGGGCTGGACAGAGTGTAACTTTAGTGGGACACTGGGGCAACGAACATCCCACAAGCGGAAAGCAGGTGAAATGGAGGTTGGATCGGTGAAGGAGAGCCCAGTCATGGTGGGGCTGGCTTGTGAGACAGTACAGGGTCTTCGTATGAAAAAGGGAGGTATTATTTTAGAAATGTGACATTTCCAGCACATCTGGACTACTACTGAAATGTACCGCTTGGACAGGTATGCACAAAATTTCAGCAGGGAGTGACCCAGAGCCATCAGCAAACTCGTGCATCCTGGTGCCTCTAGATTGCTGGTTTGCCACACCACGAATAACCAGAGAAATGAAAATCAAAACCACAAGGAGATATCACCTCATACCTGTCAGAACGGCTATTCTCAAAAGGACAAGGAGTTAACAAATGTTGGAGAGAGTGTGGAGAAAAGGGAATCTTCATGTACTGTTGGTGGGAATGTACACTGATTTAGCCACTGTGGAAAACAGTATGGAGTTTCTTCAAAAAATTAGAAATAAAAGTACCATACGATCTAGCAATTCCACTTCTGGAATTGCTTATCCAGGGAAAACAAAAACACTAATCCGAAAAGATGTATGCGCCCCTATATTCACTGCAGCATTATTTACAATAGCCAAGATATGGAAACAACCTAAGTGTCTATTGATGGATGAATAGATAAAGAAGATGTAGTGTGTATGTATATATATATATATATATATATATATATATATATATATATATATATATATATACACTACATATAATATATACATATATGTAATATATAGATATACAATGGAATATTACTCAGCCATAAAAAAGAATGAAATCTTGCCATTTGTGACAAAATGAATGGACCTTGAAAGTATTATGCTAAGTGAATAAATAAAGTGAATAAAGTGAAAGAATTATGCTGAGTGACAAATATCATATGAGTTCCCTCACATGTGGAATCAAAAGCAAAACAAACAAACCAAAACAGAACTCTGAGAAACAGAATAGTTTTATGGTTACCAGAGGGGAGGAGTGTTGGGGGATGGGCAAAATGGGTGAAAGGGATCAAGAGGCACAAACTTCTAGCTATAAAATACATGAGTCATGTGGCTATAATGTACAGCATGGTGACTATAGTCAATAGTATTTTATGGCAAATTTGAAAGTTGCTAAGAAAGTAAACCTTAGAAGTACTCATCACAAGAAGACAAATTTTTTCTGTAACTTTGTATGGTGACAGAAGGTAACTAGACATATTGTGGTGACCATTTCACAGTGTATACAAATGTCGAATCATGTTGTACACCTGAAACTAATAAAATGCTGTATGTCAATATTACTTCAACTAAAAATAAATAAATAAATAAACTAATTTCCACTGTGGTTCTGTAAATGGAAACATGAGTCCTGTAAGAGGAGAGTTAGGCAAACTTTGGTAAATAATACCTTGCATTTATTAAGTGCTCGTCCTTATCTCTTTCCCAGTGTGCTAATAATGATAATGATAATAATAATAAGAAGAAGCAGCAGTAGCAGAAGAAGAAGAAGAAGGAGAAGGAGAAGAAAAAGTACTTATCCAGCACTTACTATGTTCCAGGCACTATCTAAACTCTTTATACAAACTAAATTGTATTCACAACAACTTCGTGAGGTAGATGGTACTAATATCATAACGTTACTACTGAGGATATTAAGTCACAGAGAGATTAAGATGTTTGCCTTCATCTTGTAAGTAGTGGGGCTGGGATTCAAACCTAGAGAGCCTGAGCGCAGAGTCCGTGGACTTGACCACCACAGGCCACCACTGCACACTGCCTTGTAGGGTGGGGAGAAATCACACCTAGAGGCATTGTTTAGAGCTGTCTGATTGTGTGTGTCCTTTAGCATCTTGGGAAGTTTTAAATGCATAGCTACTGGTTACATATTTCCTTGGGCATGATTTTACCTGGAATAGCATTTTCCAGCCAACGTGAAGGTGGTTGAGTGGTAACCTGGGGTCAGTAATGTTAGGACCAAAGTGACTGGTGGTAGAATTTTCAGAGGTCAGTGTTATCACCAGGACAACAGCAGGGCAGCCCAACATCTGTCCTTTCTCAGTCCCCACTGGTCACAGATGTCCCAATCCCAGAGGTATTTTTAGGGAATTCCTGTCTCAGTTTGGATTACTCCAAAGTTACTCCAAAAGAACCAAAGATTTAAGTGCAAGTAGTTCATTTGGGAGGTGTTGAGGACACCCATGGGGCAGTAGAGAAGTGACACAGGGAAGGGAAGGCAGCCAATAAAATGTGCATTATAAGATCAGCTACCACAGTGGGGGACTGGAGTTTAGCCCCAGGAGGAACACATGGCCTCAGAATTTTCCCACCAAGGGGCTGGGACATTTATACGCCAACACTCAAGAATCGAGTGTTGAGGGCTTCTTCTGGGGTTGCAATTCCCTAGCACTTCTCTGCAAGGCAGTGCAGCCTTCCACACATCTGGATGAACCTGGAGGACAATTTGCTAAGTGAAATATTCCAGACTCAGAAAGACAAACGCTGCATGATCTCACTTATATGTAGAATGTAAAATAGTTGAACTCATCAAAGCAGAGAGTAGAGTGGTGGTTACCAGGTTCTGGGGGGAGAGAAAAAAGGGGAGATGTTGGTCGAAGCATACAAACTTTCAGTTATAAGATGAATAAGTTCTGAGGCTGTAATGTACAGCATGGTGATTGATTATAGCTAAGAATACTGTATTGTATAGACTTGAATGGGTACGTATATCCTAAGTGTTCTCACCATACACACACACTCACAGATGTAACTATGTGAGGTGATGGATGTGTTAATTAGCTTGATTTTGATAATCATTTCACAATGTATATGTATTTCAAATCATCATGTTGCACACCATAAGTATATACAATTTTTATTTGTCAATTATACCTCAGTAAAGCTGGGGAAAGCCGGGCTTCAGGCACAGAGACACAGGTACTGGCAGATGGAAGGCAGCCAGGGGACAGCCGTGGGCAGGCCAGGGGCTGCCAGCGCCTGTAGTGTCCCAGCTGCGGCAAAAGACAAACACTATTGGGAAATTTAGGATGGAGAGACCTGGGTTTTCACCCAGGTTCCACACCTGTGGCCCTGGACGAGTGATTTCATTTCTCTAAATCTCAGTTCCCTCTTCTACATAATGGAGCGCCGGGCTGGACTCAAAAACATGCAACTTCTTATTACTTTCTGATTATTATCATTGTTACCTAACGTGACACGTCCAAGCGGAGGGAAAGGGATTCGGGAAGGAAGTGCTGTCTCTGAGGCGCTTAGAGCAACTTAACGCTCGCCAAACAATTTAGAGCTGTCCAAGGAACTCAAACGGCATGAGGCTTCCATGAGCACTTTCTTCCTTATCCTCCCCCAAAAGGTCAAACATATGCTTCGAGCGAGACATTTCCTTCAATCACTTTCAAAATAACAATTTGCCAGAACGTTTTTATTAACCTTGAAACTTGTCCAATCTGCTGAGGAATAATACGCTACAGTGATACGGATGATAATAAAATCCCAAACAAACCCAGCCAACAAGTGACACATGGACTCTCTGCACATAAGGAAATATTGTTGTTTTTTTTAAATACCGAATGCGATCGGCACACAGAGCTGGTCCTCCCCAGGGGAGCATTCACGTGGCAAACTGCCAAAGGAGGATGCACTGCTTTGCTTTAATAAAGAGGTAATGGCAACAACACTTCCCTCCATAACTGTGGCTCTTGGCTTTGAAGCCATCAGGTATGGCCCAGCATGTGCTAGGCAGATGGGTCCAGGAGCCAACGGTGCAGATTAGAAGGGCCCCTGGCTGGAGACATTCCACAGGTGAAAGATTCCTCACCTGATGAGAGGTAAGAGGGTGGTTGCCTTGGATGAGGTCCCCTGGGAACAGACTTGCTCACAGAAGGTTCCTGGGTCACGTTCTCAGGAGATGTTCCTGTAGGGGAGTAGAAAGAGACAGGCAAAGGGAGAAACTGGTCCTTTCTGTGGTTACAACTGAGGCCTCGGCTCCACTGGGGCTGGGGAGGCCCTTCAGCAGTGTCCCAAGTTGAGGCAAGGCAGCCGAAGCCTATCTTTTAAAAAACCTTAAAAAAAAATGTTGTCATTATGAAGGTGTAGTTGGCAGAGTGGGAGGATGGTACTTATTTTATTTAACAGCATTTTGCTTGATTTATAGCTTGTAAATATCCAGACATATGGTACGTGGGCTTCTATTTTTAGTCCTGCCCTGGGCCCTACAAATGATGGAGGCAGCCTCAAGGAAGTTGTTCAGTATCAGAAGCTTCGAATCCCCGTAGGTGGATACAGGTGTGGAGTCAGCACAGCGAGGGAAGAAGGTTCTACCATGTTCTGGCTTTGTGACTCTGCCTACCATAAGTAGACACTGTTATTATTACCTCTCTTTCCCAGATGGGGACTTTGAGAATCTGAGAGCTTCATTGTGTTGTGCAAGGTCATGCAGCTAGTAAGTGGTAGAACCAGGACTGAAACTAGACAATTCTGAACCCAGGGCCTGTACACTCCATGGCTCTGTGCACAAGGCCAAGGCGGAATCTGGTCAATCCCGTAGATACATGCATGCACTGGGCCCACCTCTCTGCTTGTCGAAATTCTCTTTGAATTTTAAGGCCTGTGCAAATGTCACCTCCTCCATGAAGCCTTCTCTGGTTTTCCTCTGCCACATGTCTTTCTTCACTTTGCTTGTGTCTTCCTCAGACATAAACTTATATACCCTGATTAATATTTAAGTTGCCTCTATGCGTATCTTATCTCCAGAACTAGAATATAAGTTCCCTGGTGCCAGGGAGTCAACCATGTTCATCTCTGTATCACTTCATACTAGTTTTCTCTTTCGAGGCAACAAAGTCCCACAAACTTAGCAGCTTAAGACAACACAAAGTGACTATCTCACAGTTTCTGTAGGTCAGAAGTCTGACCTTGGGGTCCTCTTGTAAGCACACTGGTTATTGGCTAAATTCATTTCTTCTCAGATATAGGACTGAGGCCCCGTTTTCCTGTTGGTTGTCAGCTGGGAACTGCTCTCAGCTTCCAGTCTTCTCCCACCAGTTCCTTGGCCATGTGGTCCCCATAGGCAGTTCCCAACATGGATGTTTATTTTCTTCCAGGCCAGCTCTTTCTTGCAACCAGCTGAAGAAAACTCTGATTTTCAAGCAGTCACATGACTAGGTCAGGCCCACCCAGGGTCATCTCCCTCTGGAAATAGAATGTAACAATCACAGGTGTGTTTTGTGATATAATCATATTCACGGGTTCAACCCACAGTCAAAGGGGAGGCGATTAATACAAAGGTGAAGGTCACTGGGGATTATTTTAGAATTCTCCTATACACGCTTCTACCACCTAAAATGTATCCTGTGAAAGTTGGCAGTGCAGTAAATGATTCCTCATCGAGTCACTCTCATTTTCCTAGCTCATTGCACTTGGCATGTGAGCACAGAAAAACTCAGGATGCCCTCAATCTTTCAGTCTGGGAGACAAAAGAAGAAACTTATATCAAAGAGGGCAGAAGTGATTTTGGTCACTCATTCTTCGAATCCAATATTTCCAAAAATAAATATATCGCTGAGGGAAAATAAGATGATCTTAAGGGGTGCATGGTCACAGTAATAAATTATATTGAAGCAAATGCTGAGAAATGCATTCCCTTTTCAATTCTTTTCCAATACCTCATTACATTAAGGAGAAAGTCTCAGTTTGCTGCCAGCATAACCTTAACCTTAACACCTCCTACGCTTCCGAATCTCTCTTTATAACAAGGGGTCTCAGGCTCAGAGACTTACAGATGCAACAGTATCCACCTAGCACCGAACAACATTTTTGTTTGTATTGTGTCGATTTCGGGTCCCTTTAATTATGGCAAATGATACCGGCTTTTACTTCTAGTGCTGATGAAAGATTTCCTTATTAGACTTCTTTTAAAGAAAAAAGTCAGTGTCCATTTAAATGAAGTTATTATATAAATAATAGTACCGGTGGTTCATGGATATGGCAGAAGTCATCAGTGTAGGATGTGAATGATGGGAGTTGGGGACACAGTGCTCTATTCTAGGGGTAAAACGGGCTGCAGCATCTGGGCTGGGGCTGAACCTGCAGGGGAGAGTTAAACGGAGGCTCAGTTGCTGACACATTGGAAAGGGTTGGGGAAAGGTCTTGAGAATGACCTGGGCAGTGGAATCCTGGCTTCTTGTCTTGGGTTGGCCACTTACCAACTGTGCGGCTTGGAGCTTTCTCTTCCCTTTCAGGACTTGCAGGGTCCCCATGGTAAAATGAAGAGATTGGACTTGATCATCTCTAGTGTTCCCTTCAACCCTGACTTTCTATGACTCTGTGAATGAGGCAGGCATGATAAAGTCTCGCTAATTTTGATTCACATTTCAGTATGTTGCTATGAAAAAAACTATCTCCATAGCGGATCATTGACAGCAGGGTTTCTCAAATGCTGCATTATTGACATTTGAAGCAAAATAATTCCCTGTTGTGGCAACTGCCCTATGCATTGTAGGATGTTTAGCAGCCTCCTTAAACTCTACCCACAGACGCCAGGAGCAATATCCCAGTGTGATAACCAGAAATATTTCCAGACATTGTCAAATATCCCCTATCAGAGCAAAATCGCCCTAGTTGGGAATCACTGATTTAGGGAAAACTCATCTGTTTTTGTGTGATCTATGTTTCATTGGTTCTAACAGCAAAATATTACTCAGACTTTCCAGTAGTATTTTTTGCCTTCCACGGAGCAATAGAAGACACTAGGTCACTGGATCAATCGATTGATCCATTGATTAATTCACTCGCTAATCATTTACTGAACATGATCATATTAAAGATCAGGCGTACAATGGTGAACAAGGACATTTAAGAACTTGCAATTGGCCCCCATTGATTTATGCATCATTTCTTACAAACTGTATTAATTAAGCTATTACTTACATGCTTATTCTTCATCTCACGAATACGTTTTGCATGTGTAGTTCTGTTAGCTCTATGCTGAAGCACAGAGCGGTGAGAAAGACAGATGGGCTACCACTCCTTAAGGAGGTTCCAGAATGCAAGGCACTCTGCTAGGCATTGTTGGGCGCTCAAGGTTGACCATGATGAATGAATATGAATATAATGAATGGAGGTTGCCTCGGGTAGGCTCAATTTAATGAGGACGATGAGACACTTACCTAATGGAGTCTATCAGAAAACTAGAAGGGAGAGATTCCCTCTGGCTGGGAAGATTGTACCAACCTTCATGAATGCACTTGAACTGGATAACTAAAAACAACATTTATTAAGAATTACAATGGACCCATTTTAGAGATGGGAAAAATCCTTCAGAAGGCTGAGAAATTTACCCAAGTGGAATGCAGTAGATGGAGGGAAGATGCAGAAGGAACTTGAATCCACGCATAGGTGTCTGGCAACAGAGCCCCATGAACTTGTCTACTTTCCCAGGCTTATACTAAAGGGTGTTGAGAGATTTCTCAGATGGAGAGAGAAGTTATAGAAGGGTGAGGGAACAAGGGTAGCAAAAGATTTGCAGACCATCATCTGTAAGAAAGCTGCATAACAGTAAACGTATGAACTTTTTGGTCTCAGAATTCGAGGCTCTCTGAAGAATCCATTCCCAGTGGGAAAGAAATGTGGTAGCTCAGAGATAGAGAGAGAGAGAATATGGTGGCCACAGCCAGAAAGCTGAGCACAGTTTGAAAGAAAAAAATTTAGTGGCCATATTCAAAATGAGCTACACGGAATATGGTATTCTCTCGTTTTCATTGTTTAGACCTTTGAATCTTTATAGGATGTGTCATCAGAGAATGGCTCCCTCTTAAGAAAACTTATTAAAGGAAGCCTTTCTTCATCCTGACTTTTAGTCTTGGTTTTCTCCTAAAATTTTCTTGCAGGACAAACCCGAACCTTAAAGACTTCACTTATTACCAGAGACAGAAATCTCTGCAGATTCTAAAGGTTACTAGTTTCACTACTGAGTGCACTGTATTACCAGAGGTATCATTTTACACATTCGACTAGGGAATAGGGGAATATTTTCAGGACGTGCTGTACATACATCAGCGTGTGTTTCTGTAATATGTTTTCATCTCTATTTGCTGCCCCCTACCCCTGTGATTTGTGATTTGTTCATAAATAATACAAAATCTGAGAACAAATAGAGGAATTTTATCTTCTTCCATTAAAAGAATTTCTGTTGGAGTGTGGAATTTTTTTTTTTTTTTTTTTTTTTGCTAATGGTCTTTAAATGTCTTGAAAGACTAGCTGTGTCTAGCACAAATGCCCTCATGTTGAAAAAAGAATAACCAAGAACTCTACTAGAATGTGAGTCTTGAAAATGTAGTAAGGTAGAACATTTAGAGTAGATGATATTATAGCTGCATTATTACTGAGAATTAAATCTCTGAGAATTAAACCTTTATGGGAAGGTTTAGCAATCTCTGAGCCTAGCAATCTCTGAGAATTAAACCTTTATGGAAGCTCATTGTATTTACCTTGATGGGCTCCAAATGACAGTAAACACCAAGGCTGATGCATATTTCTTTTGAATTGATCAAAGTTAATATGTCTGTGTCTGCACTAGATTATAGGCTCACTGCGGTCAGGGAGAGGGGCTTTGTATCTTTCAGAGCACAAGGCACAGTGGTTTGCAAAATGGGGCGCTGGAGCTGATTTGTCCTGGTTTACGCAAGCTTTGGAAATTTTGCGAGTCAATTGTAAAACCCAGGGTAGATTGAAATTGGCTGTAGTGGGAATATTTACTCCATGGAAATTGACCAACACAACAAATCAGGGTTTTGTTTTGTTTTGTTGAGTGCTGGTTTTCCAGGAAATGTTTGCTCATCTAGAATTTGGGAGCCTCTGTTTTGTGGAAATAACAACAACAAATCCTAAACTAAAGCTTTATGATCGAGTTGGAATTTCTTCCTTTGTTGACTAGAGCACACTCTGGACTCGGTCTCTCCCTCAATAATGGTATTTCATAATATGCATGAAGAGACCAGGGTAGAACGTATCCTAATTTTCCAAGCATAAATAGACCATAGTCATGTAGGCTACGTCTATACAAAGAAAGCATTTCCAACTTTATTTTGTAATACACTCTTTTCATACTGCCTTTCTTCTTTAAATTAATACTCTGACACTGAACACTTTAGAATTAACACTCTGATATCCGTTTGGGGACCCTACAGTGCACAAGGCACTTTGCCAGGAACTAGGGGTCACTCAATGTGACTAAGAACTACTTCATGCTGTCTGATATCATTCTTCTGATAGGAGGAGGAGGAAAGTGTAATATACAGAGAACTTGGGCAGGGCCATTCTGTCTTGTTACTGTGATGTGCGGCACTAACATCCATAGGACGTGATAGGTCAGAGCCAGGGTTACCCACTTAGCTAGAGCTAGAACAGAAAAAGGGACAAGGTTTATAGTCAAGGAAGGTGTGGATCAAGAAAAGTCACTGTAAGAGGAGGTCCAGTGGGGATGATGGGAAGCTGAGCTTAGATATTCTGGAAGTGAAGTCTGAGCAATGGGATAATTCGGGGATTGCATGGTGGGTGTGGGAATTTCTATATTTCGAATCTGGTGACTGCAAGCATGAGTGTGCTGAGACCATGGAAAGAGACTTTAGCGGAGCCTAGGATCTCAGTGAGATGGCGGATGACTTAAAGAGTCCCTAAACACGCAGGAAAATGGAGTTCATGACGAAGTCAGAGGAAACGAGTGTTAAGTAAGAGGCATGGATCGAAGTTTAATGCGTCTCTGGATGGAAGGGTGATTGTGACTGAGCACAGGGCCCTGTTCGACTGTCCATGTCACACACCTATGAAGCCAGCCTTGCAGTTATGTTTCTCCAATTTGCCTAATGACTAGCATTACCTTGGGGAGGTGTATAGATTTTACAGATTTTTCTGTCTCTACCCAGAAGAATCCAATACATGGGTTTGGGGTGGAGCCCTGGAATCTGAATTTTAACTGGGGAAATTGCAACGGGCTGTGCATCCTGGCTTTTTCGGAGGACCTGCTCTGTGCTTAGCACTTTGTGGGTGTGTTGGGAGAGAGGGAGAGGCAACAGCAGGTATTTTGCGGGGAGTCAACTGTATGCCTTTTGCAGAATCCCCATCTTGCAAACTTGTTCCCTTCAGCACCAGGAATGGGCTCCTTTATTCCCCTGAGTTGGAACTGCCTGAATTTTAAAGCACGGCACGATTTATTCAGAGGAAGTCTTTCAAGAAGGAGTGGGAGCTAGGCCGCAGGATTCTAATCTTGAATATTCAGGGAAAGCAGCATGTCCTATTCAACACGGCTGATCAATAATGAGTGCATTCACACACTAAGTGTGTGCATTATGTTCAGATACAAAATATACAATGCCCCCAAAACGGGGAAAGACATTTCTGATTGAATTTTTTTGTTTGGGTTTATAAAAATAACTTGTGGTACATCAATTACTCTCCATTTCCATGGATACAGGCAATACTTTATTATGTAACTCTACAGCTGTGCTGGTTTTTAATATAAAACCCAGATTTTTTCATCTATTTCTCTTTCATAGTTACTGAACTGAGATAATAACATCTTTTACCTATGAATGTATTCAATTCCCTTTTTTTTTCCCACCATCCTGCAAACTCTTATTGATTAGAATTTCATTTTGTGGCTTTTGTAATAAAGTCTCCAGTAAATGTTACCATTGCAGGCGACGGAAGGGCGGAATGGGAAAGGAGGTCATTCTTTATGTATATTGTGTGTAAATATGTATGTAGAGAGAATACAGCATGTGTGTGCACATCGCTTCCAGCTCCAACAAGTGAAGTCTGGACATTGTACTGGTTTCCAGCTTCTTCTACGACAGTTTTCAGATGACCGTTTATGACACGTTGAGAAAATATTGCTTTACTTTCTTCTTTAGAGAACCCACCACCCTCTTTTCTGAGAACAAAACTCTATCTCTATACTTCTACAATTCATAATTCAGTGTCATTGTTTGAACTCCCTGGTGATGTTCAAAGCTGATGAATACCATGTAGTTCTTTCTAGGTGTTCCTGCACAGAAATGGCCTCCTATCTTCCCAGTGGGGTTGGAGTACTGAGTGGTAGGAAGGGGGAAGGAAGAGAGGATGGGGCATGCAAATCCAGGGCAGACTGACAAGGGGGCAGATGAGGAGAATGGCGCTGGATTGGATTTGAGGGGCTACTGGGAGGATTCTGCCCCACAGATTTATCAGCCATTTGGAACACTTCCACTAGCTATTCAAATTCTTTGGTAAACAGGGTTAAATTAGGGGACTGGAATGGGCCTGAAGGGTCTACAATCTCTTTGAAATTTTATGTGAAAAACTGCATGTATATGAGTATGTGCGTTTTTGGAGGAAAGGGTCCGTTATAGGTAGATTTGGGCGTGGCTACCTGGCTTACAACAATCCTTGGAGAGGTCACTCTTTTGATGACAGAGCCCTCAAAGAGAGCGGGGCATAGTTAAACCATCCATCACCATCCTGGTCACAGTGAGTGACCTGAGAGGTGGGCACATGGCCTGGGCTGGGCTAATTAGAGTCCTTCCCTGGGAGTTTTCCAACTCAGCTGGGAGAAAAGAGCTCACTTCCCTCTCTGGGTGATGGTGTGAGGATTCAGCCATGATCTCCACCATAGGGCAAAAATCCATCTGCAATGGGAGGGGATATTTAAATGACTAATTAATTCACAAGATCACCATGGAACAGAAAAGAATGACAAGATATCATGGGATAATCAGTGTTGGGCCTTTCCCCACACCTCTGTGGTCTTCCTTCTTAGGAGGAGTCAGATGCACAGGAATTCTGGTTCCATGGCTTTTCGTTTCCCCCTCATTCTCCCCCATCTATCAAATGGTCATAATAATTTCAGCCCTACCTACTCCATCCAGGTGTTGTGAGGACCCAATGAGAGCTTTAAAATTAAGTGTTGTTTGTATACTCCCAGGAGTTGTATCTGGACCTATGCTGACCTGTCTTGGTCTCTGGCAAACATGCATGAGTGATGTCAATGCTCTCTTTCTCTGCCTGTGGCAGACATCACCAATTGATCCTAGCATTCTTTCTGGCTCAACCCAGATATGACTCTACAATCCTTTTTCAACACAACTCTCCATGCAGCCTCCAAGACTGATCAGAGTTGGAGTGTAAAATAAAACCCCTTTGCGGTCTCTGATCTAGGTTTTGAATGGGCTGATACTAGGGTTGCAGGCTGGGGATCAATGTCCCACCTAATCACGGGGGAGGGATAAAGATATAACAATATGTTACCACCATTTTGAAAAGGACAAAATGGTGTAACTGTTAGGAAAACATAAACAGGAATTTTGGGGGGTTAGGAGAAAGGGATTGTTGTCTTAGTTATTTAAACATCTTTGTTATCATTAATTACAGAGAGCAGGAAGGTTAGCCAAAATCACTCTAATTACTTCCCCGCAGCATCCCAGGCTGTGAGCCTAAAACTGAACACTTTGACAAGTCAAAACAGGACACAGTGTAAGTAAGTCATTATTACTTTTTGCTTCTGGGAATTTAAGAATGTGAGGATATAAGAACAGAAAAAAAAATGAGCAAAAGATTCACTTAAAAATAACTTTTGAGTAGCTGCAGAGAGCAGCATTTGTATTCCTGTTGGTATGTTTACCCAAAAGTGAGCAACCTTATGCAAAACCAAAGTTCCATCAACAACTGATTAGAAGACACAAGTGGCCTCTAGGCAGGGCCCTGAAGCTTCAGGGAGTAAGTCACAGGCCCATAGCAATTCCATTACCTCAGGCTCTCCCCACCTTGCCGGTGGCTTTGCCGAGTCCGCTGGACAGAGGTAATTGCCTAGGTTCCCCAGTGGCTTCTAGGCCACTAGCAAACTCCCTCCAAGGCTTGGGCTCAGTATCTTTGGGGTGCCTGCACGCAAAAGTCCACACTCCACCTGGCTATGGCTGGCTGAGTCAGCTGGATTCCTCATCCAAGATGGGCCACTTCTAGAATTAAATTAATGGATCTCTAGTAGATATCATTGGACCTAGCAGGGCATTTAGATGCGAGGGGTAAGAGTTCCAGGCAATTGGGATGGGCTACTTGCAGGCAGAGCAGAGCAGCCTTCTGGAGAAGGGTGTGGTGGAGGCTTCGGCTCTGCTTTCTTAAAATAAAGCCCTTGTCATTCCAGCTAGCTTAACTGGGCTTCCGTTCTCTGCCAGAAAGCTTGTCCTGACCCAAACTGCTCCCCCAAATCTGGGATGTCCACCTCCGTGGTGCACAGGCTGCCATTTATGTGGCAGGAGAGATGATTTTCCGTGGTGCACTGTTACAGCCTTTCAAAACATCACCATCGATTTCCATTACGAGGAGGAAATTCCCTTTCAGCCCTTTTGGTTATCTCAGTTGTGTGCTTGTCTTTAACACCTAAGACTTGTTAATTTCCTATTTCAACAAAGAGAGGATAGGACTTAAGCTAAGAGCCTTCTTCAGCAATCAACGTTATCTTGGTAGAATTTAATCATATTATCTTGCATTTAGTTTTAGGTTGCCTTCTTTTATGGCAGGTGATCTTACTTTTCCATTGCCCTCATTCGGACCCACAGAAGCTGTGAGAGATATTAAAAAGACTTCTGTTGTTTAAAGCCAGTAAGGTTAGAGGTGGTTTGTTACACAGCAATAGATAATGGGAACAGAATCCATGCCAGATAATTCAACAGAGGGCAACTAACGTAGAGAACCGATTAGAAAAATGGTGGAAGAGCTCAAAGGGCTGATAAGGAATGGTACAGCCACCCAGAGTTAGCAATGGCAGGAAGTCACTTCTGCTCGTAGGACTGGAGGGACCCAGAGGGTAGGAGGTGTTACTTGTGCCCAGGAGCCAGGGCCACCTGGCAGGAGCTGGAGCCATGGTGGAGATATCTAGTGGGAGAGGGAACTTTAGCTACTGCCAAAGACAGAGTCCAAAGTGGGGGGGCGGTATAAATATTTTAGCTTCTTCCCTGCTCCCATCATCCAGTCTCCTGTTGGGGCTTCTCATGAGACTATTACCAGAATCCTGTTGCTAAGGAAGCATGAGTGCCATAATTTGCAGGGGTCAGTCCCCGGGGATACAGAAGAGGGCAGGACAGGGGGGTCTAAGCATAAATGGGGCAAGTGACCAGCACTCAGCGTCACGTGACACAAACCAAGGCAAAGTACTTCCAAGGAACTGCTGTGACCATGTGGCTCAGAATGGAATTGAGGGCATGAAAGGCACATGAAGTGTCACAGATTGCCCTTCAACCAGTTCATATGCCACCGGCCATGTAGCCATCCCTGAAAGGGTCTGACTTAATCCTTTCCAGATTGTACTAGTAGCAAACAGGACCCTTATCAGTTGCAAGTGATTCACTTTCCTGAAATGTCCAGGGTGAAAAGGCTTCAGGCCCAGATGGGTACAGATATTCAACCGTGTGAATTCAGGTGACTGTCTGGTCATCTCTCAACTCTCCGCTCCTCTGTCTTTATTCTCAGGGGCAGCTCTGGACTTGCATCCACTGGCCAAGCAGCCCTAGTGAAAACTCAGCACCTCTTTCTCAACCCTTCCAGCCAAAGTCCCAGAGTTGAGTTTCGTTGGCCTGGCTTGGGTCAAATGTCCGTGACTGCACTGACCTCTAGGGCCAGGAAAGTGGAATATTCTGGTCATGTCCATCAAGGTGTCCATCAGTGGAGGCAGGAAACCAAGTCGGATGAATGAGGTGAGGCAGGGACAACTTACTTAAATTAAGGTGCTTCTCCCCAAAAAGGGGGATGCTAGGTGGGCATAAATAGTCGATGTCTCCTTGAACCCTTCCAGCGCTTCTACTATCTGCCTTGTTCCTATTTCCCTGTGTCCCTACTATTCAGGCAAATGTTATACCTTATTCATCTCTATATCCCAGGAATGTCTGGCATGGTACCGGGGACCAAGTAAGCGCTCAGTAAATGTTTATGGAATTGGATTGAGGTATAAGCACTTGCATTATGCATTTATTTCTAGAGCACAAAGGGCATTTTCCATACCCTGGGTGCAGGGGTGGGGCAGACTGGATTTCCTGTATTTTCTCTATGGTGGGTGGGTGATAGGCAGAATAGAGGGGTGCAGTGCTGACCCAAATGCAGCCCTACTCCATTCCTGGAAACTTTTCCCTGCTGCCAGGTCTCTTGGAGCCCCTGGCCAACCCAGATGAGAGCTCATCTCCATTTGCTACAAATTAGAAAACCAGCATTTTCCTTTCAGTTGGCCTGAGGCACAAGCTTTCCCTTCCAATTTGAATTGCATATATAAGTACGATGTCCTCCTGTTGGATGTTTAAGGACAATCTGACACTTCAGTAGTTTTTCCTCATCTTTCAGATTTAAAAGAGAAAACACATTTCACAGCCCTGGTTGGTAGCCTAGCCCCTTTGAAAAAGTACTGTCAGCATCACACTGCAAAACCAAAGTTCTTCAATTACTCTGCACAAATTAACTTCACATTAGTCTTTGCACAGGGCCACCACGTAAGCCCAGACTCCTTTAGTCATTGGCCCCAAGCCAGTCTCCCACTAAACAGAACTATTATGGGGCCTGTTTATAACAGTGCCATTAAAAATGAAGAGCTGTCAAGAATCCCTTATAATGATATTGGAAACTGTATTCACAAAGATTTTTTTAAATGACTGGATGGTTTTTAAAAAGGCAATGAAACACTGTTAAGGAATTATAATGTAATAAATCAATCGTGGTCCCTCTGACTTGACTACGCTGTCTTCATATTTATTGCAGTATATGGAAAACCACACTTAATTCTTTCCTACATTCCCCACCCCCGACCCTGGCCAAACTTAAGGAGGCATCTTAGTAGAGCATATTTATATTTTAGGAGACCTATATTTGCTTTTGGTATTATTTTTTAATTTAGTTTTTATTTTCTATTGGAGTATAGTTGATTTACAATGTTGCGTTAGTCTTAGGTGTACAGCAAAGTGGTTCAGTTATATATATAATATGTCCATTCTTTTTCAGATTCTTTTCCCACATAGGTTACTACAGAATATTGAGTAGGTCCTTGTTGATTTTCTATTTTATATATAGTGGTGTGTAGATGTTAATCCCAAACTCCTGCCAAATCTACACTTCAAAGTATTTACTGGAACATGGGCTCTTTTAAATTTTATTTTCAAAGTTTCTTCTTTTGAGGGGATGGTTTTAGTTAGGGTTCCTTGATTGTAGGCAACAGAAGCTGACTCCAATTAACTGAAGAAGAGGAAATTTGCTGGAAGGATATCAGGAGCTGGCAGAATTTTTGAGAGCCTTGAGTTTGAATGAGAATGGGCAGGAGCCAGGGCAACTCTGAAGGGCTGGAAAATAGGACTTAGAGTAAGTCTCTTGTAGCAGAAGAGTGTGGCCAGAGTGCTGCCACCACCTCCAACCATGTAAGTACCTCTCCCTTTATTTCACTCTCTCCAAGGACAGGACATCTGACTAACTGAGCTTAAGCCATGTCTCTGTTCCCTGGCTGTACTGAGGAGGAGAGAGAAAAGTTAGTCTCCTCAGACTTTCCATAGTGGGGAACGGGCACCCGATTTGCTGTGCCATCCAGGTGACACACAATGGAAGAAGTAATTTCCCGAAAGGAAATCATTAAGCTGTTCGAAAGTGATATTCACTGGGATAATGACAGCTGCTATAACAGGTAATATTCCTAATTCTGTTTACTGGCTTAACACAGTAAAAGTTTATTTCTCCATTACATAATAGTCCACTTTAGTTTTCCTAATTGGATTTTTCTTTTTTAAGGTATTTTATTGAAGTATGATTGACATTTAAAAAGCTGTACATATTTAATGTATACAACTCGAGTTTGGACATAATATACACCCATGAAGACATCACTACCATCAACATCATAAACATATCCATCACCTCCCAAAGTTTCCTCTTCCTCATTATTATTATTAGTAGTAGTAGTAGTAGCAGTAAATACACAACATAAGATCTACCCTCTTAGCAACTCTGAAGTGTACAACACAGAATCATTAACTATAATCATTAATCATTAACTATAACCATAATCATTAACTGTATAGTAGATCTACAGAACTTATTTTCCTTGCATTACTGAACTATGTGTCCTTTAACCATCACCTCTCTATTTCTCCCTCCTCCTAGTCTCTGGTAACCACTATTCCACTCTCTGCTTCTATGAGTTCAACTTTTTCAGATTCCACATATAAGTGAGATCACACAGTATTTATCTTTCTGTGTTTGGCTTATTTCACTTAGCATAACACCCTCTAGGTTCATCCATGTTATTGTAAATGACAGGAATTCCTTTTTTAAGGCTGAATGATATTCCATTGTATGTCTATACCACATTTTCTTTATCCATTCATCCATCAACAAACACTTGGGTTGTTTCCAACTTTTTTTTTCGTCCCAGTTTTATTGAGAAATAATTGACATACATCACTGAATAAGTTTAAAGTGTACAACATGATGATCTGATTTACATATATTGTGTAATGATTATCGTAATAGGTTCAAATAACATCATCTCATACAGGTACAATATAAAGAAAAGAAAGAAGAAAAGAGAAAAAAAGAAAAAATAATTTATCCTTGTGATGAGAACTCTTAGGATTTACTTTCTTAACAACTTTCCTATATATCATACAGCAGTGTTAACTATAGTCGCTATGTTGTACATTTACATCCCTAGTACTTATTTATCTTATAACTGGAAATTTGTACCTTTTGACCACATTCCTCCAATCCCCCCTTCCCCAGCACTTCAAATATGGTAACCACATGTTTTATCTCTTTTTCTATGAGGGTTGTTTTTTTTTTTTTTAGATTCCACATGTAAGTGTCTGACTTATTTCACTTAGCATGATGCCTTCAAGGTCCATCCATGTTGTTGCATATAGTAGGATTTCCTCATTTTTAAAAGATTGAATAATATTCCATTGTATAAATATATACAACTTCTTTATCCATTTATCCATCAGTGAACACTTAGTTTCTATGTCTTGGCTATGATAAATAATACTGCAATGAACATGAGGGTGCAGATATCTTTTTGAGTTAGTGTTTTCATTTCCTTTGGATATATTTCCAGAAGTGGAATTGCTGGATCATATGGTAGTTCTATTTTTAATTTTTTGAGGAATCACCATTTGCTGTTTGCCATAGTGACTATGCCAATTTAAAATCCCATCAGCAGTTCACAAAGGGTTCCCTTTTTTCCCACAGCCACACCAACATCTGTTATCTCTTGTCTTTTTATCATGGCCATTCTAACAGCACTAGGTGATATTTAATTTATTTTATTTTATTTTTATTTGTTTTTGGCCATGTTGGGTCTTTGTTGCTGTGCATGGGCTTTCTTCAGTTGTGGCCAGCGGGGGCTACTCTTTGTTGCAGTGCGCGGGCTTCTCATTGCAGTGGCTTCTCTTGTTGAGCTCTAGGCATACAGGCTTCAGTATTTGTGGCACGTGGGCTCAGTAGTTGTGGCTCGTGGGCTCTAGAGCACAAGCTCAGTAGTTGCAGTGCATGGGTTTAGTTGCTCCGCAGCATGTGGAATCTTCCTGGACCAGGGATGGAACCTGTGTCCCCAGCATTGGCAGGTGGATTCTTAACCACTGCTCCACCAGGGAAACCCTCTCATTGTGGTTTTAGTTTATATTTCTTTTTTTTTTGTTGTTTGTTTTTTTCTTTTTGCGGTACGTGGGCCTCTCACTGTTGTGGCCTCTCCTGTTGCGGAGCCCAGGCTTCAGACGCGTAGGCTCAGCGGCCATGGCTGACGGGTGCAGCTGCTCCGCGGCATGTGGGATCTTCCCGGACTGAGGCACGAACCCGTGTCCCCTGCATCAGCAGGTGGACTCTCAACCACTGCGCCACCAGGGAAGCCCGAATGATCCTTTTAATGTGCTGCTGAATTCAGTTTGTTAGTATTTTATTGAGAATTTTTGCATCTATATTCATCAGGGATACAGGCCTGTAGTTTCCTTTTTTAGAAGTGCCCTTTTCTGGTATTGGGATCAGGATAATGCTAGTTAGCCTTGTCAAGAGAGCTTGGGAGTGTTCCCTCTGCTTTGAATTTTTGGAAGAGTTTGAGAAGGATTGGTGTTAATTCTTTAAATATTTGGTAAAATTCACCAGTGAAGCCATCTGGTCCTGGGCTTTTCTTCATTGGGAGATTTTTGATACTGATGCAATCTCCTTACTAGTAATTGGTCTATTCAGATTTTCTATTTCTTCCTGATTCAGTTTTGGTAACCTGTAAGTTTCTAAGAATTTTTCCATTCCTTCTAGGTTGTTCAGTTTGTTGGTATATAGTTGTTCATAATGGTCTCTTATGATCCTCTATATTTCTGTGGTATCAGCTGTAATGTCTTCTTTTTCATTTATAAGGAATGATATCTCTGTGGTGTCTAGAGGAGTTTGCATGTATGCATTCTTCAGGGGAGCATGGTGCACTGGCCACAAGGTGGGTGGACAGTGGGGACTGCTGGGAGCATGAATTGGCTAGCTGTGGGAGTTCCCTAGCTGGTTAGTAGGGCCTATGGTCAGTTGTTGAGATCCACATTCTGGTTGCTCTGAACCATCACTTCTTTTCTCTGTTCCTAGTTGTCCCCAGACTATTCAGCCATGCCAATCCCCTTAATGTTCTGGGTAGGGCAAGAGAGAAATAGTCCTCTTGGGCATGTTCTGCAAGTTGGGGAAGGCAGGTACTCACTTCACTCTCACTTTCCCTGGTGGGAGAAATTGTGGACCTGGAGGGTCTCTTTTGCTCTGAGCTGTGCCGCCTTGGGGGAGGAACAACAAGGGTAAAGTGAAACTGGTCTTAACTGCTTCAATGCATCTATTCTTGGATTTTTTGCTACATCGAGGTGCTGGCACCTCTTAGCTATACTCCTGGGCTCCCATAAAGGTATTCTTCTTCACAAATGATTGTTAAAATCAATATTTCTGTTGGGGTATGAGGGCTAGAATCTCCTATTTGGCCATCTGATTGATATCCTCTGGTTGTTCCTAACTGGGAGGCTCACTTCTAAGGAGGGATTCAGGGATCTAGGTTCCTTCCATCTTGTAGCGCTGCATCTTCAATATGTGGCCCCTAAACTCACTCTGTAGGTGTTTCTATATTTCAGAGAAAAAGAGTATGGAAGATTGCCCTACCCCTTTTTAATGGGCCACATCTGGGAGTAGTGGACATCATTTCTGCTCAGATTCCATTGGCTAGAAGTCAGTCTTATGGTCCCACTGAATATCTAAGGGGAGTTGGAAAACATAAATCCCAGCAGGGTAATTACTTCCCAGCAGTGGTCTGCACCATGGAAGGAAAGCATAAACCTTTGGAGGATAGAGAGAAGCCTTTGCCATGGAAGGGGAAATGAGGGACAGCCTCCTCCAATAGATAAAGATCCACCCTTGAGTTTGGGCAGGTGTTAGATTTCTTTAATTTGAGCATGACTGATTGCAGAAGTGAGATTTTTTCTACTTTTGCCACTATCCCTTTTCCCTCCATAATTGGTTTCTGATCTAAAAGTTCCTAGTGAGACTGGAAAGGTATTGCTATCCCAATTTTGCACCTGGGAAATTTGAGAATTAAGGAAAATAAGAGCTTGCATTTAGCGTTTTTTGACTCCTCAGAAAATGATCCTTTCACTACACTACCTTGTATCCATAGTATGTTAACATCTTGTTGTTTCCTTGAGCAAAACAGGAAGTTCCATACTAACACTAACAGGAAGTTCCATACTAACACTAACATTGGAACCAAAACTAGTAACTAGTTCCATACTAACATTGGAACCAAAACCCTATTCTCCACTCTGATGGAAAAGGTTGCTGTGTACTTTTCATATCTTAAAGTAAAACAAACCCCCCCTCATCTTCCTCTCCACTTAGCCCCAATTTAACCCAACTGCCCAAATCAATTCTCTGTTTGGGCTTGTTTCACAGGTTTATTTTTTCCCAGAGATGAAAGTTTCTTACAACAACCCCAAGTATTTTAAAACAAAGATCTTAGTTGTTATGCAAACACAGTCTCATTTCCACAAAAGAGCATTTCAAAAAAGAAATAAATGCACATTTCAAAATGTCAGTTAAGGAAATGGAAAAAAATGAAAAAGAATGTAAACCTACCAGGGAAAAGATGCAATATAATGCCAAGCTCCCTGAAGAGTTTTCCCGTGTCATTAAGGTAAGTCAAAGTGACTGGCTTAGGAACAGGAATTTTTTGACAATTTTAGAAGTGTGTGTATGTGAGTGTATAATATAATATAATATAATATAATATAATAATATATAAAATTTAAACCAATGCAGTATATTGGTTAAAAGAGTAGGCTGGCATCAGTAAACACAGCTTTACCACCTTAATTTCTTGTTTCTGTATCATGGGTCTGTAGCATTAAATTCACATTAAATACACTTGTAAGCAAAGTAATAAGCTAGAGATGTAATTCTGGTCAATGCTGCGTCATTTCATGGTGGGGTGGGGAAGGTCATTCATCTTGAGGCTACATTGTACTAGAGTGGGTTCTGCCTTAGGTTTAAGGTTGGAAGAGCTGGGTTCAAGCCAGAGCTTTGCTTGGGACTGTGGGCACTGATCTTCCCATGTGCTCTTGAACCCCTCTAGTGAATTTTTCAAGTTAGTTATTGTATTCTTTGCTCCCTAATTTCTGTTTGGTACTTTCTTTTTTTATTTTTTGCAGTACGCGGGCCTCTCACTGCTGTGACCTCTCTTGTTGCGGAGCACAGGCTCCGGACGCGCAGGCTCAGCGGCCATGGCTCACGGGCGCAGCCGCTCCGCGGCATGTGGGATCTTCCCGGACCGGGGCACGAACCCACGCCCCCCGCATCGGCAGGCGGACTCTCAACCACTGCGCCACCAGGGAAGCGCTGTTTGGTACTTTCTTCTATTTCTATTTCTTTGTTGAAATTCTCACTTTGCTCACGTATTGCTTCTGGTGAGCATCTTTATTATGGTTATTTTGAATCCTCTTTCAAGTAAATCATATAACTACATTTCATTAGGGGGATGGCTGGGGATTGATCTTTTTTATTTGGAACATATTTCCCTGCTTCTTCATTTTCTTTGACTCTCTGTGTTGGTGTCTGTGTCCTAGACAACAAACAGCCATCCCTGTATGACAGCAGACTCTGGGGCCTTCTCTAAATTTGGTGCTAGTCTAATCTGTTTCTTCATTCTTAGCTGCCCCCAGACATCTGGAGTATACTAGATCTTGTCAGCTCTCCAAGCCCATTCCTCAGGCAGCCCCCAGAAAAGTTGGATCATTAGATGCTCTTTTCACCTCTTTCTCTCCCCAGGAAGAAGCTGGGGTCTGGAGTCATTCACCTATTTGCACGATGCTTAACCAGGGAAGAGGCTATGGTAACTAGTTGTGTTCTAGTACCAAATCTGTTCTCACTGGCCCCCAGGTGGCTAGATTATTCTGGGCTCTGTCAACACCTCGAGAGAGGCTTGATGGAAGCAAGTCCTCTGAGTAGCCCCCGGAAAAGTTGGGGGTGTTGGATGTGTCTACCTCTTTCCCTCCCCAGGGAGAAGCTGAGAACTGAAGAGTTTTCTCTCAATACTGTAACACTGTGCTGGAGGTAAGGATTATGGCCAGAGGGCATCTTGAATTTCCCTACCAGCCTCTATGTGGATAGTTTCATGCTCTCCCAGGGTGCAGGAGCCTCCAACCGACTTCTGGATTTCTCACAAGGGAATTTGGCTGTAAATTGCTGTTGACTTGGTGTGTGTGTAGTGGGGAGGAGGGTCCAGGGCTTCTTAGTCCCCCGTCACCCCTCCTTTCATTAAATGAAGGGGTTAAAAGAGATGATTTTGGCAGCCCTTTCCAGTCACAAACTATGGAAAAGCAAGTATATTGTCCTTCTTCCAAATCATAACTTTCCACATAAACTTACTTACATCTCTCTTCATTTCCTCTTGCCATGAGTCTTCCTATTAATTCAGTGATATCAGGTAGACTATCACTGACATTAGTGCAGCAACAAATTGATGCACCTCATTAGATTTGCTTGGCCCTACCTGCCCATCTGGTCCAAGAACCTCATCATGAGAAGGGATCTCCAGCACGACCTGTATGGCTTCTCACTCTCCAAAAGAAGGAACAGACGTGAAGCATCTGTTCAGATCCACAGAACTTCAGCATACAGTGGGGTCTCCTGCATTGCTTACCTCAACTTGTCACTATAGAGAAAAAGAAGTAGAGATGTCTCAGCCACCACCATCCCCTTATCTCTTAATGTTGGTGACCTCATTCTCCCCTGAGAATGAAGCTGCCTTTCAGCATGGCCTCCATCCTGCTCACTCTAGTAGCTGCAGTGCCCAGGTCTAACCAGATTGGACCCACAGCGTCCAAAGATGCAGCCCAAACCAGAAGGGTTGATGAGTTTGTGAAGCAAACTCCATCCAATGAGAGAAAAAGCATAGCAAAGAATCTGTAGATAAATTCCTCATCCTTCTTTCTTCCAATAGATAGTTCCGAGTTGCAATGATTTCATCGTTTCTCCAGGGATGTCCGACATGACCAAGAAATTGTGTTTCTTTTGAGGCTGTGGCCAGCTCAGTGATGCACCCACTTGTATTTGCTTCTCCTTCATCACTGCCTTGCATCTTTTTTCCTTCACTCTTGATGTCCTGGTATTGTACATTCTCATAAAGCCCTGGTGGGCAAACTTTGCCTCAGGCTGTGCTCTAAGGAACTGTGCTAAGACAACATCTTTCCACAGCATTTCCCCCAATACCGGACAATCAGCACTTGCATTTGGGAGATTATTTTAGGGTCCCCCACAGATACAACACTGAATCCTTTGATGAGAAAGTTCCTTCCTTATCAATTTGCTTTCAGTCCTTTTAATTACCCCATGGAGAAAATTTCTATTTGGAGTGCATTTTCTTAAATAACTCTCCCCAATTCAATACATTCCCTCTCAGCAGAGACCAGATTGAAGGCACAAAATCTTCAGCAGAAATTGTAATCACATCATTTCATATCCAGTGTATTTATTCTGTTTAGTTTCTCTTTATGGTAAATGACACTCATTTTCCAATTACACTAGTGATATACATTTCCCTTTTAAATAGAATGAACAGAAGAAGTCAATTAAAAATAAATAAGTAGATAAAACAAGGAGGTGATCTGAGATAGAGGAGAAGCACACACATGGTACATAGCACAGGCATCTGGCCCAGATGATGAAAATGGAACATGGTCAGCTGAAATTTGGGGAACTGCCTGTAGCAAAGGCTTTTGCTTGGTACTATGGGGGCAACGAAAACCTGTCTCAACCTCAATTTCAAAATCCTTTTTGTTCCTTGCTAGCGTTTCCCTGAGATCCTTTTATGCTCTATAGCCCCTTTCTTCCCCAGGGTATAAAGGTCTCCTAGTCTTCAAGTGGATTTTGGCAACTGTGTTTGATTCAGTGCAGCAATAAGATTCCTACTTCCTGCTGTCTATAACTAAAGGCACGGACATGAATAACAAGAATGCCAAAGAAAAAAGAACCCCCCATATCCACCCATGAGACCCATCCTTTCATCCCCCCAACCGCAGTGAGGTCTCTAAACCTGGTCTGGTTGCTGCTGTGACCCCAGCCTTATCATCTTTCGGCTCAAACTGCAAGAGCTTCTGGAAGCCACTCATCATCTTCTTTCCAGTTTAATACACCTAGTCTTGGCACCAAAGAATGCCATTATGTTCCCATAATCTCCATTGCCCCCCATTGTTTGAAATGGCAATGGTATACCTATTACCTATATAACTATACTATACCTATCTAACTTCAAGATTGCCTTTCTGGGGCTTCCCTGGTGGCGCAGTGGTTGGGAATCCGCCTGCTGATGCAGGGGACGCGGGTTCGTGCCCCGATCCGGAAAGATCCCACATGCCGCGGAGCGGCTGGGGCCGTGAGCCATGGCCGCTGAGCCTGCGTGTCCGGAGCCTGTGCTCCGCAACGGGAGAGGCCACAACAGTGAGAGCCCTGCGTACCGCCAAAAAAAAAAAAAAAAAAAAAGATTGCCTTCCTGCCAGCTTGCTTCTGCTAGTCCCCTCCTGTCTAGAAATTCTTGCTGTTTCCACGGAATTCTTCCCTCCCTCCTTTGTAGCTTAGCTGCTGTAGCTCATCTTCACTGCCTGCCATTTCTTGTTTCTTTCTCTTCCCTCCCTCTCCCATTACAGGCTTCTATCACTTGGTTTTCTTCTTTTATGTTCTCTGGGCCTCCTTTCAGGCTTACTCACTGAAAACGCAGTGTTTAAATGTCACCCTTCTTCCATAATTCATGGAGAGAAGTTTCTCAAGGTTTAGGAAATGCCATTGCAAGTCCCCTCTCTAGAACCCATCACCCTCTTCTCCTGGCACTCACACATTGAACCAGATACGGAGTTCCTCTTTGCAATTTGGTATTCATTTCTAGGACAAAGGGCCCAGGAGCACAGGACCTTTACCCTCAAGTAATTCTCTCTACGTCAGAACCAGGAGAGGACTCTGGTCAGGACGGCAGTGCAGTCTCATTTTCTGCTTCTGTGCTTTCAGGACTGAGGCCTCCCTAGATACGAGGTCCAGCCAGGTCTCAACACAGAAGGAGTTAAGGTGATCCACAGTGGGGATGCCCAGCTAAGAGACACAGGCCCTGTTCCTTCATTTGGAGGGGGTTCCCAGGAGAGTCCTGAGGACATACAGCACCCGTCCTGTGCCCCCCTCTCCCAACCTCCTTTTGTGAAAAATAAGTCAAGAGAGAAAAGAAAGGAAAGGAAAAGAGAGAAAAGAAGGGAAGCAGAAAGGGAGGGTGGAAGGGGAAGAAAGAACAGAAAAAGTAAAGGAGGCTTTGACCTTGGTGCTGAGTATGTGAAAGACAGGTCTTGGATCTAACGTGCAACAAAGTAGAGCTCTGTCTCTACCCCCACTGACTCTAGGGATTGAGGGAACATGGCATCAAATTCTACCCTAAACTCAAGGGGAAATGACCTTGGTGGAAATTTGCTGAGGCCTCTGTGGAAATTAGAACAGCAGCCTTGAACTCCAGGTTTGGAAAGAATCAAGACTTCCTGTCCTGGGATGGGCTCCTCAAAGAGATGAGGGCAAGAGTTGGGGGCAACGCCCCCTCTCCTCCATACTTATACACCCAGCAGTCTCAAAGGAATGGAGCTATTTTTCTGTATCTCCTTGTGATGCAGCCCTAGCCCCACCACCTCCTGGAAGCCTTCCTGGATTACTATCCTGTCTTTCTGTTAGGGGCATTGCCTTGTTTTCCTTCCCTTCTTGTTTTTCAATCCTGACCTCCAAATGGTGTCTCACAGAGATGCACATAGGAGGTGCTCAGTAATTACTATTTGTTGAGTGAATAAGTGAGTGATGTACTGTGGTCCAGGTAGGAAAGAATGCAGGAATCTTTGGAATTCTGAATCCATTTCCAGCTGCACCATTAATTTATCTGTGTGGCTCTGGGCAAGTCTCTCCAATTCTCTGACCCAGAGTTTTCTCATGTGTAAAATGGGGATCATAATACCTACCTTCCAAAGAACTTCAACATTTACAGGTTGTGGTAGGCAGAATTATGTCTCCCCCCACAAAGATGTCTACATTCTAACCACTGGAACTTGTGAATATGTTATGTTATACAACGAAGGGGAATCAGACCTGCAGATGGAATTAAGGATGTTAATCAACTGATCTTAAAATAAGGAGATTATCCTGGATTATCTGGATGGGCCCAATGTAATCATAAGGGTCTTTAATAATGGAAGAGAGATGCAGACGTGAACAAAAGAGATGGTGCTGAGAGAAATACTCAGCCTCAGGTCGCAGGCTTTGGAGATGGAGGAAGAGGCTAAGAGCTCAGGAATGCAGGCAACCACTAGAAAGAGTAAAAACCAAGGAAATGGATTCTCCTTCTCCTAGAGCACCCAGGAGGAATGCAACCTTGTGGGTGCCTTGCTTTTAAGCCAGCGAGACCCATTTCAGATTGCTGATCTCCAGCACTGTAAGAGAATATGTTGCTTTAAGCCACTGTGTGGTAATTTGTTACAGCAGCAAGAGGAAACTAATGCACAGGTGTTGTGTGTAAAGTCCCTGGCACACACTGGGTACTTTAATGGTTGACATCAGAGAATGACTGACTGAATGAATGAATATTAGTGTTTCTCACTAGACTATCAGCAAAGTGAGGTTAGTGTTTCTTCTCTTATATACCACCCAGCATCTAACAGAGTATTGCGCACACACCAACGCTCCAAAAGGCTTCTAGACTCAGCCTGAATTTCACCTTTGGGGATTGAGCTATGCCAGAAGAAGAGGTGGGATAGAGACTCAGCATAGAAGAGGATGTAGGAGCTTATAAAAGGCAAATTGACTTCTTGCCTGAAGTGTCAGGGCGGTGAGTGCAGGTTACCTCCAAGAACACATAACACAGAAGCCAGTTTTTAACGCCACCTTGCTGGGAGGCTGCAGGCGAAGATGCTGGAGAAGATGGGAGAGAGGACTCTTAACTCATCTCCAAGACACAGAAGAGGCTGTTTCTCTGGATGAGAGATGCTATTCATCGGGGGAAAAATTCAAGCCCGTTTCTATTTACAACACTGTTTGCTGAGGCATGAGGCTGAATTCACCCAGAGTATCCAAAGAGCTAAGCCCTGGTGCAGGCAAAGACAGGGAAGGCCATTGCAGAGCCGGATTTGGCAAACTTCCTTCATGCACTTGGGCCCTCCTGGAAGTCCAGGTTCCAAACAGGATATCTTGCTTATAGGGACCCTGCTGATCGATTATCAGTCTGACGCTGCTGCAAATCACTGAATGTCTTCCTTCCTTTAAAAGAAAGGAAAAAATTTGGTTTCAGTTAAGAAAGCACAGGGTAAGAAACCCAGAGGTCACTTTCTCTTTCTTTCGAGCTCTCTCTCACTCTCTTAAATAAGGAGAAAGGCTATATTTTTCCATGGATTAAGTCCAACACAGAGAAGACTGTCACTGTGAAAACAATAGAATTTATCTCCACTGATATAGCTTGACACTGGGACAAGTGCCTGAATTGTTGCCATAGCAATAAATGTGTCGGACTTATGCATGCGTTTTCTACTATAGGATTTTGATTAATGGCATTGACTAAATGGTGTAATGGGGGAGAGACCATGAAGAAGGCCCGAGGAGAGAGAGCCAGGCTGCAGAGGGTCTGCCACAGCCCACTACAGATGGGTGGCAAGTGGAGTTGACCAGAAACCAGTTAAACGGGAGGTGAATCTCTTCAATGGAGCAGCATCTGCACGGCCGGCTGCAGCGCCTTGTAGCAGGGGTCTGAGAGCGGGAGGGGAGGAGGGATGACAGCGAAGCCAGAGCTCCATCCGGACCAGAGAGCTAATGAAATCTCATTTCCACTGAGTACTTCCTATGTGCCTGTGTGCTTGAGAGTTTATGTGTCTCCGTTTATTAATTCCTTACATGAACTCTATGAGACAGCTATTTTTTTTTCTGATAAAGAAACTGAGGCACAGAGAAGTTAATTAACTTGCAAAAGTCACACAGCTAGTCAGTGGCAGAATCGGGATTCAGACCCTCAGGCTGTCTGGCTTTGAACGCTGAGCTTTACCACTGCATTGTGCTTTGCTCCAGGAACAGGTACCGTTCTCCTGATTTTGCCTATCAATACTGGCAGTGAGTGTGGAAGAGGGGGGATGGCGGGGGAGAGAGGGGTGGTCTCAGTGAAAGACATCCCTACCTCTGGAAAATCAAGGCAAAGTCCTCAGAGCGCTCTGCAGGAAGGGGGCGCATCTTACTCGTTGCTAACCTCATAGGTACCAGTAAGTGGCATTTGGCGTGCTACCCATCAGTATGTACTGAGCACTTCACATTCACCAAAAGGCAGGGTGGGACAATTGAATGAGGCCTGGAAGCCAGAAAGGTTTGACTCCTGACAGTGTCAATGTGACCTCGGACTGCTCACTGGATCTCTCCAGGCCTCCGTTTCCTCATCTGTGAAGTGCATATAATACAAGTAGCACCTCATCTGTGGTTGTAAGGATTCAATGAGAGGGTGTATTGCAAACACTGAACAGAGTGATTGGCATACTCACTCAAGTAACTCCTCAAATTAAGTTAATTTTTCAAAAGACTCATTTTTCTAATTTGCCTAGTGTTCAGAAAACCCTTTCTGTTTTCAGACTTATTCTTTCCTTTAGGTCAGACAAGTTTTCTACTGTCATTTTCCTTGACTTTTGCTTCTGCTCCTCTTATTCTTTCCTCTTTGACATTTCTTTTTTGACTTGTAAACTGGGTCTCCTGCGTATGCCTGCCCACTTTCCTTCCCTCCTTTTTTCATTTCTAAGGTCTATTGTCCTTTGACATCAGGCTGCAATAATCAAGTTTGTCTTCCACCTCACTCATTTGATATTTTTCTTCAGTATTCATTCTGTTGTACACTCCTCTGAAGTGGCTCCTACTTTTAAATTATTCCTTTATGACAATCTAGTCTAATTCTACAGATGCAATGTTATATTAAATATTTTTGAAATCACTATTCAGAATTCTTTTAATTTTTTTTTTTCAGTTTTCAGCAATAAATCTATGTAAGAAAGTCTGTTTCTCCAAGGTGTCCCTCTTCTGCTGGGCCACAGTGTTACTGGTCTGAGTTCATTCATTCATTCACTCAAGAGTTATTGAGTGTCTACTATATACCTATATCATTCATCACATCAGATGGTCATAGGAAAGGAAAATATAGCAGGGTGTTGGGGAACTGAGTGTGGCAGGGGTAGCTATTGTTTATAGCATTGTCAGGGAAGGCTTCTCCACAAAGACAATATTTGAGCAGAGTCCCGAAGAAATTAAGGGAGCAAGAGATGTGGCTCTCTAGGGGAAGAACATTCTAGCAGAAGGAATAGCCAGTGCAAAGGCCCTATTCCATTTGCAGAAACAAGCCTGTTTTCTGTAGAAGACAGCTTAAGTGGGAAACTCCACAGAGATGGCTGTCACCAGGGTACCTCTTTCTGCCTCAAGCCTAGCCTATGCCATAGGATAATTTTTGTAGGGTTTTCTCTAATTCCCAGAAATAGAGGGTTTTTTTCCCCCAGGAGAGGAAATTTTGAGTTGGTCCATGATGTCTCCATCAATAAGATGCTGCTTGCATTCTAGCAGAAAACCTTTGAGTTTTGAGAGGTGGCTGACACTTATCCTAGTTTCAGGGATTGCTGCTGGTATGATGAAGGCTTGTAAGGAAGGAGGTACCCCATACTCCACTGCAGGAGACTAAGGATAACAAATATATACCACAAGTGCCCAGATCCCATGGCAGGTAGCACTTGTTGATCATGGTGCTCTTTCTTGCTGAGATTAGATGCCACTTCAGAATCCTTCTTAACACCCCAAGTTAGTCATAATAGCACCCAAAATGAAACCTTTTGATCATCTTTGATGATGGTTTCTGATAATATACATATAAATGGAATTTTTGTATTAGGTCAAACCATATGAAATTGCTATTAGGTAACTTTTTTTAAAAAATGACAATTTCATGTGGTTCAATCTAGTCCATTGAATTAAACACAGCTCTGTTCAGTGGACGTTTGTTGAGAAATCTTTTGCTAAGCAAAGATTTCTTGTTCTCTGTGAACACTTCAACCTGAATATACCTGCAATTTTTCATACATTAAATATTCTTAAAGTGGGACCCAGCTGTATTGATTAATATCCTAACACAACTACCTTGGAACCAGCTTCATTCCCAGCCTTTGTCTAATTTTTTTTCACCTTCTGGGATGATGAGGTGGCTGAACCTAACATAAAGAGCCCCCCAAAGACATGCCAATAAGCCATCATTTTCCCTCTAACCTCTATGTGGTAGCTTGTGTTATTGTTCTCATTCATTCACTCCCTCCCTATAAGAGGTTTATAGTTTCCTCATGCATTGCCAACTTGCAGTGCTTCCCTGTGAGAGATGTGTACTTCCTGCCCCCATGACTTCAGACTTGGTCAGGTTACTTGTTTTGGCCAATGGAATGTGATGTACGGTACTTTAGGCAGAAGCTTTCAAAGACACTGCATGATTCAGTCATGGTGCTTCTTTTCCTTCTGCTATGAGTCCTAGATATCTGGTTTGGAAGACACATGGAGCAGAAGTGTTAAGCCTAAGCTTTGCTGTAGCAACATATAGAGTGAGTGAGAAATAAACCTTTGAAAGCCACTGAAATGTTGGGGGGTGTTTGTTATTGTAGCTGTACCTGGCCAAGGCTGACTAATACACTTTGTCAGCATTAAATACCATGTTAAGAAATAACTTTCCCAGGGCTTGCCCAGAGTAAGTGTCATGTAGCTATAGAGCTTTTGGTTTACATAAGCTGTTGGTATCAATGGTGTGGAGGGTGTAAGACCATCCAGCCTTTCTAGACACAACCTATGATAGATGTGCCAGAAACTTTAGAAGAATGTGTCCAAACCACATGATCATAGGTGTTTTGTGGAAAAAAAAGAGACTTGGACTTCAAATATGTTTGGAAACACTGGGTTAAATGAAGTTAAACAGGATTCTTTCCAGCAAGACTTCTCAGAGTTTTTAATATGCTGAGGTGCATTGTGAGTCTCCTAGGGAAGAGGGTGATACAGAATTCACTGTTTTCCAAAGTTGTTTGATAATGGGATTTTTTTTTCATAGACTATTACATGGGCTTAACACTCTGCAAAAAAACTCAGCAAATGCTGCCTTTGGTGGCAGCAGAATTTGCATATTTCTCCGAAATTTCCCATCTCTTCCAGCCATCGATCTATTTCACTGTTTGTCTTCACTCTCGTCTTTGTTTTGTCTTGTCTTCTTTTGCGACCTGCTCCTCCATCCCCTTTCATCATTCTACCTTTGCTTCCTATTTCTCCTTCTTCCCTTCCTCCTCTTCTTTCTTCTTTCCTCTCCCATCCCCTTCCAACCCCCATTGTCTCCTCTTCTCCTCCTCTCTCCTGTTCACTCTCTTCACCCTCTTTTTCTCACTCTCTCTGGCTTTTCAAGAAGCCCAGAGAGTTTTCTCTGACTGGATGACCCAGGGGAATGTCTTGCTTGATTGTCAAGTACCATTCCTGAAAATAAAGCCAGCGATGGCGCTGCCTGCTCTTCCCAGGTGTGGTGTTAATTTTAAAGCAATGGGCTTTAACACTGCATCAGCCTCCTTAAGGAGAGATCCTTTGTTCTAGACTCAGACAAAGCAGCCCAGTCGGCCTTAAAAGAAAAAAAAAAAAGCTGTTTCATTTTATATTGGAAAAATACAATGTGACATCTGGAGAATAAATTGTTCAGTCAGCCAGAAATACGCCTTGTAAAAATTGCTTAGGTTTCTGTAACAAGATTATTTACTGAGAGTGTTCACCTATAATACAGCACACTTTTGAAATGGACCTTTTATGAAACACATCAAGAACTGTAGAAATGTATTCAGTGCATTAATCTACAACACTGCACACTTTACCACACTTTCAGAGTAGATTTCAAAACTCAGACCATCTAATGAGATAGAGGTTATTCTTGTCCTATATTCATTCCGGTCATGTTCTATACGGAGCCCTTGGGATATTTAACATAATGCAGTAAGTTTTTCAACACACACACACACAGACACTCCCTCTCACACACAATCATACACACTGTTACATACGCTCCCACACACAAACAAAATATATGACTCTTCAGACAAGTATTCAGTTTAGAATGCAGTAGGCCCATATTTCAACAGCCTGTGTGCAAGGCAAGGGCTGGCTATTTTAGAAACCAGAACTTTATAAATATTTAAAGATCCTGATTTAATTCCAATGAGAGATCTCTCAGGTGCTGTCAGTTACTTTCCATGACTCCTTCATTTCTGATAAGGGGGTGACAGTTTGGAGAGCAATCTCCTGGCAATTTGAGGAGCTGCCTCGGTTAGAACCTGGCAGCTGGGACCGGGCCTGAGGTGGCTGAAGCAGTTGGATCGTGGAGAAGTGGGTCAGGTGGGGCAGGCAGGGAAAAGCACGCCCTACGCTTGGCTGCTTTGCTGGCCTTGACTTTCCTTTGCCACTCTGACTACAGAAATGGGTTCTTCCAGCTGGGCGGCTCCACGTGAGGTGGTCCAAACCCTTCTGCCACAAGGTCAAGTCGACTGCTCCATTGGTTCAATGGATATCAGTTCTAGAACATACAGAGCAGAGAGGAGACTTGCAGCATGGTTCCTCCACCAACCCAGTGGATGGTTCCTCCACCAACCCAATGAAAGGCCCAGGCTCTCAAAGTTCACCTTGGCCTGGAGAGTCTAGCGTGTTGCTGGGAGAGCTAACTTGGCCAGGATGGAAATTCAGGAGAGGAGAAAAAGAGGGTGCTAGAATTCTCTCTCTAGTGCCAAAGATGAACTCATCTCTCAGCCATCACTGCCCGTCCTCTCGGCATCTCCACACAGCAAGGTCTGCGTGAAAGTGAAGGCAGAGCTGGTGGAAGTTGTGCATTTTCTACATCCTGGAGGATGGAGTTCTGGAAGACTTGCCAAGCTCTGCATTCGGAGGGTCTCTCCTCTCAGAGACTGAAGCTCTGGAAGAAGCCTGCCAGAGGGCCTGGCTGTTCTTCGTATAGAGCAAACCCCTTTGTTCCACTGCTTCTCATTTACTTGGATGAATTTCAGACCTTTCTTCTGGCTCTCAGGCTCTCTCTCTCCTGCCCTTCTGATTTGGCAAAGAATGAAGAATGACATTTTTCTACTGTCTCTGCTCAGTTTTCTTGGACTTTTTTTAAAAAATGGGCTTCACAGTTTTCAACTCCAAACTCTCTGTTACAGAGAGTTACATCATAATTTCTTGTTGAAGAGGACAAAGGCTTAACTGCATGGGAACTAACATGCAAATTAAAAGTGAAAACATTCTTCCAAAAATCTGAAGAGGTCAAAAAAAAAAAAAATCCAGATTTTTTTAAACACCCAGATTTCATTAAGATATTTTGATGGAAAGAGCTAGAAAATCTTGGAAACCAATTGGACAGGCTAGATCTCAGTTGGCATATATGTAAAATGAAGTTATGGTCTTCACTGGCCTTATATTGTTTGCTTATGCTGAAATATGGTCTTAGCCCATTAAGTTACATGCATAATTGAAGCTAGAAATCAAGTACGGGGATAGATTTGAGATCAATTTCTATTCTAATAACAAAAATAAAAACATATTTATTCTCCAAAAAAATGGGCTTTAGCATTTTTCAGTTTTGTTTTCTTCTAAGTCTCACACTCTGGGGATCTACCAGTCTCCTTGAGGAATCTTCTTCTACTCACAGGCTCCATTCCTTTCATGGGAATGTTGTCTTTCTTCTTGATGGTCCCACTCAAGACACATGTCCTCCCTGAAGCCTCCCATAACCCTTTGGTTCACACCAGTCTTTCCCTCCTTATCCTCTCGGGCAATCTATGGAACCATGTAGTTTAACATTCAATCACACATGGCCTTGCCTTGCTTCACCCCCTTGCCTTCCCCTGTATGTTAAATGGAGGCACGGGCGGATGGACAGACCAATGCACTAAGGTAAATACACAAGGGGCTCTCATCTCCACAGCATCATGGACTCATCATGTGAACATCGGGCAAGCATCTCAACCATTTGAAGCCTCAGTTTCCTTGTGTATCAAATGGAGGTGTTACATTGCTTGTCACATTAAAAAGTTGTAATACTAACTGTAATAGTAAGTGAACTAATGAAGCAAAAATACTTCATAAACTGAAAATCCTGCAACATATAAGGAGTATCAATAATATTGAACTTCTTGTCTTCCATTTGCTTCCAACCTTCCCACAGCGACTAGAAGAGTGTTGAACACACAGTAGGAAACCAACAAACATTGATGGCATAGAATGTCTCTTTTTGCCACAGGGTAACCTTTGCAGGTTCCAGCTTCTGGAAGGTCTACTACAAAGCACAAAGCAAGACTTAATGAGGATGAAAATGATCTGCGGGCCCTGTCTGTTCTTTACACAAGGATTTGAAAGGCTAAGTTTAGATTCTTCTCCACAATTTTCTAGGAAGCTGGCTTGAGAGTTTTGTTGTAGAGGATTTTCTGGGAAGATGATGGCGGAAGCCTGAAAGTTTAGCACACACTGTGAGATGATATTTTTCCTTCTTTCAGGAACAGAATACTAACAAATTAGGATCATTATTTAATAGGTCAGAGGTCACTATATTATTTCCTGTAAAATAGATTCATGCTTATACTAAGGGAAAGAGAGAAATACCTACGCTCTTGGTGAGAGCCCATTTGATTAAGAATTTGGTTAGCTTGCTTCTTGGTATTTCTCCACAGATAAACTTTCCCTTGAATTCTGAAGACAGTGATAGACTTGACTGAGGACCAGAATGAGTACACTCTTTTCTTTGGTTGCACTAGTGGCCTGGGGGTGGAGGGGGACTTGGTTTTAGCCCTGAGGCTCCGAGCCACTCAGATACTTGAAGAATTCACCTTCAGGTTGAGGCCTGAAAGGAATGTGTGATATTTGTGCATATGATTTGGCTATTAAGATAGTGGGTAAAATCAACTATTCTTCAATAAAAAGATAAAAATGAATAAAGAAAAAGATAGTGAGTAAAGAGCAGGTGAATCCTTTTGGTCAGCCTCTCCTTCTAGGAGTTCTACAATCTCTATCTCACCGTGATGGAATAAAAACTAAGTGTGGACGTTCCAAATAGGGGAGACAGCGTCAGGATTTACAGCACCCAACAGAGATCCTGGGTTCTGCACCCCGACTGAAGCAACCCTGTCCCTCTTCCCCTGTTCCAATGGACACGTATCTAAACATCAAACTGGTGTGGGGAGAGCTGCAGGCTCCAAACTGAGGCTCCATCCATCAGAAGCACTCTATTCTCCTTCAAATGCTGTTTAGAGGGGATTGAGGAAACCATATCTCAGTGTGCACCTCATTCACTGATGAAAATTTCCCTTCAAAGACATTTTAAAGGCATTCATCGAAAGGCTTGTCGGTTCAAGATTTTGTGAGAAAACTGTGGCATAAATGGAAATAAGTAAGATATGATCCTCTTCGCGGTAACTCTCTATCTGCTGGGGGAGACAGAGCTGTACAGAGGCAATGATGGCACTAGACTATTGTTAAGTGTTGTAATACATGTGCAAGAATTCACTGAAAGAGCCGGGAGGAAGCCATCTGTGTGGGCTGAGGGAGTAAAGCAAGCTCCTTGGAGGAGGAAGACAATCTAGCAAGGGCTATCCATGGGGATCAAACCAATATCTTCAGTCACTACACTTTCGCTTCACAAGGCTTCAGCACCAGGTTGATCAAAGAGGGCTTTGAGGAGTATTTGACATGCCATGTTGGAGAACAGGTCCTAGAAATCATGTTCAGTCTTTAGATACGGGACTTGGTTCAGCACTATTAGTCTTTGAGATTTTTCTCATCTCCTTCTGTATATCTTTTTGGTCTTTATGATTCTTGTTGGCCACTAGCGTGCGGGGGCTCTGATCTAGGTACTGTCAAAACTATTTGAGTTTCAAGTAACATAAGCCAACTCAAGAGAGCTCCAGCAAAAGAAAAATGAATTTGCTAAAAATGTGAATGCCTTATGAAACCCAAGTGGAGGAATATAGTTGAGTCTCAGAACAGAATTGCTATCAGAAACTGGAAAAGCTGCTAGGGATCCAGGCATATCTCCCCCACTCTCATTTCTGCTTCTCTCTGAGCATCTTTTTTCATTCTTCTCTTTATATATCTGTTCATACTGCTTCTCAGTCCATATAAAAAAGAGATGGCTGCCCCAGATGTCAAGTTTTTAATGTGTCTGTCATATTCTATCATTCACATGAATTAACTGGTTATCTCTGAATTCCTATTTCACATTCCATGTAAAGACAACCTATTTATTATTGTTTTTCAGGTTTTATTTTTAATTTTATTGAAGTGTAGTTGATTTACAATATTGTATTAATTTCTGCTGTATAGCAAAGGGATTCAATTATACATCTATATATTATACACATATATATACATATATGTGTATAATATATATATATTTTTTTCATATTCTTTTCCGTTATGGTTTAATCACAGGATATTGATTATAGTCCCCTGTGCTATACAGTAGGACCTTATTGTTTTTCCATCCTATATATATCATACTTTGCATCTGCTAATCCCAAACTCCCAATCCTTCCTTTCCCCACCTCCCCTGCCCCTTGGCAACCACAAGTCTATTCTCTATGTCTGTGAGTCTGTTTCTTTTTCGTAGATATGTTCATTTGTGTCACATTTTAGATTCCACATATAAGTGATACCATATGGTATTTGTCTTTGTCTTTCTGACTTATTTCACTTAGTATGATAATCTCTAGGTCCATCCATGTTGCTGCAAATGGCATTATTTCATTCTTTTCTATGACCGAGTAGTATTCCGTTGTATATACATACCACATCTTCTTTATCCATTCATCTCTCAATGGACATTTAGGTGTTTCCATGTTTTGGCTATTGTAAATAGTGCTGCTATGAACATAGGGGTGCATGTATCTTTTTGAATAATAGTTTTGTCTGAGCGAATCTGTTTAAACTAACTTAAGCCATGTGTCTCCCTTTGGTCCAGTTAAGCGTCTAACCCAGTTCTAACTGCAGTGGGTGTCGGGTTCCCAACACATTCAAGCTATTCTCTGACAGCAGCTGGGGGTCCTACAATTCAACCCAGTTCTGACACTATTTACCTGGAGAGAGAATCAGATCCCACAGGTTCAGGGCTCAGTCCCACAAGACTGACCTCCACTTCAGATGCCAATCTGAAGCCCAGGTTGTTACCTGTGCTACATGACCAACTGGCTATAGACTGTAGGTTCCAGTGACCTCCTCCTTGGGTTATAGATTAAGGGCTCAGTGCTATGAGACTGCCCCCCTCCTTCAGACCACAAGTCCAGGTAGTCGCCTAGGCTTCTGACCAGCTGGCTACAAATCAAAGGTTCCCACGATTTCCTCTTCGGATTTTATTAATTTGCTGGAGTGGCTCACAGAACTCAGAGAAACATTTTACTTACTAGATTACTGGTTTATTATTACCATTATCATTATTTTTAGCAAGGAATGGAAATATCTGGAAAGTTTTATTTAATATGATCATAAAATGAGTTATCATTTTGTGTTGCTTGATATATTGTTTCTTGATATATAAGTGCTCCTTTACAGCAGAGAGATACCTGTGCCTGGAGTCTCTTGCAGAGCCCCCAGTCCAGGGTCAGGAAAGGTGGACACCTCTTCCTGGGGTACACAAAGACTAAGGCGGTGGGTGGGGACGGCAAAGCGCCCAAGGCCTTGCCCTTACAGTGATGTGGTAGCCATTCGTCCCCCCCGATGGTCTCCAGGGAGTCCTCCAAGTGCTGGCTGTCCCCCTGTGGGATGAGGGGCCTCAGCCCCAGCTGCTGGAACTCATGGCTGTCCGCATAGAGCTGCCGCACGTGGACGGCGAGCGCGTGGCCTGAGGTCCTTTGCGGTACTGGCGCCCAACGGTGGCCGACTGCTGGATCTCCTGCGAGGAGGGCTGGGTGCGCGGGGTCAGCCCGGAGTCCGCCAGCAGCTCGGGGTCCCGGGTCTCAGAGCGCCCTCACTGGTGGTCTGGGCTCTCCGCGACATCTGCACGCAGCAGGCCAGGCCAGGTGCCCCCAGCGCGCGCGCACGCAGGGAGTAAGGTGCCCGCTTCGGGCTCCCGGGGTCCCTTAAGGTACTTTCCTGGAAGAGCCAGTCACTTCTCGTGAAGGTACAGGTGGTGGAGGGTGTCGAGGCCCCCTTCCTATGTTGCTCTGCCCCGAAAACCCAGGGTGGACTCCGCCTAGAGAATCTGGGAAACTCCAGCCGAGCGGGGAACCGGGATCACCAGGCAGCTGCCTCTGCAGACCCCACTCGACTCGGACACGGAGCCTGCCTCGAGGCCTCTGGAACTTTCCACAGACAGACTCGGGCTGGAGAAATGCCGAGGTCCTGGGCTCTTCAGGCCCACCAGGTGCAAGGGGTCATCCTGGAGGTGGGAGACAGAGGCAGTGTCACGGATGGGACCTGAGATGGGGTCGTTGCCAGGCCAGCCTGACATAGTAGGCGGACAGGTTGGTCACAGCCTTGTGCTGCGGGGGTCACGTGTCGGGGGGCTGGTGAACGCTTTGCATCGTCAGTGAAGTGCAGGATTTCCTTCCTACTGAAGGCAATCGGGGATCCAGGTATGCATGCTATTTTAACTGACCTCAGCGCTTCACTTCCTTTGTTTCCTACTTGCTCAGCAATCCGTGGGCGGTGTGCTCAGGCAGGGACAGCATCACGGCATGCAGACGATGTCTCTCTGTCGCCTTCTCCTAGGTTTTCTTTTCTTTTTAAAAATTTTATATTGGAGTAGAGTTGATTTACAATGTTGTGTTAGTTTCCGGTGTACAGCGAAGTGATTCAGTTATACATAGATTACTGGTTTATGATAAAAGAATATAACTCAGGAACAGCCAGATGGAAGAGATACATGAGGCAAGGTATGGGGAAAGGGGGCGGAGCTCCCATGCCCTCCCCAGGAGTGCCACTGTCCTTGAATCTCCACCCGTCCATCCACCTGGAAGCTCTCTAAACCTAGTCTTTTTGGGTTTCATGGAGGTTCCATTCTATAGGCACGGTTGATTAAATCATTGACCATTGGTGTTTGACCTCAAACTCCAGCCCCTCTCCTCTCCCCAGAAGTCGGAGGTGGGACTGAAAATTCCAACCCTCTAATCGCAAAGTTGGTTCTCCTGGCAACCAGCCCCCATCCTTAGGTATGGTCCAACAGTCACCTCATTAACATAACAAGAGACACCTTTATTGCTCTTAGCATCAGAAATTCCAAGGGTTTTAGGAGCTCTGTGACAGAAATGGGGATGAAAACCAAATATACATTTGACTCTTGAAGTACTCAGGGCTTATGGCTGCCAATCCCTGTGGAGTCAAAAATCTGAGAGTACAGCTCTCTCTGCCTCAGAAACAAAGGAATTGATAAATGACTTACCCAAGGACAGGAAGTTGAAACAATTTGGATAGAATCAGGACTCGATTTTGATTCCACCTATTTTGACCTCTAATTGAACACAAACTCTTCCCCACATTTCGTTAAAGATATGTAAAATGAAAATACAAACATTATATTTATCAGAAAAAAATATCACGTATAATTAGACCCACGCTGTTCAAACCAATGTCGTTCAAGGGTCAACTGTGTATTTCTTTTAACAAATCACAATATCACACCGATCGCCTTTGTCCATAGGCTGGGTCAAAGAGTATAAACACAACTGTCAGTGTCCCATTCCTGTGATAGAAAGAAATTCTTTAAAAAAAGAAGTATTGCTCAGACACTGGGCAGATCACTCCCTCCCACCTCATCTCTAAAAAAGTATATACGATCTATCCCTTTCCAAGTGCCTGTGCTGCAGGAGAATCACAAATGACCAGGTTAGGGAAAGCTCGTGTATAGGGAGAAATAAGAAAAAAGAGCATTACTAATTTTAGATGCCATCCTTCAGAATAAGTGATGTGAAACTAATCTTTGTGAACTCAAGCTTTGGCCATATCAAGGTTGTATTTCTGAATATTCCTACAGTGCATACAATAACTTCATTTTCCACCAGGTACATCATTCTGCCTTACAGATGTATATATGATGCTCCTAAACAAGGCAGGGTCATGAAGGCCCTAGCAAGTCCAAACTCTTTGGTATCAAACACAGGCCCTTTTAGACTCTCAAGGCCTTTGCTCCTTCTCCAGTCTCAGCTATGATCGCTCCTGATCTTGCAATTTATGTTGCAGACATTTAGAACTGTATGTAATTCCTGAAACAATGCATACTGTTTGTGACTCCATGCCTCTGGACATCCTATTCCCTCTTTCTGGAACTTCCTTCTCGTCACCTGTCCATATCACAAACTCCTAATCACCTGCTAAAGCTGACTCAAATATATTCCCCTCCAGGAAGCTCTCCTTGAGACTTACACACACACACACACACACACACACACACACACACCACTGAATGGGATGACAAAGTGGCCGAACCCAGCACAAAGTGGCACTCTGAGGCTGGGGGCCTCCATGCAAAGCGCCACCTCTAACCCTTCACTTTTTCTTCATTCATGAATTAGTCACATATACTAGATGTGACCTTAAACTCCTTAGGACCGCTTTGTTTTATTTATCTTCATGTTTACTCCCCTGTAAACATATCTTTGGACAGGAAAGTAGTGTAGCTTGGAGATTAAACACAAAAACTCTGGACAGATGGTCAGATGGACCCATCTTTGTTCAAATCATAGCTTTTCCAACTCTTAGCTGTAACCCTGTGCAAGGTATCTCAATCTCTAAGTCTGTGTTCACACCTATAAAATAGGAATAATCTTAAGACTTACCTGTAAGGGTTATGATGTGGTGATTTAATGAGATAATATGTGTAATCTAGAAAGCCTTCAACAAATGTTAGATATTATTATAAAAAATCTTCTGAACAGAATTTCTCTGTGGTTTGATGACTTGGAAGGGACTCTATTTCAACAACAACACCAAATCTTGTGTACCTTGGGGATCCTTCCTAAAAACAATGATAAACCATTGTCCATTAGATGGGCTAAAGTGCTGGTTACCAGGAGGTTCTGGTCAATAAATTCAGTTTCATCTCCTGCGCGCTTTTTAGCTTTGATTCATTTTCCCTTTTCCTAGATGGGTGAGAATTGGAAATACAGGCTGAGCTTTGATTTTGCACCTAGGGATTCTCTTCAACAGCCACGAGACTACTGGGATGAAACGTCCTTCCAGAGCTCTCTCATCCTTCTCCCTGCTTACCAGCCAAGCCTGTGCTCAATTCATCCCAGGAAAATGTCCAACTTGAAACAACAGAGGAGTTTCTGTAAAGTTCTAGAACTCAGACCTTCTCAACCAGAACTCCAGGGGGAATAACCTCTTATTCTGCAAGAGAAAGCAGAGATTGGGGGGAAAGAGCAAAGGAAAAGAAAAAAAAAAATCTCTCTCTCTCTCTCTTATACATACAAACCCTGCTCTGTATGTGAGCTATAGGATTTTTGAATTTATAAGAAAATACAGCTTTTTGTTAAGTCTGCTGGGGACAGCGCTTCTTTCTGGATCTCACTGGAGGGTGATCCATCTTGAAGTGCGCCCACATCCTCAAAGGCACAAGGACCAAAGGTCTGGAGCATATCTGCACACTCACCCACCTTGGCATGCTTTCTCCAGGCCACTCATATACTGGCTCATTGTTTCGTCCATTCTTTCATCTCTTTTTCTCTCTGTATTTCTCCCCTCTCCCCCCTCCTGTTTTTTCCTCCTCCTACTTCTCTCTCCCCCGCCATCGTTGGAGGAGCCTATACATTCCTGGTCATAATTCTGTTCTCAACACTAAGAGATGGGACCCATTTCCACCTCCACAAAATCAGCCCCAGGACTGTGTTCATCACACCTGAGCACAGCTTTTGTGGGCAGACACATGCCCGGAGGGATTCTAGCCCCGGAACACTGCCCGGCAGCCTCTTGCCTCGCGCTATAGAATGTGGATAATGTTGCCCCATCCAGAAAAGCCTGCACTTCCAGAGCTGCTGCTTTTGGGCCCCAGCCAAGATCCTCTTTGAGCTGTTTATTTTGAAACCATTTCTTGTTGGATTCTGCAACAATCAGTCTCAAAATTAAAAAAAAAAAAAAAACATAAAAAGAAATGGCCTGATCGCCACACACTGATTAACTGTCCCGGGAACATGATAGATCTCTGGCATGATGCAAATAACTGTTTTAAATCTGCTGCCACTTTTCTAAATATTAACATTAGGATTAAAAAGAAATGTCTCCTACCCCAAATAAAAGAACATGAGGTTTAGGGCTGAAGGGAGTTGATTCTGACATTGGTTATGATGTTTTTAAAAAAATATTTCAATTTGGAGAAAACGAGATAGGGGATAACTGGGTACAGGAGAGAGTGGGTGTTTTTCTTTTTCTTTTTCTTTCTCTTTCTTTCTTTCTTTCTTTTTTTGAGAGGGGGTTGGGTCTGAAGCCGTGCATGTCAGAGAATTTACCCAGGAGGATGGCAAACCTGCGGCAGAGTCAATTTAGTTACAAGATCAAAATCTCTTGACTCACAGGAGACAGTGTTAAAATGTTGGGAACAGCTACAGATCTTTAAAAATCGTGCTTCTGCAGCAAAACCAGATTCCGAATTGCTTTACAGGCTCTTCATTTATAAAGCCCCTTTCAATCTGGCAGTTTTGGGTCCAAGCCGTCAGGATGTTTAGGAAGCTGTGAAACCAAGGCATTGACTTCATGCAACCCGCCTCCCCCCACCTCCGCCCCAAATCCCAGCCCCGACCCAGGGCAGGTCCAGTTGCTAGAAGGACAAGAAGAAAAAGCAAAGTCCCAGACTAGGGCTGATTTCCAGGTGTTTGTGGAATGATGGGTTGCAGGACTAGGAAGCCACTCTCTGATGCTCGCTTGCTAATATGAATAACAAACGTGTTAACGTCAGCTACTGGGCACGCACTATATGCCGCGCATTGTGCCAAATATTTATGGGCAGGGATCAGTAAACTAGGGTCCATGGACCGTGTCCATTCCACTGCTTCTTTTTGTATAGCCTCTGAGCTCAGAATGGTTTTGACATTTTTTAAATGGTTAAAAGAAATCAGGGCTTCCCTGGTGGCGCAGTGGTTGAGAGTCTGCCTGCTGATGCAGGGGACACGGGTTCGTGCCCTGGTCTGGGAAGATCCCACGTGCCGCGGAGTGGCTGGGCCCATGAGCCATGGCTGCTGAGCCTGCGCATCCGGAGCCTGTGCTCTGCAACAGGAGAGGCCACAGCGGTGAGAGGCCCGCGTACTGCAAAAAAAAAAAAAAAAAAAAAAAAAAAAAATCCAAGGATGAACACCTATTTCATTGCAAAGCCACTCATGCTCTGCCATCCCCTGCCTAACTTCACTCCACGCCACCCTCTTCTTGCCTTTTGCCTGTAAGCCACCCTCATTTTCCTTCAGGTTTACTTCAAAGTTCTTGCCTATGAGGTTCCCATGAAGAAGTACACTCTTCATGTACCTGGCTCCTTTACATCTCTCAGATGAGGTGACCTTAACAAAAAATAGGTCCTGCCCGCTCACAAAGACATCTCCAAATAGCAGTATTTATTTCTTGCTCAAGCAAAAGTGTATGCAGACATTAAAGGCTGGTAGACAGCTCCATAATCACGGAGGACCAGGCTCCTTCTTCAACATGCCTTCTGTCTTGGAGTCCAAGAACATTGCTCTAGCTCCTGCCATCACATATGACTTCCAGTCAGCCAGAAGGAGGAAGAGAAAGTAGAACAGCTTGCCTCTTTTGCTCACCTTGCATTGGCCAGGATTTGGTCAGATGGCCACAGCTAGCTGCAAGGGAGTTTGGGACAACTAATCTTTTTTCTAGAAGACTTTATGCCCAGCTAAAAAGTAGAGAGTTCTGGTGATGAGTGAGAAGGGGGGAATGGGCGTGAAAAGACTACTACCATAGAACCTTGTACTTTTCCTTCTCCAACTTGTAGTTAGATCTTTATTTGTTAGTATTTTTGAATGTCTTTTTCTCTCACTAGGCTAAAACTAAGACCTTCTAACCCGTTCATGCTATGTCCCCAGCACTGAGCAGAGAGCCTGGTCTGTTGTTGCTAGCTGCTCAGTATTTTTTGAATGGATGACAAGCGGAGTCAGGCATGGAACTCAGGATGCCAAGCTCTTAGCCAGTTTCCCCAGCTCTAAGCCAAGGTGTAGGTAGAGGTCACTTTATCTTTGTTAAGCTACAAGATAAGAGAATTCCAGGCAGAGAGTATACAGGTGGGTGATCTATTCCTGACCCTCTGGGTAAAGTTATATTGTCTGATCAGTGATTGCCCACCTGATGAGAAAGACACCCAGTGAGAATGTGATATGATGAACACGTGCACAGGTCAACAGCAAAGGCTTAGCTCAGTAGCAAGAGGGCTGGTCTCCTGTGTGCAGCCCTCTGCCCAAGTCATGCTTAGCGGTGTCATTTCATGAGCCCCAGGCAACAGGGATGTCACCATGGGTCCATTATTTGAGCACAGTTAGCACCAACCCTCATACTCTTGAGTGAGATCTCTACTAGCCAAGAACACTTTTGTAGCTTTCTCATAGAGAAATATCTTTTGTAGTCACTTAGATTTTTTGTTTTGCAGAGTGCTAAGTAGAGACATCATTTCTCAACTGCCTACTATGTGCCTGGAACACCCAGTCTCTGGAACATACACCGTCAATCAAAGCACTCAACTGCTATGAGAGATTGTCAGTATAACCAGTGGAAGAAACAATGTTCTGTGTTCACCAAACCATTTCTTTCTCCTCTTGAGCTCGCAGGAAGGTTACATTTCTTGTCTCCTCTTTGATGGGAGGGCGGGTGGCAGGGAAGGGTACATAATCAGATCTGGTCATTGGAATGTGGGCAGAAACAACATATGCTATCTCCAGACCAGGCTCCTTCTTTTCCTCTGTCTTCCCCTTCCGTGGTGTGGTGGCCATGTGTGAAGATGGTCAAGCTACAATATGGAAGAAACCTATGCCCCTTAATCCCCAAGTCTCTGTGTGTGGCATCCCAGGAGTACCTCTTCAGATTCCCCTGTACGTTATTCAAGTCATGCTCTGATTACCAGCTCGCCAAAGGTTCAAGCCTGCAAGTCTTATTTACACCAAAGCTTCATTGTTGATGGTGAATATATAGATAATTCAAAAGTGTGGAGGTGTGAAGGCTCCATTGGGGAAAATTTTTTGTTTGTTTATTTGTTTTTCCAGTTTTATTGAGAAATAATTGTCTACATCATTGTATAAGTTTGAGGCATACAGTGTGATGATTTGACTTACATATACTACTGTAGAATGATTATCACAATAGGTCCAGCTAACATCCATCATTTCATACAGATACAATATAAAGAAAAGAAAAAAAACTAAATAATAAAAAAACTAAATAATTTTTCTCCTTGTGATGAGAACTCTTAAGATTTACCCTCTTAACAACTTTTCTATATATTACACAGCAGTCATCATGTTGTACATTACATCCCTAGTACTTATTTATCTTATAACTGAATATTTGTACCTTTTGACCACCTTCTGCAAATTTTCCCTCCCCCACCCCTTCATCTCTGGTAACCAAATGTCTGATCTCTTTTTCTATGAGTTTGTGGGGTTTTTTTGTTTGTGGTTTTTAGATTCCACATGTAAGTGAGATCCTACAATATTTGTCTTTCTCTCTCTGACTTATTTCACTTAGCATAATGCCTTCAATGCCCACCTATGTTGTTGCAAATGAGAGGATTGTCTCATTTTTTATAGCTGAATAATATTCCATTGTGTGTGTGTGTATATATATATGGCCAGCTTCTTTATCCATTTATCCTTTGATGGACACCTGGGTTGTTTCTATTTCTTGGCTATGGTAAATAATACTGCACAGGTATCTTTTCGAGTTGGTGTTTTCATTTCCTTTGGATATATTCCCAGAAGTGGAATTGCTGGATTATATGGTAATTATACTTCTTTTTTTTGAGGCTCCTCCATACTGTTTTCCTTAGTGGCTGTACCAATGTACAATCCCACCAACAGTGCACAAGGGTTCCCTTTTTTCCATATCCACACCAGCATTTGTTATTTCTTTGGATGCGGACCATTCTAACAGGTGTGAGGTGATATCTCATTGTGGTTTGAGCATCTTTTCATGTACCTGTTGTCCTTTCATATATCTTCTTTGCAAAATGTCTGTTTAGGTTCTCGGAGTAAACTTTTGATCCATGGGGGTGGGAGCCAGTGGATAAATGCTTCACCCTTTTTCTAACAGATACATAGTTATAAGGCCCATTTCATGCACTTTCTCAGAGTCTGTGACATCACACACTCCATCATTCTCAGTGGCCAACAACTTGGTGAGGCGTCCTTGTATTCACTCTTCCTTCTAACCTGCTTCATTCTCGTTGTTCTCACTCCTGCTGCCTGGAATCATGCTCCCCAATAAAGTACAGGTATGTAAATCCTTTCCTCAGGCTCTGCCTTCTGTGGGACCCCATTTAAGACACCCAGCTGCATAGAGAGCTTTCTGGGAGAGCCACTCAACCAGGAACACCAACGTCGAATTTTGTGTCAACAAGAAATAAATTGTGATTGTAGTAAGCTATTGAAACTGGGTTTGTTTATGACAGCAGCTAACGCTAATTACTCTCACTAACATATTACTCTCTTTTTACAGATCTGAGGACTGAGTTCAAGGACGTGAAATAACTTTCTGTTAGTCACACAGTTTGTGTTAGGTTCAACCAAGGTTCACATAACTTGCACTGACACGCTTCTGTAGAAGTTTTGCTTAGCACTGAACGTGTTTAATTTGCTCTGCAGAGTTCTGTTTATTTCCCATATGTGTGGTGGTGATTTAAGCACTTGAAGCTGGCCAAGAGTGGGGTTTCCTGAATTTCTCTTGGTCAAGTGCTAACGAGGCCTTTGGGTGCCAGACTGTTCCTCCAGAAATCTCCAAATGAAGCTTTCCCCCGAAGATGCTCCCCACTATGTAAAAGGTTTTAACAATGAAAGGAAAGAGCAACTTGAAAAAACCCGACTCTGGGCTCTGAACAGTTTTTTGGTTCAAGAATTAAACCATAAGATCCAGCAATCCCATTTCCGGGAAAAGCATAATTTGAAAAGATTCATGCACCCCAATGTTCATTGCAGCACTATTTACAATAGCCAAGACATGGAAGCAACCTAAATGTCCATTGACAGAGGTATGGATAAAGAAGATGTGGTAAATATATACAACGAAATATTGCTCAGCCATTAAAAAGAATGAAATAATGCCACTTGCAGCAACATGGATAGACCTAGAGATTGTCATACTGAGTGAAGTAAGCCAGAGAGAGAAAGAGAAATATCGTATGATATCCGTTATATGCAGAATCTAAAAAGAAATTATACAAATGAACTTCTTTACAAAACAGAAACAGACTCACAGACTTGGAGAACGAACTTGTGGTTACCAGGGGAGAAGCATGGCAGGAAGGGATTGCTAGGGAGTTTGGGATTAACATGTACATACTGCTATATTTAAAATGGATAACCGACAAGGACCTACTGTATAGTACAGGGAACTCTGCTCTATGTTATGTGGCAGCCTGGATGGGAGGAGATTCTGGGGGGAGAATGGAAACATGTGTAGGTATGGCTGAGTCCCTTTGCTGTGCACCTGAAACTATCACAACATTGTTAATCGGCTATACTCCAATATAAAATAAAGAGTTTTAAAAAAAAGAAGTACCAAATTTCACTTAACTAATTACCCATAGGTAAGCATTCTATATTGTTTCAATTTGATTTGTTGTTATAAAAATGACTGTAATGAACATTCTTGAATATATATCTTTATATACTCATGCTGTTATTTCTGTGAAATAGAAGCCTAGAAATAGAATTATTAGGTCACATCTAACATTTTAATAGATACTGTTAATTTACCATCCAAAATATTGTACCCATATTTAGGTAGAGTCTGGATCTGCTCTATTCTCTTTACCCTCTCCTGCACTTAATGTTCTCAAGGTCGTTTTTGTCCCCCATTTTATAAAGTGAAAATAATATCTCATTGTTGCTTTTACGCATTTCTTTAGCATGTGGCAAGGCTGAGCATCATTTCACGTTTGTTGGCTGAATGTGTTTCTTCTGTGAATGGCTGCTCACATCATGTATCACTTGTTTATTGGGTTTTTTGGTCGTTGTTATTTCTTCTCATTAATTACTATTGAACCCCTACTGTTGTGAACCTGTCAGATAGATTGCCCTTGTGGAGCTTCCAGTCCAGCAGGGAAGAGAGACCTTGAACAAAGGTAAAAAGAAGCAAATGCAGCCTATGAAAGTGTTGTATCCAGTTCTGTGGGAGCACCTAACAGTCTTGGGTGGGATGAGCAGGGAAGGCTTCCAGGTCGATGAGCTATTGAATAGTAGGAGGAATTGGCCAAGTGAAGGCAGACAAGGGGATTAAATTCGAGGATAAGGAAGAGGCAAGCATGAGGGCAATTAGGAGCCTCTGGTCTGGCTTTATTACTTACTTACATATCTATAGAAATATAACCGCTTGTATCAACAGACTGATGGGACCAGGTGATATTGATTGTAATGTAATCGGTCCTTTGTATTATTAATAACAGTAATAATAATAGCTAACATTATCGATCACTTAGTATGCTCCAGATAATTCTTTGAGTACCTTATATGTATTATCTCATCTAATTCTACACTAGATACTATTTTTTTATTCCCATTTACTGATGAGGAAACTGAGGCACAGCCAGGAAGTAGTGAAGCCTGTTGTTTGCACCTGTGTAGTAAGTACTCCCTGTGTCAGGAAATTTCTATTTCTGTTGTGTTCCGCTTAGTATCCACTTTAGGGACGGGGCTTCATTGCGCTTCCATCACATCATTGCTGTGTCATGTTGGGACCAGGACTCTGAGCATTAGATTCTTCTTCTGTAAAACAAAAATAAGGATGATAATGATACTTAACATTGCTAGATCACTTTGGTAAGTAGGATTATATTTCAGTTAAAAAAAATTAACCTTATAATCACAAAGTGTTATTTCTCACTCATGCTCCGTCATGAGTTGTCTGGGAGCTCTGCTCCACATCTCCTTTCTCCAGGACTTCAGCTCTCACGGGCTCCATCGTGGCATGGGCTTCTGCTGTCCCTGTAGCAGGGGACGGGGGCACCACAGTGTCCTGCACTAGCAGCCATGTGCTTCCATTCGGCAGTGATGTATATTCTTCCACTTTCATTTCATTGGCCGAAGGTAGACATGTGGGCACACCTGAGGTCCAGCATAGGAAAAGGCAGTCCTTCCAGGTGTGTGGAGGAAGAGGACCGAGACCACTGGTGAACTACCATCGTTCACGTGCCAACTCGGTTCTGCATTTTACTGTAACAACTCTGCGTAGTAATTATGATTGCTGTGCCCATTTTAAAGATGAGGAAATTGAGGCCCAGAAAGGTTGAGTAACCTGCCCAAGGTCACTTGGGTAGTAAGTGGGAAAACCAAGTTGCAACCCCATCAGTCAGTGCCCAGATCCCATACTCTTAAGCCACCCCCCACGTTTACCTTACAGGGTTATTAAGAGAACAATAGATAGGAAGAGATTTGAAAAATGTAAATTACCATAAGGAGATCTGCACTGGTGTTGGTGTTGCTACTGCTGCTTCCTCAATGTGCAGGTTTCAGGAAGTCCTTAGGTGAGGAAATTGATTTGACTCAGCCCCCTCCAGTGGCCTCCTCCCTCTCCACTCCCCAGCCATAAAGACATAGATTTTTCAGAAGGTGTTGCTGTCTTTATCATGAATGAGTCCCACATGAACAACTCTGCACACAATCTTTTTCCAGTCCGGGTCCCATTAACCTAAAAATCTCAGGCGAGTACGGTGATTAGAATGAGTAAACATCAGTCACCAAAGGGCCAGCTCTGTGAATAAGTCAGGTAGCACAACGTAAAGTGGGATAACACGTCGTAAATTAATGTGGTTAAAATGCATACTTGATAGTGATCCCAAGGAAGGCTATTTACCATCAGCACTTGACGCGACAGGAGCAATGTGGAAGCCAAAGCAATTTGCATCGCATGGAAACACTCAGGTTTGCCACTGCTGACAAATTATCAAACACTTTGGCTGTCCTCCACGCGCAGTGCTGTTTAATGTTTACCTAAAAAGCAATGGGGCAGGGATGTGCTCTGTGTGCCTTGCAAATGGGGAATGATAGAGGTCAGTAGTGATGCACAAAGCAAAGCAAAGGAAATCTATTTTAGTAGCCATTCCCCTCCCTGGGCTAACACACCTGGCTTTTATCCTCTCTGGAATTTGATGGGACCATTCCATCCCGGAACTGGGTGAAAAGAGACACAGTCAAGACATCAGCAGTCATCTGCACTCTCTATCCCAGCCTCCCTGTCCTGGTCTGTTTCCTCCAATGAGCAGCCTCCATTGTTTTTGGTACTAAGATTCCTTTATGCCTAATCAGACAGCTAAGGTACCTTCCATTGGTGCAAGTCTTGGGTAAAAATTATGTGTCTCTTTTTAAAAATATCCAGCCCAGAGCCCCAGGGTCCTCCCCTCATCTTGAATGCCTTGGGTGCCACACAGAGAATAACACATAGCATCATTGCCCTTCTCTCCTTCATCAAAAGCAAACATTCCCCTGTACCTTATTCTTAATGTTCTAACAATGTGTACATAGCGTATCTACATTATAGGCACTTTTATCTTAGGAGAATTCAACTAGAAAGCAGGCAACCAAAAGGAGGAGGAAAAGAAAAGATGTAAAGAATGCTGAAGACTTCATCAGAGGTTGAGAAGGGGAAGGAGAGTCTGACGGTCTCAGTACCTGCTGGCCTGTCAATAACATGAATGGCTCTCTACACCGAATGCAAGGGTTGGGTTTACAGATATGCAGTTTTCATGGAACATGGCCCTTGACTTCTTCTTAGGGGGGTGTGAGGATAGTAACTTGCTTTTCATCCTAAAAGGTAGAACCTATACCCACTGTAATGGGGGAATACAATAATAAGTGAATAGCATTGAAGCTCATTCTTTAAACTGAACTTTCAGTAGATTTTGCACCTTTGGGGAGTTGTACCAGGAAGGACAGAGGATTTGCTCTGTCTGGTGTTCCTTTTCTCTCATGCCACCAAGGAAAAAAATGTCTTGCCGTCTAGAATAGGGCAGACCGTTGCTTAATTTTCATTTGGTTGAGAAGAGGATTTCTCAAACTTGAGCCATAGGTAGACTCTTTTTAGAGGAAAGTAATCTTCATAGATCCCAATGAGAGCATAAAGTATTTTTATTAAAGGTTAATATATATGAATGTAAAATCAAATACAATCTCCTTGTGCTTATTGTTTTAGTCAATTATGAAGCCAAAACAAATTCGATATTAAATAAAAACATCATTGCAGATTCAAACTAAAACTATTCAATAAATAGGATGGAACATGTTGTTTGGCTTAATTGGATTCCCATCTTTGAATACGGTTGTCATACTTTGGGCTTTTGGGCAGGCTCTCCTGAGGTAGGAGACCTAAGCTACCAACAATACTATCTGTCTTCTCTTTCTCATCTCTTGGCTTGAATTTACCGTCTCATATGAAAATGTATGCACTGAGTTCTCCTGTATTCTTTTCTACAGAGAGAAAAGGTAGTAAGTAGTACTTAGAGCCTGCATGATGGTCAATAAAAAATGCAAAGGTCTTTTCTGAAAGAGTGTGGTTGAACTCCATCAGAAGGTGGCCATCCAAATGACCCACACTCTGTTCCTATTGATTACCTTTCACTTGTCGTTGAAGTTGCATGTGACAATGAAAATTTTTTTTGGAGAGAATAATGTATGTGGACCCTCAGGGGCTGTGGACTCTGGTGTGAGCACAGTGTTCTAGACGGATTCTCCTAACAACCTTTCCATTTCTCTTGCCAATCTTCTCCCTTTGCCCTGTGCACCAGCAGAGCATAGTCAATTTAGCAGATCCAGTTGGACACTCTGGAGACCTGGCCTCTAGCTCTGGTTGTAGCCCTAGCTGTCTCTGATTCTGGCCAGGTCTCCTCTGAGGTCTCTAACAGCCCAAAATAAGCCACCATCATCTCCTGCCCCAACTGAAAAGGCATCTCAACCAGCCAATCTGCTTCCACTCTTGGACCCCTTCCCCATTCATTCTTCACCCTGCAGCAGAGGGTGATCTTCTTAAATTGTAAATTAATCATGTCACTTCCTTGTTTAACACCCTTCCACTGGGGTTCCAATTTTACTTAAAATAAAACCCACGATGACCAACCAAGCTGTGTGTGACCCAGCTTCAACCTAACTCTCAAGCTCCATCCCCACCTCACTTCCTCTCCTTCCCCATGATCCAGGCCCCGAGTTTCACTTTTGTTCTTCAAACTGCCCCAACCCTTCTCTACATCAGGCTTTTGAATGGGCTTTTTCTCTACGTGGAACACTCTTGTTGCTGTTTCCACCAGTCAACTCTTCTCTCTCTGTTTTCTTATTATCCTTTAGATCTCAGCGTAAATCCCTACTTTTTCAGGTAGACCATCTCTGATTACCCTACTTAGGTTAAATTCCCCCTAAACATTGCTCTCTGTCTCCATCTTTTGTTAAACTTCATCACACCGCGATTTAGTTGTGTGATGTGGGTGGACTTTCCTCTTGGGGTCTGTCTTCCTCCCCTGGGAGGGCAGAGTCCCTGTCTGCCCTGTTTATCGTGCTGTCCCACACACCTAGGACAGTGCTGGCATAGAGTAGATGCTAAATTGTTTAATTAATATTTGGGAAGGAATGAAGTCTTCCCGCTGGGCTCATTTTCTTGGTTTCATTTTCCTTAGCTGTAAGGTGGAGCTAACAACACCTGCTTTATTAGACATCCTCCACTTAACACAGAAAAGCTGCTTGCTAAGTGCCAGGGACACGCATTATCTTGAAAACATTCAAGGGGTCTTGAGGAGGGTCAAGTGCTGGACGCTTGGTGTCAGGGGCTGGGTAGAGGGTGTGTGACTTGGGACTGACTCACTCTGCTCCTCCAGAGCTCTGCCCTTCAGGCACCACCAGCCCAGCACCCCAGGGGCCTTCTCTTCCCCATTCCTGTTGGCCTGGCTGCCTTTGATTCAGAACAGAGTGTACTTTAGGTGTGCTCATTGAATGACCATGGTCATGTACTTAGGAAACTCTGAGGTCTTTCTACCGTCTTCCCACTCTGCACCTTATTTAACGTAGCTTCTTGTGTACCCTCTTCCCACTTCCATTCTGGAGATCCTGATAGAGTGAATGTAGCTTGGGTCATCAGTCCAGCCATTCAGTGAACACGGAATGAGCACCTGCTATCTTCTGAGCAGTGTTCTAGGTGTTTCTAAGCCATTGAGCACTTTGTTTCTGCTGCCTCTGAGACAACTCAGTTCTTGTTTTTTTAATTGAAGTATAGATGACTTACAACATTGTGTTAGTTTCAGGGGTACAGCAAAGTGATTGAATTTGTTGGCAGGTTATATTGCCTTATAGGTTATTACATGATATTGGATATAATTCCCTGTGCTATACAGTAAATCCTAGTTGCTTCTCTATTTAATGTATAGTAGTTTTTATCTGTTAATCCCATACCCCTAATTTCTTCCTCCACCCCCCTTCCTTGGTAACCATAAATTTGTTTTCTATATGAGACAATGCAGTTCTGGCCCTCACATAGGCTTGGGGTGTGGTGTGCTAGTTGTTTTTTTCTGAAGCACATGTCCCTTACAGGACGCTGGGACATAGTGACCACATGGGGAGGTACAGGGAACATTGGAGGAGGACTTAGGAGCCTCGCCTTCTTACCTCATTCTACATTAACCATATGACATTGGGGAGGTCTCTTTACCTCGCTGAATCAAGGACTTGCGCGCAGGTAAAACCGGGCTATCAATTCCTGCTCCACCTACTCTTCTGGGTTCTTTTCAGACTTGAATAAGGTAATGAGTAATTATAAGGGAGCTTAGATGAAGATTATGAGCAAAATGAAAATATAATGGACTCAATGGCTGTACAATGCTAAGCAGAGGGAAAGAGAAAGAAACTAATGTTGATTATGTATTTCCTGGGTGTCTGTGCTGAACACTGAGTGTACAACGCCCGAACCCTCCCCAAAACCATTTTATGAAGAGGAAACTAGGACCAAGAATGTCTAGGTCACTTGTTCACGATTGTGCAGGCAGTAAGCAAAGAAGTCAGTTTTCACACCAGATCTGGGTGGCTTTTAAGGCTAAGATTCTCATTTCTCCAGGGAGTTCAGAATAACCAAACACTGTGTGCCATTCTAGATTACATTCCAGAGTACGTTATAGAGTACACCCCAGAGTACCATTCAGCCCCTAGTTAAATGTTTCCGTGTGTTCATTGTCTGATTTCTTTGAGGTCTTGGCCCTGAGGACAGGTAGGATGGACCCAAGGTCAGAGCATCTCTCCACTGGTAACATTAGATCTTCAATCTTCCCTCAGTCCAACTGGAAGTACCCTTCTAGAAGTCCCAGATTTGCAGGCAATGGGGAAATGTCTTGAAAAATCAGTTTCAGGCAATCCAAGTTCCTCCAAGTCACTATTGTGGGCTGTCAGCCTTCCAGTTCCGGGAATGCCTCCCTCTCTGCTGGAAACTCCATCACACTGACAGCTGCTTTCTGAATTCTGAGAAGGGCTCCCCATTCCACTGGTAATGGAATGATGGGGTCGCGGCTGCATCCAGAGAGATGAAGCCTGTAGCAATTTGGTAACAGTTAACACCCCAAATACCCCGAGCCTCATCTGTATTCATTCTCCCCTGGTGCCGTGGATGGCTCCCGTGGACTCGAGTTTATCTCAGCCTCAAAGCTAATAGAGTTAAACCAGCTGGTCAATTTAAACAGGAGCAGAACCAGTGAGATGTTACTGTATTCTGAGACGGTGCTAATAAACTTTAATAGATTTCAGCTAACAATTTGGTATAAATTAGACATTGCACTGCAGCTGAGGTAATAACTTTTGGCACTAAATAACAGAAAATCAAGCTCTGAGATGTGCTTCAAAAGCACCTTCATTGAGCCTCCGAGATTCGGGCAGATTTCACTATTGATTACCGCTTACTCTTCTCCAAGCTTTAAGAAAACAGCAAACTGCTCCAAAACGCACCCCCAAAGGAGCTCAGACTTTTTCTCCCGCTGGCTCAATAGCTCAGTTACATGAAGGACTTTGGAACCAAAATGGGGAACATGATGGCTGAAGGGGCTCTAACAGGTGAGTCAGGAATGCTGTGGTTAGATGATTCTTTCAAGAGCACACAAACGCATGTTCATACTTTTCTGGAATCTTCCAGAATGTTCATCGGCTGAATTCATTTCAATTCAATTCCGTTGAATACTAGGATTTGTAGTTAGCAAGCTCTGTAGTTAGCTTGGGTTAGGCACCAGAGTCAATTGGGTGTCTCGACATGGCATTAGGAGAATTTGTTCAGGTCCTGGCTATGGCACTAATTATCCGTGTGACCTTGAGTGAGTCATTTAACCTCAGTTCCCTTACCTGCCTTAAAGGGTTGTTGTGAGGTGGAAGGAAATGTGGGAATCCTTGTGAAAGTGTGTTGTAGGCCAGGAAGTGCTATCAAACATAAGTTGTGAAATTCAATAGGCCACACGAACTTATGCTGGGATTCTGAAGTTCAGGGATGTCATTGTGAGCTTTGGAAGTGGCCAGAAGTTCCCTTGTTACAGACACATTGGTCCCTACCCACAGGTCCTAGCACGCATCCTGCTCTCCCCCTCCACTCTGCATGTGCGGGACCTTCATAGCCTTGGAACCACACTCAGGGTTAGCACAGTAACTTGTCTGGGTCTTCACGGGGGTCAAGAGATTTCTCCAATTGTTACTGAAGTCATTGTTATTGAAACATTTACCATATGTCTTTGCATCTAAGACATGATTTTTTTTCCCCCGTAATTTAACATCTCCGGGCTGGGATGTGCCTCTCAGTCATCGTCAGGCCAGAGTTTCATTAGCAGCATCTTCTTCTTTCTTAGAGGCGCACAATAATGATGCATCTTGCGATCAAGGTCATCTTAGATGTGATGGATTGTGGAATCGTGTGCCTGTTACAAACCAGGTTCGACTCTGGGTGCCTCAGAGAGTGAGGCCCAAGGCAATCTGTTCCCTCTCTCGCCGTATTCACATCCTGCCGCAGTGGAGTGGGGCAAGCCAAAGAGGCAAAGAATTGCATACAGTATAGTGTTTTGAAATGACTCAACAGAAAAAAATGATAAAGAATGCCAAGAGGCTTGGGTTACTGTAGTGTGGATGGTCCATGAAAGCGTCTCTGAGGAAGAAAAGCTGAGTGCAAGAAGAGAGGTTACATGGTAAGATCTGGGACAAAAGATTTCCAGTGTGAGGACAGCAAGATGGCCCCTGAAATGGGAATGAGATTAGTGGGACACCGGTGACATAATCCTTCCAGGCATAATTATCTCAATATGTTCAAATGAGGATAGTTATATATGTTTCCAAAGATCTAATCTCCCTGTCCTTCCTTGATTTTTTTCCCCAAACCTCCAACTTGACCATAATCAGACTATATTAGTTTCCCAGGACCGCTGTATCAAAATACCACAAACTTGGATGGCTTAAACAAGAAAAATTTGTTCTCTCCACAGTTCTAAGGGCCAAAGTCTGAAAACAAGGCACTGATGGGGCCACACTCTCTCTGAAGAATCTAGGTGAAAGTATGTCCGTGCCTTTCTCTTAACTTCTGGTGTTTGCCAGCAATCCTTGGCATTCTTTGGCCGGAAGACATATCACTCTAATCTTTGCCTCCATAAGCACATGACATTCTCCTTGTGTGTCTGTGTCTTTTTTCTTCTTATAAGGATACCAGTTATATTGGATGAGGGCCCACCCTAGTTCAGTATGACCTCATCCTAACCAGATTACATGTGCAAAGACCCCATTTCCAAATAAGATCGTAGTCAAAGGTACTGAGGGTGAGGATTTCAACATATCTTTTGGGGGGACGCATTTCAACTCATAGCAGAGGCACTGATGACATATCTCAGGGAAATTTCTTAAGGCAGCTACTTTGATAACACAGGGACCACACGCTCCTACCACCAGATAGATCTTCCATATTTTGCCTACTTAGGACAAAAGCCATGACCCCATCTTCAGCATGAAAGACTCCAATGCCTGGCTTCCCTATGGACATTTTCTTATTTCTCTTTTAGCCTAAGTGATTTTGAAGCTTTATTTTGGTGGAAGCAGGTTACTACCATCAATGTCTCTAAACTGAATCACTGACTTAAAATGACTGTTACTACTATTGGAGGGCATGGGTGGCAGCAGTAGCAAATTGAGAAGTTTCAAATTCCTTAGTAGCTGCTTGTCTTCAGTAGTATTGGCATATAAATAGGTAGGTAATTCCTCAGTCTACTCCCTTTACTATCTACGGCTACCTTTGAAAGTCATCATAAAGTAATAATAGTGAACATTTATTGAGTGTGTACCATGTGTTATGCATTATGCCCCACAGTTTAAGTGGATGGGAAGCCCATTTAATTCTCGTAATAACCCCAGGAGGGAGGTACAATTATTATCCTCCCTTTACTTAGGGGAACACGAAGGTTAGGAGAGCTTATGTGCCTCACACTGCGTCACAAGGCTGGTGAGTGCTAGAGATGAGATTCCCACCTAGAAGGCCTGGCTCTAAAGTCCATGGGTGCAACCACCCTGCTCCTTCTCTTCAACAGGGCAGCCCCCTCGTTTTATACCAGAAGTGGGAAGCGGCACCCCCAAGGTCCCACAACCAAGAGATACCAGAATGGGGAGAAGAGCCTCGATTCTTCCGATTCCCAGGCCAGTGCTTGCTCTTCTCTCCCTTGCTTTCTTAAGGCTTTGTCAACATCCACAGTCCAGTGAAATGTTCCATCTTGGCATTCGACCCTCATCCCCAGGAGAAGGACTCAGATAGTCCATGATTGTCTATTCAGCAAAGACTTGCCCAGCAGTATTGATCCTGCACTGGGGGTCTCAGCCTCTGGGAAGCCCAGACTTTCCTCGGGGTATTGTGGACACAGAGGTGCCCAAAATTGTTATCATAGATTTAATCATTGCCCCGAAGCCAAGTCTTCTCTGTCCCAGCTGACCACTGGGGGACAGAGACTAAAGCTAGGAATATTTTTCTGGACCACTTTTCTGAAATCAAAAGACTAGATTCTGAATGGGAAATCAGTACCATCTCCTGTGCCACCTCCCCTCAAAGCTGTCGGTTGCCTTGAATGTTGTCTCACAAAAGATTCTGAGCCTGAGCACCTTGGTCCCAGTCTGGGGAAGGGAACGGGGTGGCTGGGGATCAGGGGTGGGAGGGAGATTTCTCAAGTATATATACTTCTGTATTTTCCCCCTGTGAATGTACTGGAGAATACATTTTAAAAGATCTGAAGGGCTTCCCTGGTGGCGCAGTGGTTGAGAGTCCGCCTGCCGATGCAGGGGACACGGGTTCGTGCCCCGGTCTGGGAAGATCCCACATGCCGCAGAGCGGCTGGGCCCGTGAGCCATGGCCGCTGAGCCTGTGCGTCTGGAGCCTGTGCTCCGCAACGGGAGAGGCCGCAACAGTGAGAGGCCCGCATGCCGCAAAAAAAAAAAAAAAAGATCTGAAGCCCTACCTTGGGATCATGAGAAAATACTAACTACGTTGTAATCAATTCGTGGGGTCTCCCATGACACAAGATAAGGCAGCGTCTGCACATGAGCTGTGCATTTCTTATGTCTGGACACTAGTCATGATTTCCATAACTTGTACCTCGTGAAGATAGAGCTTCTTATTTCCCAGGGAGAAGATCCTACAGCAGTTGCCAATGTTTTGCACGTTTCCCATTCTTCCTCAAAAACCCATCATGGCTACATGAGTGTCATAAGTGGGTTTTCGCAATTTCTCAGCTATAAGAGGAGAAGTATAGACAAACTCGTGGGGATCTTCTTTGTGTCCAACCTCACCCCTCCCTTCGTTGAGAATAGGAGTTGGCATCATTTTGCCCCCTGGGGGCATCCTTCCCTGTGCTCCCTGGAGCCACCCCTTTCTCTCTCCCGCAGGAATTAGGTAACAGTTGTGGAGGCCCCTGCCCAGTGTTTGGGATCTCAGCCTCTATTAGATTTTTCAAACAGAAGAGGAGCCCAGGCGTGGAGACTCAGGACGAGCCTCTTTGGATGCTCCTGCCTGGGAAAACTGCCCTCAACAAACACATTTGTTGCTCACACATTATCTGTTGGCTATCTACCCACGTGCCCATCTGTTGAAATGGCAGTGTGCCCCAAAGCCAGCTCCATTAAACCTAGGTGCCAATCACTCACGAGCTGGCTGCAGGAGGCTTCACCCTCTGGGGACCCTTCTCCGCCCCTCCCCTTGAGAATACTGAGACCCCCACCCCCCACCCCAGCATGCTTCTGACTTTCTCACCTGGTACCTGGCTGGATGTATAGTCCCCTTTGGAGAGCTCAGCTCGGGATGAGAAAGGCTCGTCCTCTGGAGGACAAGGTTCTGTGTAAGCCGAGACTCCGTGCTGGGGAAGGGGAGAGGTGGTGACATTGAGATGTGTGTATGAGTTGGGTGGGATCCTGCCTGCCTGCCCTGGGGGCACAGGGGAACTTTCACGTAGAATAGTTAGAGCTACATCCTTTCCGCTGAATCTCATATGTGTGAGTGAGTGAGTGTGTGTGTGTGTGTGTGTGTGTGTGTGTGTTGCAGGAGGACTAAATTCATCCACATCGTCAGTAATACGTCAAATATCTTTATTCCCTTCTTTTGTTCCAAAATGGGTTTGAAGGGACAGATGACATGTTAGGTATCTGTGCAACCTGCTAACGGCGGCACGTTCTCATCTCCTGGGATACATTTAGGCCCCAAAAGTGTACCTGGCAGGGACGAGGAAGTTGATTAACTATGGCTTGTGGCTGACATGATGTCAGGCACATAGTAGACACTCGGGCAAAATTGTTGGATGACTGAATGAATAACAGAGGTCCCCTCACAGCGCAATTGTGTGAAATGTGATGATGTATTTGTTTACATTAACTTTTGAGCACCTTCTATATGCCGGGCACCACTCTAGGCTATTGGGAGTTAGTGGCAAGCAAGATAGACAAGATCCCGGCTCCCATAGAGCTTATCTTCCATCAGGAAATAGACAAAAACAAACAAACAAATGCACAATGAAAGCTGCAGAGCTCAATTACTTTAGATCTCTTTCTTTTGCTCCTATGGAAAGTAGCAAAAAGGAGGAGACTTGTAAGCATATATATGATCAGGCTCTTTCACCTGTATTTGCTGGGTGGTTTCCAAAGAACTTCCCCCTCCATGGACACGTACTCATATATATAAATATACACATGCACACAGACGCACACCATCTTCTTGGACTTGTAATGCTCCTGAAATATACATTATTTTTTCTTGTAAAATCTGCAAGAGATAGATACATGTGATCTTACTGAGAATATAGTCAAGAATCCAGAGAGATCTTAGTTTGTTTGGAGCCATTGTCGGGTCATGGTCCCTCAGATCAGAACATCTGGGCATTTCTTTGTTTTTTTAATTAAAAATATTTTATAAATATAATTTTTAAAAGTTACTTTCCATTTTCAATTATTACAAAATATTGACTATAATCCCTGTATTGTACAGTACATCCCTAAGCCTATCTTACACCTAATAGTTTGTGTCTCCCACTCCCCCAGCCCTATATTGCCCCTCTGCCACGCTGGTAACCACTAGTTTGTTCTCTATATCTGTGAGTCTGCTTCTTTTTGTTGTTGTTGTTATATTCACTAGTTTGTTTTATTTTTTAGATTCCACATATAAGTGATATCAGACACTATTTGGCTTTCTCCGTCTGATTTATTTCACTTAGCATACTTCTCTGCAGTTCCAAAACCTGTGTCTGGCTGCATCTGGGGAAGGATCATGGCTCCTAGGTCACGTCCCCTGTGTATCTATCCTAGAAAGCTACAGACCTGGAGGATGTGGGTATGTGAAAGATGGAGAGATTCCTAAATAGGAGGTGGGTTGTACTCTACTTTCTCTAAGATCTCATCTGCCTTAGAGATTCTGTGATTCCTGGAATATTCCAAAGCTCTGACCTCCTTGGACTGGTTAGGTGCTCAGGAATGGAAGGGTGGTGGGACCTATGACTTTTCCATATGGTCGAAGTCATTTGGATGGCAGAGAGAATACCACCTCCAGTTGAGAGACTGCACGCAGGAAAACTTAATCTTTTATGAGATTAAGACTGAGTCTCCTCTTTAGCGTATTTGGACCACTCCGACATGTCTAATATGCAAGTTGCTCACGAGTTGCCCATTATAGTGTTGTCATGGTGACCATCTCCAATTATGACCAGCAGGATTAAGAAGACAGTGTCTGTGAAGCTCTCCAAGGCTGGTGAGTGAGTACCTATGGGAGAGAGAGGAGGATCTGGGATCAGTCCTGCCTCTAGTGTGCTGAGATGGAAGCAGATGGCGAGCCCCAGGCAGTCTGCTATGTGAACGGTGGCAGGGACCATCTGCTCCCTGAAGACAGGGATCTGGCCAGTCTCATCCATCACTATTTCATTAGCACCTACATCAATGCTGGTACAAAGTGGGTACTCAATAATATTGGATGAATGAATAAATGAAGGACTGGTTGCAACTTTTTTCTTCCTCCAAATGAAGTAAATGTGGTAGAAGTATAACTGGTGCTGGTACCCCTAGTGCAGAGAAATTGGTCATGTTGGTAGTGGTGATGGGGAGAGGACAGTTATTTTTAGACTAAGAGATAATGCACTTCCTTGGTTCTGGTTGCAAAAGCCCAGCATAAATTGAATGGTCGAAGATAAAAAATAATCATCACCAGTGTGTTGAGAGTGTCAACAAACAGACTTCTTGCAAGTTTTGTAGAAGGATACTTTGGCACTATCTCTCTGGAGAAGGATGTTGGCAAAAAGTTTAAAAATTTTTAAATATGTTCAATAGTTTAGCTGCACACAGGTAAACTGGTGTACATAAACTCATTTAGGAATTTATCCTAAAGAGATATCTGAGGATAAACATAGATGTTTAACTACTAGGGTGTTCATCAATGCCTTGTTTAACATAGTGAAATATTGGAAAGAGCTTAAACATTCTACAATAGTAAGTTGTGAGTAAACTGTGGTCTTTTCCTTTCCTGCTGCCATTTAAATGGTGTTGTAGACATATATTTGTCAACACAGAAGCTTGTACATTCATGACGATTAGGTTAGGCTCAGGTAACAGAGAAGAAAAAAGGGTGTTGCTTTAGTGTCTTATGTGAAAGTTTAGGGCTGTGATGGGGCTCCTCAGTCTTCTATAGTTGAGCTTCTAGATGGTTGCTCTGTCAGGATTGGTAAAAACCCATAGCACTGAGTAGCCATCAGAGAGTGGTAAAAAGCACATGGCTTTCCTCTGCACTGTTCCTTCTTTGTAAGGATGTCCTTATTCTTCTCAACAAAGTTTGGAGCTTTCTTGTTTGTGTGACTTGCGTGAACTTAGGCAGGGCTAATGAAGACTCTAGACAACGGGGTTGGGAATATGGGACTCCAGATGGCCATGACTCTGTCTCCCTGATTAAGCTGCTTTGAATTTTTGTTGGCTCTTTCACTTCCATGATATTCTAAATTAATAAACTGTCAAAGTTAGGAGAAACATTGTTTTTTCACCTTTGATACTACAATAATAAAAGGCATTTGTGGAGGGTAAATCAGGTTTATTTTAGTCTTTCCCAGCATAGCCCCACGTGTAATTGTGTTGGGTGATCTCTAGACACCAAGAAGCGTTTGTAAAGATTTTCTTTACAAGCCCATATTTGTGGGCTTCTATGAAAAGGAGGCAGCGTTTGTTCGTTAGGATGGACCCTGAAGCACGGAAAACTTCACCAGTCTTACTGGAACACTCGATTCAATCAAATTAGATAGGAGAGCATCACTTCAATTCCAGCATCGCAAGCCCATAGCCCCAAGCCAAAATAACTGGCACTAAGTGTTGACTGTGATTACTTCTGGGAGGCAATAGATTTCTGGGAATCTGGGTGAGGTCTGAGAATTAGGGGGTTCCAAAGGAACCCTGAAGTCAGTGGTGAAATGGTGACATGTTCATGGCAGGCAGAGCCCTGATTTCCTGGGTAGGAAAGAGTTAGACACAGCATTGGTCCTGGTTGGGGAGCAGTGTATCAGCTTATACATTTTCCCCAGTTTTATTGAGATACTATTAACATAACAGAATTTTATTTATTTAAGGTGTATAATGTAATGATTTGATCTACGTATATATTGCAAAATGATTACCACAGTAAGTTTAGTTAACCTCCATCACCTCACATACAACTTTTTTTTCTTGGGATGTGAACTTTTAAGATCCACTCCCTTAGCAACTTTCAAATATTCAGTACAGTATCATTAACTATAGTCATCATGCTGTACACTATATCCCCAGGACTCATTTGTCTTGTAACTGGAAGTTTGTTTTTGACCACCTTCACCCATTTCTCCTACCCCCACCCCCTGCCCCTACCAAGCATCAATCTGTTCTCAGTTTATATATTTTTGATAGCATCTTCCATTTTACTGATGTTTCGTAGGTCCCTTAAGTGTGCATTTTCACGAGAGGCGTTTAAAACTAAAATGGAGAGAAGTCAATGGTGAGAGTGCTTTACTCTATGAGGGGCTCATTGGATTGCAGGAAATGGCAACAAACTTGAGTGAGTTTCTGTACAAGGAAACTTTTGTGAAAGAATCAGAGGTATCCTATAAGCTCCCAAGTAAGAAGTATGACTAGGGGAAAAAAATCTGGGATCAGGAATTGTAAAGCTTTCAGGGGTCTGGTAAGCTTGACTGACCAGGTGTCTCTGATTTCTGGTGGGAGTACAAGGTTCAAGATGGCTTCTACAGATACAAAATACTATATATAAAATAGAGAAACAACAAGGTCCTACTGTATAGCACAGGGAACTATATTCAGTGTCCTGTAATAAATCATAGTGGAAAAGAATATGTATACATACATATATATATATATAACTGAATCACTTTGTTGTACAGCAGAAACTAACACAACATTGTAAATCAACTACACTTCAATTAAAAAAAGAAAAAAACAAAGATGGCTGCTACAAAATGGCTGCCCTGGCCACCTCCAAGTCTACATAATCCTACAGCTTCATCATCCAAAATTAACTGATACTGTTTCTTCATGTTCCAAAAATCTGATAAAATAGAATGTGATTGGTTCACCTTAGGTTATATGTTTATTCACTGTCCAGTCAGCTGTGGTTGAGGGGTAAGACAGAGTCTTTGAGAAAATATAAAGGGCAGATTTTCTAAGAAGGAATATGGAGCAGGTAGAAATGATTAGCAGAGAAATGATTTGCATCTCTAATATATTGATATTAAACCCAGAAGGAGAAGAAAAAGTGTTGAGCTCAAAGGCTAGAGGGTAGATTTCTGGGAGAAAGGAATGCATGCTGTGTTTTTCCTTCTTGTGGCTTCTCCATTTACTTCTCTACCATTTTTCTAATTACTACCAGCAGAGCAATCAATACAAGGTTATCAAAAATATGGACAAGTTAATTAAGGTGAGCAAATTAATCAGGTAATTAAGTGGCCTTCCCTGAGAAGGTGAGCCTGTTGAGGTGTTAGTGACATTAGGTCACATCAGATTGTCTTTATGCAGACTCTTAGGAATCATGGTAACTGTGGATCACGTCAGACAGAACTAAAAGTTTATCCTATTCATGGATGGGCACACGATTTCTCGTGGTCTTATCCATAATAAGTCCATATTCTAATACACTCCTAGAGCCTTGGTCTCATTCTCACTGTATGAGCCCTTTGTTTCAGTGGCAGACATGGGTAGTTAATAACCCAATACTTATTCTTTCCTTTTACTCAATAAACAAGACTCCAATCTATTCCTGGTGGCCCTGCTTAAAGACTACCTTTTCCAACCTCCCTGGTAGCTAGAAAGCAGCCAATGAGATTAAGTGGAAATCATTGAGTGGTTCTTCTGGGGTTCATTGAAGAGGCTGACCCAGCTGGGAGATATACTCTTTGTATTTCTGTTATTATATTTTTCAGTCTATAATTTCCTTTTGGTTCTTTTTTTAAAACACTTCTGTCTGTTTGCTGAGATTTTTTAGTTTTTCATTTGTTTCAGGAGAACTGTGGTTGACTGTTGGGGCATTTTTGTGATGGCTGCCGCAAAGTCCTTGTCAGATGATCCGGCATCTGATTCATCTCAGTCCTGGTGTCAGTTGATTATCTTTTCTCATTCAGATTGTGATTCTCCTGGTTCTTGGTATGGTGGTTTTCAACTGTATCCTGGACATTTGGGCTATCATTGGTGGGAGACTGTGGGTCCTATTTAAATCTCTTATTTTAGCAAGTGAACTAGGCTCAGTCCCTGGCATGCTTTCGTGGGCTGGTGAGAGGGGGAGCTGATATGAGTCTAGGATGAACATGTCCAATGGCCGTTTAATTTTCAGAGCCTTTGTGGTATGATTTTGGTCAGCTTGGCACAGCTGGGGCTCCCATTGGCCTCTAGTAGAGCCTCCTTAGGGGATAGAGGGGTTTCCCCAGGCCAGCAGAAGAGTGGCACTTGGTGGGGTAGGAGAGTCTCAAATCTTCAAGACAAAGAGGGTTTCTGGGCTGGGCTGCTTCTTGAGGCTGGATATCTTTCAGTCGTGCTGGGAAGTTTCTGGCCCTATGAGGAAGGGGAACACTTCTTCCAACTGCTGATTTTGGGGGGCAGAAAGTTAGAAGAAACCTGATTCTGCTGATCGAAACCTACCATACCAGCTTTAGATCAAATATCTCTGTTCTTAAGTAAGAGGAAAAAGGTGCTATCATATTTTAGCCGCTGTTATCTGTATTGTCTGTAATATGCTACAGAACTTAATCTTAATTGACATAGTATCTAAAGGAGGGAAGGATTGAACTAGTAGTCCCCAAAGTTGGCTGACCACTGGACTGAACAGTCTGACAACCCCATACCTATAACTTATTCTCTCCTCCTTGGCCACAGGCATCCTCTCCTCTACATCAGAAAACACCTTCTTGGGTGAAGGGACAGAATGACTGTTTTGAAAGAGCTTAGAGGCTGATAAGCTTGAGCCTGAATCCCAGTTTCATCATTTACTAGACTCATGACCTCATGCAGTTACTTCAGTTACAGCTATAAAACAGTGATGAAATGACAGTGATTCAAATCTGTGTTGTAAAGATAAAAGAATACAATGCATATAAGGCAGCTAGTTTGATAGTTATTTTACCATCATCACCATTACCATTATCTTCTAGCCATAGCAAACATTAAGAGTAATTTTATGAGATGAGTCACATAAAATAATGCATATACTGTACACCTGAAGCTAACCCAACATTGTTAATGAACGATGCTCCAATATAAAATAAAATTTTTTAAAGTACTGCATATGAATAATCAGAGACAACGTTTTCAGAGCACTTACTAGGAGCCAGGCAATGGGTTACTGTGTTCCCTCATTTAATCCCATACAAACCAGTAAGGTGATTATTGTAACTATAACCATCATTCTCCTTAAGTAAGTTGAAGAGACTGAGGCTCAAGAGCTGAGAACGTTGAGTAACTCAAGGACAAGAGTTGGAGCTGAGACATGATCCTGGGTCTGTCCAACTTCAGAGTGAAAGCTTTTATCAAGTAGAGTATAGAACAGGAAGAGGTATCTTAGAAGTTGGGATAGTATCCGTGGAGCTCTTATTCTGTGCCAGTTCATATATACAAAGATGGACAAAACATGTCCATGCCCTCAAGGGGCTTCCTGTGTGATTGCCGGGGATAGACATGTAAAGAAATATGCACCCTAAAAACTTTGCATTCTGTGAGATATGTGTGCTTGGGTTTCATTTGGGGCACGCAGCAGAAAGCAGGCAATTCTAGAGGAGCAGAGGGATGAATTAGCCCTACAGCTCAGAAAGCCCAATTCTGCATTTCCTAAAAGGTCTAGTTTTTAATAGAATTTTGAAGGATCTCTGTTTTCTAGTTCTGCTTTTGGGAAAGCAGCATGACAGCACTTAACAAATCATACCTTTAAAAAAATGTGATGGTTGTGAACAAAGGAACTGTTTGCTTTCAGTTTAAAGCCAGAAAGTACTAGAATGTGCTTCAGCAGACATGGTACTTCCCTTCCTAGAGGTCAGAAGAAGCACCAGGACAGGTTATGCTTTGGTTTTTTTTTGTTGTGGCTTCCCTGACACCTCATTTGCCTTTTCTGCTAGCAGCTTCCACCAGTAGGCGCCAGTTGGTTGGATTAATGAGGAAAAGTCCATGTGGAAAAAGAGATAGAAATCAAGTAAGAAAACCAGAGGCTCAGCTGAGATCAAAAGGCAGATGCTCTTGAACTCACATGAGGTACCACTGGTCATTTCTTTTTCTCAGAAGCCAAATAAATTAAAAACTTCTGCTCTTTGAAAAATACGAGGAAGAAAGTATAAAGAAGAGACACAGAGAAGAACTAAACAGACATTTTTCCAAGGAGGAAATGCAGATGGCCAAGAGGCACATGGAAAGATGTTCAACATTGTTAATCACCAGGGAAGTACAAATCAAACCACAATGAGATATCACCTTACCCCTGTCAGAATGGCTATCATCAAAAAGACCACAAATAACAAATGTTGTCAAGGATGTGGAGAAAAGGGAACACTCGTACACTGTTTGTGGGAATGTAAATTGCTGCAGCCACTGTGGAAAACAGTATGGAGGTTCCTCAAAAAAACTAAAATTAGAACTACAGTAGGATCCAGCAATTCCACGCCTGGGTATATATCCAAAAAAAACCCAAAACCACTAATTCAAGAAGATACATGCACCCCAATGTTCACAGCAGCATTATTTACAATTGCCAAGATATGGACACAACCTAAGTGTCCATCAACAACAGATGAATGGATAAAGATGTGGCATATATATATATATATATATACACACACACACACACACACACACACACACACACATATATATGTAAATTACTCAGCCATGAAAAAGAACAAAATTTTGCCATTTGCAGCAACATGGATGGACTTGGAAGACATTACACAAAGTGAAATAAGTCAGAAAGAGAAAGAAAAACACTGTATGATATCACTTATATGTGGCATCTAAAAAATACAATGAACTAGTGAATATACCAACAACAAAAAAAGAAGCAGACTCACAGATATAGAGAACAAACTAGTGGTTACCAGTGGGGGGGAAGGGAGGGGCAATATAGGGTTGGGGGAGTGGAAGGTACAAACTACTGGGTGTAAGATAGGCTACAAGGATGTACTGTACAATACGGAAAATATAGTTAATATTTTGTAATAACTGTAAATTAATGTAAACTTTAAAAAATGTATTAAAAAATTTTTAATGTAAAAAGGGAGAAAAAACAAAAAAGAAAAGCCACAGCCTGGGAGAAAATATTACCATACATGTAACTGACAAAGACTTGTATCTAGAATATATAAAGAACTCCTAGTAAAGGATAAATTACTCAAGAGAAAATGGACAAAAGGTTTGAACAGAAAGTTCACAAAATAAAATATACAAATGACCAATAAGCACATAAAAAATGCTCACATTCTTAGTCATTAGGGAAATGTAAAAACTACAATGACACACAACTGTATGTCCACTAGAATGGCTAACATTGAGAGATAGGCATGGACATATATACACTGCCAAATGTAAGGTAGATAGCTAGTGGGAAGCAGCCACATAGCACAGGGAGATCAGCTCGGTGCTTTGTGACCACCTAGAGGGGTGGGATAGGGAGGGTGGGAGGGAGGGAGATGCAAGTGGAAGAGATATGGGAACATATGTATATGTATAACTGATTCACTTTGTTATAAAGCAGAAACTAACACACCATTGTAAAGCAATTATACTCCAATAAAGATGTAAAAAATAAAAAATAAATTTTAAAAAAGACTGGGAAACCAAGTTTGGGGAAGGATGTGGAGTAACCAGAATTTTCATACATTGCTGGCAGGGCTGTAAAATGGTATAACCACCTTGGAAGCCAGCTTGGTAGTTTCTTAAAGTTAACCATTCCCTTCCCTTATGATCCAGCTATTCTGCTTATGAATATTTACGTGAGATAAATGAAAACATATGTCTATGAAAAAAACTTGTTCAAGAATTTCACAGTAGCTTTATTCATAATAGTCCAAAACTGGAAACAGCCTAAATGTCCATTATCTGGTGAATGAATAAACAAAAATGTGGTATAGCCAAACAATGAAATACTACTCAACAGTAAAAAGGAATCATCAAGTGGTTAAATAATTTACCGATCTCAAGATAACACACAACAAGAAGGATGGATCTCAAAAACATCCAGGCTGAATCTGAGCCACAGAAATCAGGCACATATACTGTACAATTCCATCATATGAAACAAACAAAATCATAGTGACTTTATTAGTTTGCTAGGGCTGCCATACAAATACTATGGACCGGGTGGCTTAAACAACAGAAATTTATTTTCTCATGATTCTAGGAACTAGAAGTCCAAGTTCAAAGTGCCATCAGAGTTGGTATCTTCTGAAGGCCTCTCTCCTTGACTTGTAGTTGGCTGTCTTCTCCCTGTGTCCTCATGCTCTTCCCTCTGTGCATGTCTATGTCCTAATCTCCTCTTCTTAAAACGACAACAGTCATATTGGAGTAGGGCCCACCTATGTGACCTCATTTTAGCTTAATTACCTCTTTAAAAAGTCTTATGTCCCAATACAGTCACATTCTCAGGTACTGAAGGTTAGGACTTCAACATATAAATTTTGGGAAGGACACAATTTAGCCCATAACGGTGACAGAAAGTTGCTTTGAAGCCAGAGGTGAGAAGGAGTTTGGCTACAAAGGGGCATGAAGAAACTTTTTAGGGTAGTAGAAATTATATGATTATTCTATAATTTAATTGTTCTGTATCTTAATTTGCTGGTGATATGAGCACATACATTTGTCAAAACTCATTGAAATGAATACTTAAAAATGAGTGCATTTTACTGTATGTAAATTATACTTTTATACAATTGATTTAAAATCAAAACCTTCACAATATTTTCAGAATTTTTGGTAATAAAAGTAATACTTGTTCACTATAGAACACTTAATTATAAAAATGAGCAAAAACAAACTATATGCATAATTGTACCACTGTCATAATTTTTTGTATGTCATTAAGATATATTCATATTACATATTTGTACATGCATATCTTTTAATGGCAAGATGCAATACATGGGTTTTTTTTTTTAATCTCCTTTTTGTCCCCCTCGATAATATAGTACAAACACCATTCACTGTCATTAAATTTTATTCTATTACATCATTTTGAATAATTTTATAAATTGTGGACCATCATTTAATTAGCTGGTCTCAATTGTTTGACACTTAGGTCATTTGTAATATTTCTTTTCTTATCATAAGCAAAGCCGTACATTCTCATAGTTAAATCTGTGCACAAATCTCTAATTATTTTCTTAAGATGCATTCTAGAAGTAGAATTTCTGCGTCAAAGTTTAGACAAATTTTAAGGCTTTTGATAACTATATTTCATACATATATAATTGTTATACATATCATGTCTAATTGAGGAAATCTGAACTGTGACAAAGGGGGTATTTAGAAATATATTTGCCAATGGAGAGGAGGAAAATGGTATGTCATTGCTGTTTTAGTTTGCATTTCTTTGGTTGCTTTCACCAACCTATTCTTCCTATCTCGGCTGTGATGCGATTGGACCCAGAAGTTTAATGCAATGAAGTTCAAAGGATGGAGTGGGAGCGAAGATGGATGACTTCTGATTCTCTAAGTACCCCCATGCCAGGGTCAACCGGCTAATATTGGCCCTGACACTAAACAGATCCCTAGGCAAAGGGATTTTCTGAAGTAGATCCCTAGTTTAATTACAGCCCTGGCCAGTGGGTAGAAAAAATATTTCTGTGCCCAACAATCCTGGTTCAATTTTAGGCAGTTAACACCTACAGAAAGTGAACTAATTCACATTCAAGGGATGTGAGCTATTAGGGCCAACACCCATTCTGTTACCATCTCCTTCACAAGCTCAGAGATCTATTAACACTTTGATCCAATTACTGAGCTCGCCCTTGGGGAATCATCATCAACAACAATAACAAAAAGAAAAATGTTGAGGGCTTCCCTGGTGGCGCAGTGGTTGAGAGTCCGCCTGCCATTACAGGGGACACGGGTTCATGCCCTGGTCCGGGAAGATCCCACATGCCGCGGAGCGGCTGGGCCCGTGAGCCATGGCCACTGAACCTGTGCGTCCGGAGCCTGTGCTCCACAACGGGAGAGGCCACAGCAGTGAGAGGCCCGCGTGCTGCAAAAAAAAAAAAAAAGAAAAAAAAGAAAAAGAAAAATGTCAATATGCAAAGAGGACCACCATTTCTACCATCTCCTTCTAAAAGGAAGGGAGAGTGAGACCAAATAAATGCTTTGTAGTAATTATGGAAAAACAAAGCGCTTCCTGTTGGTAGAGGGGCAAATTTTTCTTTTCTACAACATTCTGAGCTCTGGCTCATGCCCCTGACTTTTGCTCGACTTCCCTGATGAGGGAGAAAGTCTGTTCGTCCTTCAGTCTTAAAAAAAAACCTTGAGACTGGAATGTTCCATAAAGGCAGAGCTGTTGGTGCCGGTAAAAGAACAATGTTGTGTATTGTGAACAGGGGAATTGATGAGGTCAGACCCACCCCAGGGACATGAAAATATATATTTATATAAGAGGCAGTAAAATTTGTCTGCAATTAAGTTTTCCCCCAACCCTCAAAGCTGTTGTTTGGTTTTAAGCAGATGTTGAAAAGGTTTATCCTGGATTCTGTCTTTATTGATAGGATGTCTTTTGATCTGCAGCCAAATAAAAAATCTGGTTGTTATTTTGGATTTGGAAATTTCCTTTAAATAAACATATTAGTTAAGTATGTAAATCTGCTTATCATCACTTTGGGCATATTGCCAGAGTGGGAAACATCTGGGGCCTAGTGTCAGCCGACTTATTAATTCACACTTAGAGTAAGTTTCACCCAGGTTATTGCTGAATAATATTATCTTGATTGCTTGAGTCAGCTGTCTCTTGACAACAGTTTGTTACGAGTTTGTGGTTTAAATTTTGACTCATGAGAAATCCGCCATCTAAGGTCTGTCTGGGCCTAGGGATTTGGGCTTCCAGCCCCTTCAGGATTGATTTCAAAAATTAATTGTTAACATTTTGGATTATGAATGGTAGCGATCTGTGTTATTTATCTGAACTGGCCAGCATGTAATTCCGGGAAGGGATTATATGACCTCCTCCTGATAAGCACGGAAGTGGGGTCATTAATACAACTTTCTGCCATAAAGCTCTCTCCACTTTATGGAGGAGCCTCTCCCTCCAATTAAGATGATACTCAGTTGACTTCAACCTTTAAGTCTAGAGTGAATCATTTTGGGCTGGCCGATGATGGATGGCCGCAGCCTGGTGTTCTCACTAATACAGGTAATAGAGAGTAAAAATCCAGGGAGTCTTCTGCCCCTCACATGCTTATAGGCAAGGAAACCAGCACCAAGGGATCAATGTGTTTGGAGGGCACCCAATGAATGAAGACTTTGTGCTCAACAGAGAAAACGGTGCTAGCCGTTGGTTGATGGGGCAGCTGGAACCCATGTTCCAAGGCCCAGGAGACATAAATCGTGGGAAAGAGGAACTTCAGAGAAGCTGTGTTTATGTGGGTCTTCTTACAACACATCCGCAGGACTTTGTTGGCATAACAGCTAAGGTAAGTAGCACTAGCTGCTATAACAAAGACCCCTAATTGCCACAACAGAAGAGAATGGAAGTGTATTCCTAGTTCACATATCTGTGCAATGTGGGTTCCCGGGGTGGGAATGGGAACTCTGCTCCACAAGTCATTCATGGATCAGGCTCTTTCCGTCTAGTGGCCTGGCATCCCTAGGACTTTGGAGATCTCCATCAGGCTGGAAGGTGAGAGAAATGAAAGCATGGAGGGAGATTTTATAAGCCAGGCCGGGAAGTGGTCCTTGTCCAGAACCCAGTCACATAGTTGCATCTAACTATAAGGTAAGCTAGAAAATATAGTCGAGCCATGAGCCCAGGGGGAAAACATTTGATGCACACTTAGTTTTGCAATAGGCATCTTGCCTATAATAATAACAGCAACAAAAATAATAGTAATAATAGCTAACATTTTCATTTAACATGTGCCGAGCCCTGGGCTAAATGCCTTGTGTGTGTGACCTTATTTAATGTTATTCCCATTTTATAGATGAGTAAGTTGAGGCTCGGGGGGGCTGAAGTAATTTCCTTAGAGTCACATGACTTGTAAATAGTGTGGCTGAGATCCAAACCCAGCATACGTCTGACTTGAGGTCATGTGATCTCAGTTTTTCTATTCTCTGCCTTCACATTTTCAAATTCCTCTGGCTGGTGTTGGGCCAACCCTCCCCCCCCACCCCGTTTTTTGTCTTGGGCTTAAATAGTGCCCACTACTGACTGAGACGTACAAACTTAACATCTTCATTAAATCCCCTGTCATTTCCATGAATACACAGTAAACCCCAGTGGGGGAAAGACACTGTTGGATTTTTAGCCATAACCAACACATAGTCCATACTCTGGGATGAGAAGTGGGAAGGCTGGTACCATAGATGTTTTTGTCCCAAATAGCACTTCGGTTATAATTTTCTCCTTTGCAAGCAGTGAAGTCTTTTGTTTGCTTGTTTGTTTTGGCGGCACTGTGCAGCTTGTGGGATCTTAGTTCCCTGACCAGGGATTGAACCCGTGCCCCCTGAAGTGGAAGTACGGAGTCTTAACCACTGGACCACCAGAGAAGTCCCTTAACAAACATATAAATGACCCCTCAAGCCCCTAATGATTCTAAGAATATGGGCCACTTAATTTTTTTGTTTTATCCCAAACTTATGCCTTCTGGGTAAGTAATGTCTTCTTCTATGATCGTTTATACTCTCTTTACCCCCAGCCTTAGCACTTGTCCTTCAGGACCAGCTTAAGTTCTTCCCTCTTTACCTACCTCACCCCTGCTCCCTCTTTCCTTTCCCCAAGCTCCCTCCCTCTCTCCATCCTTCCTCCCACCCTCCTCTTCCATCCTCCCTTCCATCTTTCTCTTCCTCACTCTCTATCTTCTTTTCATTTAATAAATATCTTCTAAGCACCTACTTGGTACAAGACATACGATAGTAACAAAGAGAATCAAGAATTCTCCCTTCAAGGGGCTTATGTTTAGTTTTCCACAACAAATTAAAATTTAAATTTCTCTAAAGATGGACACTTAGGTTGCTTCCATATCTTGGCAATTGTAAACAATGCTGCATTGAACATTGGGGTGCATGTATCTTTGAATTTTTTTTTTATTTCTTTTGGATATATGCCCAGTAGTGGACTTGTTGGAACATATGGTAGTTCTATTTTTAGATTTTTGAAAAATCTCCATACTGTTTTCCACAGTGGCTGCACCAATTTACATTCTCACCAACAGTACACAAGGGTTTCCATTTCTCTGCATCCTTGCCAACATTTGATATTTCTGTTCTTTTTGGTGATAACCATTCTGACAAGTGTGAGGTGATATCTCCTTGTGGTTTTGATAAAGAGGATGTGGTATATAAGTACAATGGAATACTGCTTAGCCATAAAAAGAAGGAAATTTTGCCACTTGCAACTACATGGATGGACTTGGAGAATATTATGCTAAGTGAAATAAGTCAGACAGAGAAAGACAAATACTGTAATATATGGACTCTAAAAAATAAAACGAACTAGTGAATATAAAAAAGAAAAAGAACTGGACTCACAGATATAGAGAACAAATTAGTGGTTACTGGGGGGGAGGGGCAACATGGGGGTAGGCAATTAAGAGGTACAAGCTATTATGCATGAAATAAATTAGAAGGCTATATTGTACAACATGGGGAATACAGCCAATATTCTATAATAACTATAAATGGAGTATAACCATTAAAAATTGTGAATTACTATATTTTACACCTGCAAATTACATAATATTGTACATCAACTATACTTAAATTGAAAAAAAAAACAAATGTGACAAAACATTAATATTTACCATTAAAAAATAATTAAAAAAATAAATTTCTGTCAGGATATTTTTCATGTGAAGAGAGGTGAGAATCACAAAGTAGCTTTATAATATGGGTGTGAGGAAATTCCACGAAGCTCTCCAGCAAAGTGACTTGTTCCCAGACACCAAGTATGAGGATTCAAATCCAAACCATACACAAAATATAAACTGCTACATGTTTTGGAACATTTGGGACTCCTCTGCAATAATTGAACCCAAGAATTTTAAATCCATGAATGCCTGGAAATTACTGCAGTGGCGGCAAAACACAGCCCAAAGGCTGTCCCTCTCCCTTTCTAAGTGTATGGCAGGCATTGCTAATTGACCTCAGCATTCTTTGCCACTGAACTCAGATGCAACCTCAGAAACTTTCTCAACACAATGCTGTAGTCAACCCCTACTAATCAATTAGAATTGATATAGGAATGAACTTATTTGCCACCCTTAGAATGCTGTCTACCAATGGTCTTTTAAAATGAACACACAACAAAAGACCTCGACTAGCCAAAGCAATCTTGAGAAAGAAAAACGGAGCTGGAGGAATCAGGCTCCCTGACTTCAGACTATACAACAAAGCTACAGTATGGGGCTTCCTTGGTGGTGCAGTGGTTGAGAGTCCACCTGCCGATGCAGGGGACACAGGTTCGTGCCCCAGTCCGGGAAGATCCCACATGTGGTGGAGCGGCTAGGCCCGTGAGCCATGGCCTCTGAGCCTGCGCGTCCGGAGCCTGTGCTCCACAACGGAAGAGGTCACAACAGTGAGAGGTCTGTGTACCGCAAAAAAAAAAAAAAAAAAAAAAAGCTACAGTAATCAAGACAGTATGGTACTGGCACAAAAACAGAAATATAGATCAATGGAAAAGGATAGAAAGCCCAGAGATAAACCCACGCACATATGGTCACCTTATCTTTGATAAAGGAGGCAAGAATATACAGTGGAGAAAAGACAGCCTCTTCAATAAGTGGTGCTGGGATAACTGGACAGCTGCGTGTAAAAGAATGAAATTAGAACACTCCCTAACACCATACACAAAAATAAACTCAAAATGGATTAAAGACCTAAATGTAAGACCAGACATCATCAAACTCCTAGAGGAAAACATAGGCAGAACACTCTATGACATAAATCACAGCAAGATCCTTTTTGACCCACCTCTTAGAGAAATGGAAATAAAAACAAAAATAAACAAAGGGGACCTAATGAAACTTAAAAGCTTTTTCAAAGCAAAGGAAACTACAAACAAGACTAAAAGACAACCCTCAGAATGGGAGAAAATATTTGCAAACGAATAAACGGGCAAAGGATTCATCTCCAAAATATATAAACAGCTCATGCAGCTCAATATTAAAAAAACAGACAACCCAATCCAAAAATGAGCAGAAGACCTAAATAGACATTTCTCCAAAGAAGACATACAGATGGCCAAGAAGCACATGAAAAGCTGCTCAACATCACTAATTATTAGAGAAATGCAAATCAAAACTACAATGAGGTATCACCTCACACCAGGTAGAATGGGCATCCTCAGAAAATCTACAAACAACAAATGCTGGAGAGGGTGTGGAGAAAAGGGATCCCTCTTGCACTGTTGGTGGGAATGTAAATTGATACAGCCACTATGGAGAACAGTATGGAGGTTCCTTAAAAAACTAAAAATAGAATTACCATATGACCCAGCAATCTCACTACTGGGCATAGACCAAGAGAAAACCATAATTCAAAAAGACACCTGCACCCCAATGTTCATTGCAGCACTATTTACAATAGCCAGGTCATGGAAGCAACCTAAATGCCCATTGACAGATGAATGAATAAAGAAGATGTGGTACATGTATACAATGGAATATTACTCAGCCATAATAAGGAATGAAATTGGGTCATTTGTAGAAACATGGATGGACCTAGAGACTCTCATACAGAGTGAAGTAAGTCAGAAAGAGAAAAACAGATATCGTATATTAACGGATATATGTGGAACCTAGAAAAATGGTACAGATGAACCGGTTTGCAGGGCAGAAATAGAGACACTGATGTAGAGAACAAACGTATGGACACCAAGGGGGGAAAGTGGCAGGGGTGGTGGTGGTGGTGTGATGAATTGGGAGATTGGGATTGACGTATATACTCTAATATGTATAAAATGGATAACTAATAAGAACCTGCTGTATAAAAAAATAAATAAAATAAAATTCAAAAATTCCAAAAAAAAGTAATAATACAAAATTGCTAATTGGGATAAAAGAAGAAGCGAGATCAAGAAAGGAATCAAGAAGGAGATGGCACATAGAGTAGATATTTGTTGTGACCAAGGCACCCTACTGGGGTTGCGGCATGAAGTGTCCAGTGGCAAGAAGCTAGGATGGCAGGTCACTCAGCCCAGCACTGTTCATGTCCTGATAGCCATAGTTTACTGAATGTGGAAAGCGCCAGAATAGAGATGAGAAATAAGCATCACTAAACGTAGGTCTCTTGCCATCACGCCATTCCTATTGCCAGAACAGACCAGCTCTCCTCCTCCCCACACCCCACTCCATTTGCATCTTTGTCCGTGTGGCCCTAATGGAGAAGAGGGGGCCGTGAGCCGTCGGTTAGCAAGGCTCATGGACTTGGTTAAACAGAGCTCTTCCTGCTCTCCCTCCAGAGAGGGGCTGGAATGAGAGAGGGAGTTTCTGCCAGGGCAACAGGAGATGGAGTTAGTGGGCAAAAATCTATTATCAAGGGCTTCCCTGGTGGCGCAGTGGTTGAGAGTCCGCCTGCCGATGCAGGGGACACGGGTTCGTGCCCCGGTCCGGGAAGATCCCACATGCCGCGGAGCAGCTGGGCCCGTGAGCCATGGCCGCTGAGCCTGCGCGTCCAGAGCCTGTGCTCCGCAACGGGAGAGGCCACAACAGGGAGAGGCCCGCGTACCGCAAAAAAAAAAATCTATTATCAAGGTGTTTTAGTAGCCTGAGAGCAAGGATGCCCCGTAGCCAAGGTAAAGATCCTAATTTTTACCATGTTCACTTATATGTGTGTTTGTGAGAACATCTATGCTGTCGTGGAGCTGGCTTTCTAGTGTGATTTCAAGGACACCTGCTCTCTCAATAAACGTGCTCAGACAAGAACAGAGAAAAAATAAGTGATGTGCTAAGGTAGGAACAGGTGAAGGTAGGAACAGTCCACCCAGGGTCCAGGCAATGAAGGGTGCATAGTCTGCAGAGAATTTAAAACAATGATAAAACTGACTAACAGTTGTTTTGCTTTTCATTGTCACCGTACTCCAGCAATTCTAAACGGCTGTCCCCATCCCTAATGCTGTGCCTTGAACAGCACCTTTGGAGCCTGCAGGGACCATCGGGGTAGTTAAGCCCCATGGTTGAGGTTGGTTTCCTGTCCCACTTTTCCACACTGCCCACTCCTGTCCTCACCCATTACCAGCCCTTTGGGATGTGAAGATTCATGAGGCACAAACTCCAAAGACTAAGTAAGGACACATTTGTTGTAAAGACAATTAATATTTTGTTTTATTAAATAATTATCGAATGGTTGTTTTCTTGGAATAAGGGGAAGCCTTTATAGGGAAGAGGCTGAAGAGATGGGGGAGGGTCGATCATGTAGGGTCATATGACTATGATACGGAGTTTGCACTTTATAATTCAAGAAAGGGGGTGAGTGATGAGAATTAAAGCTCTTCACTGCTTTTCCCACCCCCCCCCCCACCACCCTGCTTATCTCCCTAATTTGCATTATTGCTTCTTTTGCTTTGTCACTTTTCTGTTTCTAGTTTCAACCGACTATTCTCCATCACATGTCCGTTTCCCTGTCTCCTGAGAGTTTACCTATCCCACTTGCTCTCTGATCAGTTATTTACCTTCTGAATTTCTTCTCACTGGCATCCAGTTTCCCAATGTGGTGTTCTCTCTAGTCTGTATACTTGCAATCTGTTGAGGAAGGAAAGTTTGAATGGCTCTGGACCTCATTATGGTCATTGGCAATTGTCAGACACATCAGTTGTTTAGGTTGGAAGAGATCAATCAGATGAACGTATATCTTCCTTTTCTCATGAATGAAATTTATTACCTTGGACTTTTCTTTGAGCCTTTTGGGGAAAAAAAGATGAGCCTGTAAGTGAGGAGGATTGAGAAGGAAGGAAAGGAGCTGTTGAGGCCTGGGAGAGTTTAGAGAGAAGGGTGCATGTCAGCCAGTGATTCCCTTGCCTGACCTCTGGGCTGAGAGAAGTTATCTCTGTCTTCAGAGTGTATTTCTCTTTTCAGTCTTCAACAAGACCTTCTTTCTTCTGACCTTTGGCTGTGGATTTGAGAAAAAAACAACCATTTAAGAACTTAAAATGTAAACTAACTTAGGGTGGAGAAAGTCTGGTTATCCTCTGACTGAAGAAAAAAAATAATGGTGTTTTTTTTTTTTCTCTCTCCCCTGCTCCCACACATATACTCGCAATTTGTCAACAGTTGGTGAGAACTTGCTGCTAGATTCCACTCTGACATAGGTCAGGTGGATTTTATCTTTTACTAGGGTGGAATATGATACCTACGGAGTCCTTGCTTTAGTTTCTTTCTTTTTTAAAACAAAGGAAAATTATAGGAAAAATGCAGCAAGTTATAGCAATGAATGGCTGAAGTCCTAGAGGAGAGGAAGGGCAGGCGGATCTGGGCTTCTTGTCTGAAAAGAGTACCTGCCTTTTATTTTAGAAAGAAAAAGATGACACTTAATTTCAGGTTTCTATAAGAAGGAGGGTAGAATTGAGCCCTGGATTTGGGGGGATTCCCTTGAGGAAGACGGCTCAGTGGGGTTCCTTAGATATTCAAGCTCACCTGTTTTCACCTATTGTGATGGTTGGAGAAGCCCCTTATATCTTCCGAATTCCTGTTGAGGAGTTAGGCCCAGTAAAGTATGATCCCTGTAGAGATTACTTTGGAGATTCAAGAGCAAATATATCCAAATGTGACTTGAAAACCTGCCAAATATTATGTAATCATTAAGAATTTATTGATCACTCGCTCACCCATGGATCCCAACCTTGGATCCAGATCAGATAGACAGGATCCCCATCTGGATGGGGAATGAAGGCACACCTTTATTATACTAGGATTCTTTTCATTTCAAGTGACATAAAACTTGATCCTAACTGGCTCAAACAAAAAGATAAATTATTGGTTCATGTAAGTGCAAAATTGTGGGGTGTCGTTGTGTGTATGAGTTAGTTATTGATGAGTAACAGATCCCCTCAAAATATAGTAGCTTAAAACAGCTATTTATTTAGCTCAAAACCTGTGGATCAGCAGTGTAAGCTGGGCTCAGTTGGAAGGTTCTGCTGCTCTCCACTGGCTTCCCTCATTCATCTGCAGTTAGCAGTGGATGGGGTAGGCAGCACTGCTTCTGGCAGTTGGCTAGGATGCTTGGCTCTCCTCTACCTCATCTCTCCTCCTTCAGCAGGCTAGCCCAGGCTTTACTGCATCCTGACCAGATTCTAAGGGAAAGAGTAAGTGCAGACCATGACCTCCACTGTCATTGCACTGGCCAAAGCAAGTCACAAGACCAGTTCGTATTTATGGGGTAGGAAATTCTCCGTCTCTTAACGTTCTCAGTGAGAGAATCTGCAGACACATTCCAAAGGGTTTGGACGCAGGGAAGTGTAAAAACTTGTTTACTTTTTTCTCCAATTGATCTCCTTAAGGTTGGCTTTAGGCAAGGCTATACCGGGGGCTTGAACAATGTCATCATTCTACTCTGTTGACTTCAGCCTCCAGCTCCACACATTGGCACAACGGCTGCAGCAGTTCCAGCCCTCACATTCAAGTCTAGTGGGAAAAGACAGCCCATCTGATTGCTACTGCTTTCAGTCTCATTGGCTAACTGGGTCTTGTGTGCCTATAACTAAATCAATCTTTGTGGCCAGGTGATGAAGTACATTGATCAGCCCAGGTCTGGCTACATGTTTCACCCATGCACCGGAGATGAAGCCCCACTAGAAGCATAAAGGTTGAGTAGGGGAGTGATCGAACCTCAAATAAAAATTGTTGGCTCTTGCCAAGAGGAGTAATGAATGCTGCTGGTGACAGTAATAGTGGCAGAATGACAACAGACATCCGTAACATACCCATAACAGAACGCAGCACATTTGCTGGTTACTTAGACTAACACAGTAGGTTAGGAGAAGTGCAATGCAACCAAGATCTGAGCCCAGATATTCAGATCTCAAATCCTACATTTCAGTTTGAATTATTTTCCTCCTCAAGACTGAGCATAATTCTTACATGATATGAGGTATATATGGTCCTGCCTGGAGGGACTTTTACTTTGTAATAGAAATATCACCCTGATGGCAGCTGTAGTTTTTCAGGATCATCTTCTACGTGTTGTGGGATCAATACACTTTCAAATACTTGCCCATTCACCAAGGCCTTATCTCCCCAAACTTCTTTGTCCCTGCTTATATTTGTCAACTTTACAATCCTTTTATTACCAGCAAAAGCTTTGGGAAGCAACAAATAAAAGCAGGGATTATAAAAGGATTCTTATTAAAGCATGCTTTCTTTGAGCACAGAGTACAATGCCTTCCGTTCTCCCCTTGTGAAAAGATGTGTTTTCTTGTTTAATTAGAACAGACCTCCATTCCATTAGAAGAGGACAAGTAGGGCAGCAGGATTGAGACTCCAGGCCCCAAGGAAAAAAAGATTTATTTATTTCAGCTCCAGCCAACTTTAAGAGCATATTGCAACTTTGTGAAATATTCCATCATATTCCGAGATGGATGAATACATGTAAAGCACTCTGTCCCCACTGCACGGTAATTGGTCATAGTCTCCATTTTTGTTGTTAGTTTTGTTGTTGTTGTTCCTTTGCAATTAAAGTCTGTGATGGAGAATGCAAAGCCAAGTGCATCAATTAGGGTCTTAGCAGGAAACAGATGGCACACTCAATTTGGATAATTCGAGGGAAGCTTAGAAAAGGATTGTTTGCAAAGATGTGAGCAGGGTTAAAGGAAACCACAAGGGACAGTGTTGTACCCTAGCGTTAGCAGCCATGGGGGATTGTCTCACATAGAGCAGGGGTTGGCTCTATATAAGACATGGTCCATGGGCCAAATATGACTCGCTACCTGTTTATGAAAATAAAGTTTTATTTAAACATAGATGTGACCATTTGTTTACATATTGCCTGTGACTGCTGTCACATTTCAAAGGTGGAATTCAATAGTTACGTCAGAGGCTGTATGGTCTGCAGTACCTAAAGTATTTACTATCTGACACTTTACAGAAAAAATTTACATCAGTGCCAGGACAAGGCAAGGGTCTTAGAGTCAGTAGTGCCTTAAATTTTGCATGCTAGCCACCGCACTTGTCTCAGCTTGATTTGCTGACTCCCAGCTTCCTGATAGGAGCTGTGGCTTTCTGGACAGAGATTCAATCAGTGCATGGCAACTCTGCAGCTATGGAGATGGGGAACACACGCCACAGTCTCCTCCTGGCTTCCAAGCCCTCATATGGCCTCATCCACTTGGAAGGCGCAGGGCCAGGGGGCCAGTTAATAGGGTTCATAAAGATCAGCCTCCTGGGGAACACAGTAGGGTGCAGAAGGGTGAAGACAGTTGGAGAGAGAGTCCATAGGGCAAACCAGAGGACAGTTGTTACGAAAGATTTGCTCCTCTATCCAGGAAAGGCACCATGGTACCCAGTAGCCCCTGCCAGCGCTTCTCAAACTTCTACATGTACCTGAATCACCAGGGGATCTTGTAAAATGCAGATTCTGATTCTTTAGGTCTAGGGTGGGGCCCAAGATTCTGTACTTCTGACAAGCTCTGAGATGATACCAGAGATACTGGTCCCTGGACTGTATGACGGGGTTCCAGGGGAAAGAAATGAGGATATAGCAGTGGTTATTCTAAGTTAGAATCCTGGATCTGGCATTGGTGAACTTCGAGGTTTGGGCAAGGCATTTCCTTATTTCAAAACTTGTGTCCTCACCTTTAAAGCAAGCAACAATAATCATACCACCTCAGGGTGGTGTTGGGAGGCTTACATGAGATCATACATGTGAGAACTGTTGTCGCTCAGAAAGCACTGTGAAGTGTGAGCTCTTAGTATCTCCTCAGGCTTAAAGGACTGGGCTCTCTCTCAACCTGAGTGACTCTGTCCTCTCTCTGGCTATGCAATGCCTTACACAGCAGATGTGCAGGATACCTCTTCCCCATATGCTGTGGTAAGCACATCTCAGCTTCCAGAGAGATTTACCTTGGACAACTGACAAGTGTCAGGAAACTGTGAATGAGGAAGTTTCAATCTAGACCACGTACATGTCCCTATAGGCATGGAGCTTGACGGGAGGGGTGGCCCCCAAGCTAAGGAAAGTTGGTATAAACGGTCCATGCAAAGGCATCTTCACCAAACAGGACCTGTTAAACCAGGCCACAAGCAGTGAGACCCTACTTTTTCTTATGGGATGCAGTGATAAAGAAATTACATAGTTATTTGAGAGGAACATAAATAAAGATTAATAGGTTAATGAGTTATTTTCCTTTCATTACTACACTATTGTACTTTATTATAATTGCTTTGCACTCATTTAATTAAATTTGAACTGGGGCCAACACAAGATAATTTGTTTTCCCTGTACTGAACAATGAGTATGCAGATTGGATGTACTGAAGCAGTAATCAGCCCTCTGTTTGCAACACTTTTCTACTCTGAGTAGACATTATAATTGATAATTTGATTGTTGCAGCACTCTGTGCAATATATTTTAAAGCAACATTAACATAATGGAAATTATGTTGTGAGCTTAATCTCAGCTTTTCACTGAGAGGCTATCTGGCTCCTCAGTGTAAACCAGTGAGGGTCTGACAGCCACAGATCTCGCTCTGTCTCTCTATCTCTTCGTCTCTATCTCTCTCCCTCCCTCCGCTCTTCATTCCCTTCCTTCCTGTTCCTTCCTCCATCCCTCTCCATACCTCTCTTTTCTGTAATTTTTCCTTCCTCCCTCCTTTCCTTTTTCCCATCTTTCTTCTTTGTCTCTCCCTCCCTCCCTCCTTCCATCCTTTTCTCATTCTCTGTCCTTTCTTCCCTCCTGCCATGACCACATTCACTTTCTTGTCTTGCCTGTTTTCTCCAGGTCCATCAAAGAAAGCAAAAGGATACATGGGGAGTGTGGACAGCAACCCCTCCCAGCTGCATTCCTAATTTTGAGACCCATTCACGTCCCTGGGACATTTGGGAAAAGCCAACGAAGGCCTTTCCTGTAAACAACCAAATGAGATATTATTCAAGGTGGTCAGCACGACAGCCAGAACTACACTTTGTGTCGTTGATGATCGTAATGGATTGATTTGCAAGGCGGTCATGCGCTCTATTTTTTTAAATAAATTTATTTTATTTATTTATTTATTTTTGGCTGTGTTGGGTCTTTGTTGCTGCGCGCGGGCTTTCTCTAGCTGCGGCAAGCGGGGGCTACTTTCGTTGCAGCGCGTGGGCTTCTCACTGCGGTGGCTTCTCTTGTTGCGGAGCACGGACTCTAGACGCGCGGGCTTCAGTAGTTGTGGCTCGCAGGATCTAGAGCGCAGGCTCAGTAGTTGTGGCGCACAGACTTAGTTGCTCCGCGGCATGTGGTATATTCCCGGAATAGGGCTCGAACCCGTGACCCCTGCATTGGCAGGCAGATTCTTAACCACTGCGCCGCCAGGGAAGCCCTGTCACGCGCTCTTTGAGGGCATTTCTGCAAATATTGGCAGATGAAGAGAAAGCCATTGGTATCGCCTTTCTTCCCCTGGAGCTGCAAACACTTTCTTGAAAAGATGCGCTGCTTTTCTTTATGAATACATTCTGGAAACGAATTCTCTTTGGCCCAAGGGTTTCCTGTCCCACAATGGAAACTCGTTGTGAGGTTCTGTTTAATGATCCCAGGCCAGAGATCTTGGGCACAGGTGGGAAACCTAGTGCCCAGGTGACTTCTGTTGAATTTTCATAACTCTGTAAATATTTGTTTCCGTATTTGTTTTGGGAGGAAGACCACCTGTGAGTGGTTGGAAATGACTGTGTTTGTTTTGGAAGAGCCTGTGGAGGGGATTTTCTGAGTGTCCTTTGTCCTCCTCTAAACTGTCGGGGCCCTGATTTTTTGCAAAAATCTAATTTCTTTGAAGAAAAGCCTGTCCTTTAATCTCTTTGCTCTTTCTGAGGCCTGGGCACCCACACTCGAGTCTCCTGTTAGATTTTCAAACGATCTGTCAGTGTGGAGAATGTCCCAACAAACTGCACATGCCTCCGGAGCAGGCAACTTTGTGGGGAAGGCAGATTTATCTCGTAAACGTGCTAAGTTTCTCCTGTGAACACTTGAGTGTCAGAGCTGGCTCTGAGTGTCTTGTTTCATTTTGATTTTTTCTCTTCTCTTTTATGCTTTTATTTTTCATAGAAAATTGAGCCAGAACTTGACTTATTCTTTTTTATTTATTTATTTTTGGCTGTGTTGGGTCTTCATTGCTATGCGTGGGCTTTCTCTAGTTGCAGCGAGCAGAGGCTAACTCTTCGTTGCGGTGCACAGGCTTCTCGTTGCGGTGGCTTCTCTTGTTGCGGAGCACGGGCTCTAGGCGTGCGGGCTTCAGTAGTTGCGGCATACTGGCTTAGTTGCTCTGCGGCCTGTGGGATCTTCCCGGACCAGGGCTCGAACCCGTGTTCCCTGCATTGGCAGGCGGATTCTTAACCACTGTGCCACCAGGGAAGCCAGAACTTGACTTATTTACACACCAATTACCCAGTTGAGAAGCAGCACTTCTGAGTTTTACTTTTTCCCTCACTGTCTCCCTTTTTGTTTAGGGAACGCATCTTTTGGTCTCATTGTCATGAGATAGACTCCTCTCAGCTTGATTTACTGCTCTAATTCTTTATTTTTTACAGAAAAATGGCCAAGAGACTTAAGTATTTTTATATGTTACCCCCCGTTAAAAAAAAAAAAGAAAACCAATGAAGAGACAACTCCAGTTTGCCTGGCTGGAATGTGCTGCTTCTTGTCGACAGGGGCTGTGTTAGAGTTGAGAAGCCCACAGTGGGGATGTGGTCCCAGCCTAGAGACACAATCCCAGCTTCTTGCATCAGTCTACCCATGGCTCCAGGGACATTGCTAAGGAAGTCTGCTCCCGATCAAGGACCCGAGGGTGGATTCGTGGAGCGCAGGTTTCAGGTCTTCAGGTGCGCAGCAGTTTCCCACCAAGGGAAACCACGGCAAAGAGCCTCTCTCCAGGTCCCCACCGTGGATCCCTGGCACCTGCAGCCTATACAAACATCATAGCACTTTGGGATATTCATCTTGGCTCTGCAGTTTGTATCTATCATAATATGGTTCCTAAGACAAGGATTCAAGTGCAAGTAACTTATTTGGAGATGATCCCAGGAAGCACCAGGAGAGGAAGCAGGGAATGGGACAAGGCAGGAAGACAGCCGATAAATGATGTGTCATCAAGCCAGTGGGCAACTGGGGCTCAATCCTGTCGGGGGAACTCGGAGAGCCAACACAGAATGTGCATGCAGTTATCTCACGGAGGCATGAGGGACCCAGGGTATTTTTAGAGCAGCTCCTTTCAACCATTGCTTGAGGACTGCTCCCTGGGTTGTGGTGGGTCGGGGGGGCATTAATTCTGCGGGATTTCTGCCCTGCTGAACACGTGGGCAGAGCAGGCTCTGGATGCCAGAGAAGGATCTCGGGTGAGTTGCAGAGGCTGGCAGTTGGAAGGTGGGTCCCTGCAATGCACGTGAACCACAAGGCTAAGGCCTGAGAGGACACGGGTGGGTGTCAGCAGCTTCACTGTAAACTGTCTCATGTGTGTCTATTCTGTCTCCTCCCAGACGGTGAGCTCCATAATGACAAGGGCTGAGCTCATGCATCGGTCTGTGTTCCATATTGCCCACCTGGGTAATCATATGTCTCATCCATTAGGCACTCATGGTGGGTGTAATGCTAAGCACATCCCAGGGTTGGCTCTACCAATCCTCAAAACAGCCCCGTGAGGCTGTTATTACTTCCATCTCAGGTGAGGCTATAGGAGTACAGTGAGTTAAAGTAACTCACTAAGGTGGTAGTCAGGGTAGCCAAACTTGGGCAGCTCGGCCCCAGAGCGTACCCTTTGGGATGCTGTGCTAGACTGCTTCTCCAACGTTCTGGTTGGAATCTGAGTCTAGAAGCTCTAGAGACCACTGCGCCCCCAGCTATAGCTGTCATTTGTTGACTACTTCTCATGTGTCTCATCCTAAAGGAAATGCTTTACATTCATTCTTTTGTTTTAATTTTCTCATTCCCATTTTGGAGCTAAAGACGGCAAGGTTCAGAGAGAGGTTAGATCACACAGCTGGTGAGTGGAAGAGTCTGGCTTCAGACAGAGGCACCTGCACAACAGATACCAAAGCCGTGACTTCAGGACGCTGACAGTCCTACCTGGGCCCCTGCGGTGGGGAGTGGGCAAGGGATGAAGGAGATCAAGAAAGCAAGTTACATCCCCTGATTTGCCCCAGAGAAAGCAGGTGGGTCAAGGGTCAGACAAGAAAAGAGGGTCATTAAGAACATCAAAGACCCCCTCCCTCTCTCTGCTTCCTATCAGGAACGTGGCACAATCAGGTTGGGCGGTTGCTGCTTTCTTTTAATAACCTGTGATAATATCCAGAGTGTTTCACAATCTACTTCCCCTTCACCTGGTGTAGTGGCAGGGCTCCGGGAATGGAGCCAACCCTGCCAAGCCATCAGAAGCTATGCCTCCAAAACTCTTGGTCAGTACTTGAGACTGACGACACAGCAGCACCAAGCCCCACAAGGTGGACTTTGGCGGTTGCATGCGTTCTGCTCCTTGCGTGGGGGCAGCAGCCAAACCTGACCAGGGTGCACTGTCATTTTGGGGTTGCTGGAGCCCGCCCGAGGAAGAGGGTACCCGCCTGTGCTCCAATGAAGGGCATGCTGAGCACTTGCTAGGACGTGCCAGGCAGGTTCTTCCTCTCTCTTTTCTACACTAGCTCCTTCTCCCCTTTTCTTCTTCATTTGTCTCTCGCTTCTGCCATAGCCTTTCCAGAAAAGGAAGCCCATGTGGTAGAACAAGACCTGCCCAGGAAATCAGGAGACCTTGTTGTAACTAGCGAAGAACAAGGGATGCTGATCTGAGCTACGAGGTCCCAGCTCAGTGCTTTGACTGCCCACCAGCCAAGCAGCCTTCTTCCACTCTTTAGATTTCAGCCCCCAATCTGCAACACAGGACACATGCACCAGATTATGGTTTGCAGCCCTTTTAAAAAGACAGGAGAACTTTTCTTATACTGTTTACTGTTATTTTTGAGACTATTTTTTTTTTTAGAGCCAGTGACTTATGCTTAGTTTTATTTTTAAAAAACTTTAAAGTTTTTATACAATTTAGTTTTAAATGCTAGATTTTATATTTAAGAAAATTCAAGATCGTTGTCATTCCTTGAAAAATCAAATCTGGCCACCCTGGACCTCTACTCATGCATGCCAACTGTCTGTTGGCCCTGAGTTCCGCCGTCCCTTCTAGGTGAGGTGTGTACTCCCCACCCAGAGCCCACTCTGTCTTACCATCACCCTGCTTCTAGGTTTGTCAGAGGCTGGAGAAAGGTAGAACCCCAAAGGAACCTCAGATTCTCCTAAAAATGCAAAAGGATAGGGAGTTTCCATGTCTGTGCTTTTACTGTGTGAGAAAAGATTGAAAACAAATTGAAAACACAGTTTTCAAGGTGTCCCCACACGTGAGAGCTCATGGGTCCTCCAAGCCGGAGAGGCACGGCAGCCAGGCTGTGCTCTGCTTCATTGCGTGATGAGGACCCCGAGGCCCAAAGAGGTGAAGTGACTTGCCCAAAGTCACAAAGCTGCTGACTGTCAACATGAGAGTTCCAACTCAGATTTGCTCATTCCTGGCCCACTGCTCCTTCTCTACCAGGAAGTCTCTCACCTCAATTTGAATACTACCTTACATTTCCTCACCCCCTTATCCATTGGGCTCCTCTGATGACTCGGCAGGTGTGCAGGGCAGCTGTTACTAAACACATTTCAATAGATGAGGAAACTGAGGCAGTGAGGTCAATTGGCATAAAAGCAGAGTAAGCAGTTTTCTTGGTGGCATAATTTGAAGGATAACAGGAAGGGTGTGTGTGTGTGTGTCTGTCTGTCTGTCTGTCTCTCTGTCTGTCTCTCTCTCTCTGCATGGGGGAATCCTAATACACTCCCCCCACCCTTTTTAATGGATGAAAAAGGGGCAGTGAAAGGAGAGATCCAAAAGTACCAAACACCAATCTCACTCACTTTGCAAATTTGGAAACATCACTTTTGGATTCTGTCTCCTTTTCTCCCTTCCTTTCCTTCCTTTCTTTTTACTGTGTGAACAAAAGAGTGATCTGATAGTATTTTAGATTTTCAAAATGCTACATGGACTTCTCAGTTATCCTTGTCAAAATCCATAAAAGGCAGAGTGGGATGATGAGATCTATTTCCCGAGCAGGATATTGAGTCAGCAATAGGATGAACAAGTCCAGGTTCACTCAGCAGCTTAGAGATCAGGCTGAGCGTAAACCCTGGGTCACATGGGACTTCAGAGGGAGGCAAGCTTAGTCTCTCAGAAGAATTATTGCTTCGGTTTTGGGAGCATCTACAAGGTGCCAAGTATGTGCTGGGTACTTTATAGACAAAAATCTCCTAAACCCACAGGATGTTCCTAGGACAGCCTATGGCCATCTCCATTTCACCATTAAGGAAGCCAAGGAGGGCCAAAATGCCCAGAATGCTGCCCAAGGTCATCCCACAGGCCTGGGTCTGAAATCCCACGTTCCCTCCACGACGTTGCTTTTTGCAATAGAAAAAGAATTGTCCACAATTCTCTTCCCTCCACCAACAATCCTATGTCAGGGTCTTCCCTTAATCCCTGCATCCCCAGTGACCCCTCCTGGGTGTTTGGGGGTGTCTTCCAGGTCCTCTGGGATTGTCTGAAGGTTAAATAATGTTTGGGTCATTTTGCTACTAAAGAAGTTTCAACAATGTAAAAGGGAAAACAAAACCCTACATCGTAGCTAATCGTGCATGGGTTCTCAATTCAGCTTAGGGTTGTCAATTTTAATGTCTCTTTGGAAAGGAGTAGGGCTGGTTTAAACTGAGTAACAAACATTTATTCAGGAAGCAGAAAGCCCATGCCACACCCTTGACGTGCTACTAGGAAAGAGGGACTAAACATTAACCAGAAGGCAAATACGGAAACATCAGAGGGTTGGTGCACGGAGCAAAAAGCAAGGGGCACTGGATAACAGTAGTGAAGCTCGTGGCCTTGGAAATCAGCCAAAGCCTGGGTTCAAATCCCTCCTTTGATACTCACTAGCTGCATGGTTTTGGGCAAATGACTGAACCCTTTTTAGCCTTCATTTTTTTGGTAAATCTGGGGTGAAAATAATGTATTCCTCTGTGACTTGTGATATAGATTAAATGATATAATGTATAGAACATGTTTGGGAGACTGCCCTGGCATTCTTACAGGCTCCATCAATGAGAGCTCTTGTTATATACAATTAAACTGCAATTAACCTATTTTCAGGCTCTCTCCTCTCAAGTTTTTTGTTTTTTTGGTTTTTTTTTGCGGTACGCGGGCCTCTCACTGCTGCGGCCTCTCCCGTTGCGGAGCACAGGGTCCGGACGCGCAGGCTCAGCGGCCATGGCTCACGGGCCCAGCTGCTCCGCGGCATGTGGGATCTTCCCGGACCGGGACACGAACCCGTGTCCCCTGCATCAGCAGGCAGACTCTCAACCACTGCGCCACCAGGGAAACCCTCCTCTCAAGTTTTTTGCTATGTTCATATTTCAAGAAAAGGTCACAGCGGGGTTTTTTATTATATTGTTCTTTTAAATTTTCTAGAGCATGTTTTGTGGTCCCGACAGATTCAGGCTAAATCGCCATCGTAGGATATCTATCAGCCCTCGCAGTAAGAATGGCTGCCTTATGATGAGCAGGTGAAGCTATGCAAGAAGCAAAGAAAGAGAATGATGTGTCCACTACACTCTACTTATGGAGGAAAGATGGTGAACAGGAGAGCAACAGGTTTTTCGAAATCTATGCAGAACAGACTTTGGGGAGAATGCCAAGTGTTGATTAACCCAGGTCCCGGTCCTGGGTAGGGGCATCCCGGTCAACTGATGTCATGCAGAAATGGAAACTGGCAGAGATTGGAAAACAACAGTCACAAGACTTTGAGAAAATAAGCTCCTGGTTCGTAAGAGGCAGGATGAAAGCTGACACCAGCCATTCCTGAAAAGAGAAAATGAGGGTATTCGTTGGATCAGTGCATGGTATCTGTGATGAATGCGGCGATTCTGGCTGTGTACAAAAGTCTACTGTGCCATTTTGGATACCTTCTGATGAAAAGGATATTGTACCATTAGTGAGGCCCAGTGCAATACAGCTGAAGTGATCGAGGCCCACACAGAGCCGTGGATAGTTTAAAAGGGAAGTGAAATCAGGCTGGCGTTCTCCAGGAAAAGGCAGATTGAGAGGAGGGTATCACGGAATGACACAGCATTCTGAAATGAGAACAGAGAATAAAAGCTACAAAGGCTATTGGAGTTCATGGGCCTTTCTCCCTGCCTCCCTTCCACTTCTCCCTAATCCAAACAAGGCAGGGCAGTCTAAAAGAATTGTATATTAGCAAGGACATTTAATATATGGGCATTTTAAAAAATACTAAACATTTACCTGGGAACCAAGCAGAGAAAAGAGAAAGAGGGAATGATGCATTATAGAATTAAGGCAAAGATTGCCTACAGCAACCACACGGAGGATTTTGGAATAGCATCAAATAACTGAAGAAAAGGAAAAAAGAAACAAGAAATATTGAGCAATTGATATGTTCCAGAACGGGCTTTCAAGTCAAATACCTGGGTTCAACCCTCACGCATGAGCTGTGTGACTTTCGGTAAGTTCCTTAACTTCTCTGAGCCTCAGGAGCAATGCAATCCCCTACCTCATCACCCTTTTGTGAAGATTAAAAGTAATAGTGTATGTAAAATACCTAGAATAGGGCCAGCTGTGGAGTGGGCCCTCATAGTGATAGTTATTATCATTGCAGTTTTTACCAGCGTTGGTCCACAGAGCACCCCTGGGAGAAGGTTCATGTTTTACATGTGAGGAAACTAAGGCTCAGAGAGGTTAAATATTTTGCCCAAGGTCACATAGGCAGTAAATGTTGGAGCTTGTATTTGATCCCAGGTTTGTCTGACACATCCACTTCCCATCCTGCCTTATGGCAGGTGATAGGCAGACAAAATCTTACATACTAGCTATGCTTAATCCATGCTTCCTTCATAGATATACATTTTTCTAGGAATCTAAACCATTAGCACATATTTATATGCTTTCTACACCTGTGAGGGCTCTGTAGCCCTCAGTGAAAACCTGACATATTTGGAGATCCTAGGGAAATGAACATCCTCAGAAGTCAAAATAAGTGGGGCACGCGACTGCATGCATTACAATAGGATAAAAATAGCATTCAAGACACAATGGCTGGGAGGGAGAGGGTTCAGTTATGTAGCAAGGGACTATGGAGCGTCTCTGAAGATTCGTAAAGCTTCTGGGTGCACGAACGTTCCTGCCCTCAGCAAGCTTACTGTCCCATGGGCCATCTGTGGATACAAGCTGCTCTTCTTGTTTGCCATTCTCCCCTCTTTGTAGCTTTCAGTTCAGTCTGGATTTTGTTCAGGACTGTCTGGGCTGGGCTGGGGGTTGGGTGGTTGTTCAATGCCATTGCTAAGGACTTGGTGCCTGACGCTGAGCTAGTGGCTATAAACAGGGCAAGAGAAGTTTAAGACCCAGCCTGTATGACTGAAAGTCTTCCAAAGCAATTGGGAAGATAAGGAATACTCATGTGAAACCCTCAGGGACACACAAAAGCCATATATAATTAACCTTCCCAGGGGATGGCTTGGGGAGTAATAGCCTCAGGATGTCAGAGTCTGGAGAGAAGCATGTGGGGTAGAACAGAATCATGGAATTGAAGGATGTTAGAGGTGGAAAGCTACCAGCTGGCTCAGTGTCTCACTTCCTAAATGATACTGGATTTCCATTTATGATGTTCTCGGAAAATGGACCACTGGACTCTAACTTCATCTGGGACAAGAATTTTGCTAGTTTACATCTATCATTGGACAGTTTCAATGATCATTCAGTTTTTTATTACATTATACCAGAATCAGTGTTCTTTAGCCCACTGAATTTAGTTTTGCCCTACTAGTCTGGGGTGGGATAAGTTGAACTATTGGTTTTACTACTTTGTAATACTAATACATCCAGTTCCCTTCCCATGGCCTCGTTGTAATTTCTTGACCCTTGACTTTGGGATGGCTTGATTTGGGCAACCGGAATATTGTTGGATGTGATGCCCAGAGAGGCTTTGATTTTTGTGTGCCTTTTTGTGCTTCTTCCATCACTATGAGAAAAATATTCCCCACGGCACCTACTGATTCTCAAAGACAAAGAAACATGGAGAATAAAACTGAACCCAAGCCATGACCTGAAGCAGAGCCCAGCCAAGCCTACATCAGATCAGACAAACTCCAGCTCACCTGCAGATACCTATGAGGCAAACAGACGTGGTAATAAGCCGCAGCATTAATGTGGCAATAGTGCACTAAAACATACAGCAACAAAGATTAGGTTTACTCCCTTTTACACCTGAATGTTCTTCAAATAGATGGAGGACATTATTATTCCCCGAAAATATTATCATTTTGTTCTCATTTGTCCTCAGTGCTGATAACCATTTCTGTGTGACATGCATTCCGAATCCCTGCTGTATATAATCGCTCACTCTTTCACCCAGAACTGAGCAAATGATACTCCAGATGTAATATGCCCCTCACAGATTCTATTAGGATTGTCATTGCCCTTCAACTGAAAATAATACTTTATTACTGCTTAAAATTGCATTAAATACAAAAAGCAGATCTGTTGTTGGGGCATATTGAGCTTTGGGTTAATTAAAACCCTCCGATTTTTTCTGAGTCAATTGCTGTCAGTCCAGCTCTCTGACCCTGTATTTACATAGTTGACTTTTTTTGATGTTAAAGACAGATTCTATTACACTTAAATTGTGTATGGTTGATTTTGACCTAGCAACCTGAACTGTCAGTATAATTTAAATCCTTATTCTGCCATCAAACATACCAACTATTCCTCCCCTATTTATGCCATCCATAAATTGGGTGAGTATGCTTGCTATGTCTTTATACAAATTACCGAAGGAAGAATATTGAGCATAGCAGATATAAAGACAATAATCTTATGGCACATCTCTAGAGACTTCTAGGTTGAATATAAGTATGGTGGGTTGAAGTCAGCAACAAATGCCTTTTTTTTTTTGTGGTACGCAGGCCTCTCACTGTTGTGGCCTCTCCTGTTGCAGAGCACAGGCTCCGGATGCGCAGGCTCAGCGGCCATGGCTCACGGGCCCAGCTGCTCCGCGGCATGTGGGATCTTCCCAGACCGGGGCACGAACCCATGTCCCCTGCATCGTTAGGCGGACTCCGAACCACTGCGCCACCAGGGAAGCCCCAACAAATTCCTTTTTATTTGTTTATCTACTTATTATTTATTATTTTTTGGCCACACTGCGTGGCTTGTGGGATCTTAGTTCCTGCGCCGGGGATTGAACCCGGGCCCTTGGCAGTGAAAGCATGCAATCCTAACTATTGGACCTCCAGGGAATTCCCAACAAATGCCTTTTTAACTGTACAGTCATCCTACCAGTGTTTCAGCATGTTGTCCACAAGAGCATTATGAGTGACATGATCAAAAGCCTTGCTTAGATCAATGTTTATCAGAGGAATAATTTTATCAAAAATGGAAATTGGTTGGTACAGTATGATCTGCTCTTGGAGAACCGATATTGGGTCTTAGTAATTACTTCTTTCTTTTCTATGTGCTTATCAACATTGTTTAATAACCTCTACCATATAACTGCCAGGAAGCAATATTGAAATAATGTGTCTAGTCTTGAGAATCTACCTTTAAAATTTTTAAGGAAATTTCTCATTCACATAGTAGCATAATTTGGTACAATGCACTCCAAGACTGTGCGTCTTAGGACACATCCCCTGCACTTGGTTCAGTCTCCCACATTGTCTCCTGGACCAGAGGCATTTGTGCACCATCCCAAATCCATCCTGACCTCATGAGCAGTTAGGCGGCCCCAACATGGGAACGCATTGCTCCCATAGTTATGAAGCTGGATCGCTACAGCATCTGGATCACTACAGCTGGATCACCTGTTACAGGAGGAAGGGCTCACTGAGGTGCTCATGTCCTGCCCCAGGACTTGCCTACTGCCACTGAAGTGCAAAACGCTATGACATCCACTAGGCACCTTCACGCCTACGACCCAGAAGTGCAGAGGAGCTGAAGTCCCTTGGACATCCTTCTTCCTTCCTCCTCACAGACATATAGGATGGAGAAGAGGTGGTTTCCTATGGACTTCAAGAAGACATCCAGGGGCTTCCCTGGTGGCACAGTGGTTGAGAATCTGCCTGCCAATGCAGGGGACACGAGTTCGAGCCCTGGTCTGGGAGGATCCCACATGCCGTGGAGCAACTGGGCCCGTGAGCCACAACTGCTGAGCCTGCGCGTCTGGAGCCTGTGCTCCGCAACGAGAGGCCATGATAGTGAGAGGCCCTCGCACCACGATGAAGAGTGGCCCCCACTTGCTGCAACTAGAGAAAACCCTCACACAGAAACAAAGACCCAACACAGCCAAATATAAATAAATAAATAAATTTAAAAACAAAACAAAACAAATCTAGAATTTGTAATTGGGTAACCTTCCCTTTAAAAAAAAAAAAAAGGAAGACATCCAGTAAAACTAAGCAATCAGCGTGTCATCGAGCAACGCACTTCCCTGTGTGCCTCTCTCTCCTTCCCCGCTCCCTAGGCACAAAGGCTCTTGCCACAAGCTTTGCCTCTGGGTAAGCCGATGCTCATGGTGCCCTGCCCCTACCCCCTTGGCACTCGCGTCCTCTGCTCGTGGATGACTTCCTACCACCAACACTTTCTCAGCCTGCACGTGGGGTAGGCTGGACATGCTGGAGAATTGATGCCACCAGGAGCAGAGGATAAATACCTCATATTCCTCCTTCTATGGGTGGGACAACTCAACAAGTTCTACCCTGGCTCTTGGAGGTCCCCAGGGGGATTGAGTCCCAGCTGCCCACAGCGCCAACCATTGACACACTCCTTATTGACCCTCTTGCCTTTCTTGTTTCGCTTTCCCACTCCTGTTTTGGTGCTTCTTGGGATCACCTCCCAAATAAATTACTTGCACTAAAATCCTTGACTCTGGACCTGCTTCTTGGAAAACTGAACCGAAAGCACTAGAGAACTTGAGACCTCTCCCATGATAAGAACTCCCTCCTCACTAGCATCTCCCATTCTGATGGAAAGAGTGACAAGGGTATTTGTTGACCAGATAGATTTTTAATTATTTCCTCTATTTTTGTATACTATTTCTGAGCAAAATTTAGTCAAAGCCCTCAGTCATCAAGGTTCGTATCATAGAGTGTTACCGTAGTGTTGAAGCTTGTCATCTCCAACATTATGTTAGTACAGCTCACTTTTTTGTTTGTTTTTGTCAAAATGTTATTTCTATAATTTGAATGGGTAATAAATGGGAACATGGTAAAAATATGTGCACAGTGATAGATAATGAAAGTAAGCACCCCCCATCCTAAGTCTACCATCCTGTTACGAGTGCCTTTCCAGAAATACTCTATGCGCTAACAGTCACACACACACACACATAAACACACAGCACACACATCTGCACACACAGGCCCACAGGCCTATGTCCCTGTAGTACTGGTAGAATCCTGTACTGTACTCTCCAGACTCTTATGAATCTTGCCTTCTCATATGAGAGTAAATCTTGGTGACCACTTCACACCAGTAAACCTAGACTTGCCTTCTCCTTTTATAAGGATCAGTTTTGCGTTGATGGCTATTTAGGTAATCTCGCTTCTTTAACATAATCTAAGCTGTAGCAATCTAAAACCTTAAAACATCAGCCGTTTTGTGCTTCCCTGGTGGCGCAGTGGTGAAGATCCCACATGCCGCGGAGCGGCTGAGCCCGTGAGCCGTGGCCGCTGAGCCTGCGCGTCCGGAGCCTGTGCTCCGCAATGGGAGAGGCCACAACAGTGAGAGGCCCGCGTACCGCAAAAAAAACAAAAGCACCAGCTGTTTTATTTGCTCACAGTTCTGCAATCTGAACTGGGCTTGGTGGGGCAATTCTGCTGGTCTTGCCTGCGGTCATTCCTGGAGGTGCATTCGGCGGGCAGGTGGGCTGGGGGCTGGCACACTGGGATGGCTGGGTCTCTTGCTGTCACTCCGTTAAGTCTCAGGGCCACTATCTTTCCCCATGAGCCCTCCATTGCCTCTCTATGTGGTCCCCCCAGCAGGGTAACTGGACAGGTTATGCAGTGATTCAGAGTTCTGGAAGCTTCCAAGCCTTCTTAGATTAGGCCAGAAAGTGGCCTAACTTTACCTCTGCTGTCTTCTATTGGTTGAACCAGGTCATGGGCTCAGCCCAGATTCAAAGGGAAGGGACTTCACAGGGGTGTGGATCTAGAGAAATGGAGTTCATTGGAGGTCACCAATCTGAGAGACCATTACAGGGGACTTAGGGGAAACTAACTAGTTAGGGGATCAGGGCTCCCAACAGATGTATATCCCCTTTTATCGGATTTGTAATATTTTATTTGAAAAGATAATTATGCTTTTTAATAATGGCTGAAAATCACTAATTTACATCATGGAGTTATAAGAGGATTTAGACAGATCATCCAACCCTTCCCCTTCATTTGACCGATGAGAGATCTGAAAATCTCAAAGGATGATTAATGGTCAAAAGAATGACAACCTCCCCCTGACTCATGGTCAGCACCCCAATTCTTTATCCCCCTTCTTATGCTTTCCTTTTTCCCACTGATTTTCCATGTATGGACTTCAACCCATTCAGTTGGTGGTTTAACAAACATTTGTTGAGCACCTGTTATGTTCCAGGCACTGTTCCAGAAGGTCGGTATTTCAGTAATTCTAGCCTCACATGCAGGAGTGGTGAGCTTGGGCCCTTTCGGGAGCCCTGATGGGGCTCATGTTCAAATTCACATTGAGTGACATCATGTCGGTGGCTTGAAATTGGCCATGGTGGGAATATTCACAGCATTAAAAGCTGGCAAACGTTACAAATCAGGCCTCCTTTATTTCCCCCAAAGAGTTGGTTGTTAAACATTTACCAGCACACCCTGGACTTAGTCTTAAATCACATTCTCTCTCAGGCTGAGAGGGGTTCCTTTACCACAGGCCCTGCTGACCCATAGGTCTCTGTATTTTCATTCACTTATGCACTCATTCAGTAAATGTTTATTGATCAACTACCATGTGATAGGCTCTGTCTGAAGGAAACAGCCTCTATTCTTTTCCAGACAATTATTTTCAGGCAGGAATGTGTGCCTAATTTTTGCTAGATCTGACTTTTTTTGCTAGATTTTTGTGTAGAATGACCCAATTTTTCAATGTAAGCAACAAATTTTTAAAAGGTTTAAACTACTGCCTGGGCCAAATTAAACACATCTTTAAGTTATATTTGTCATGGAGGTCACCAGTTTGTAACCTTTGCTTTAACCCTAACAAAAGTGTATGACACCAAGGCCCTGGCCTCTCCAATCTTCCATTCCCACCAGTCATGCTACAGTTAAATCACCTGGAAATCCAGGCCCAGCTTCTACACTATGTCTCTCATGATGAGTTTGAGTTGTATGTTCAAAATAATGTCCTTTGCTGAAAGACCCTTGGGGGCTCCCCAGTAATGCCCACTTCTCCAGCCTGACATTCCACTCATCGCTAAACTGCACTGGCCTTCTTTTGGTTTCTTGACCAGCCCATGCTTTCTGCCACAGGGCCTTTATACTTGCTGTTCCTTCTCCCTGGAACACTGAACTTTCACCTCATTTACGCAACACAAAGGTAATTTGCTCAGGGAATCTCCATCCTCCTAGACCAGATCAAGTTTCGCTTTATCCTATGTTATTGCCATATTCTGCTCCTTTGTAGCTTTATGGTAGCCACGGAAATGCACTTCTTAGATCTCTCACAGAGGGGAGTGTAACTGACATCCCAAACTGCTGACTGTGAATCCACCACCACCACCCCTCTGCTGAGGCCACACTTCCCATGGGCCGCTCCCAGCCCGTGCCTGAGCACAACAGGAATACAAAGGCAGGTTCATTCTGGAGACCTTAAGACTCTTTTGATGGGTAACTTTGGCCTTGCCAGGTCTTCCTTAGAACTACACTGCAGCCCAAGACTACCTATCTCTCTCCTTCCCAGAGCTGCATCACTGCCTGATGGCTCGCCCAGGCTTCTCCATCCCCCTCCCTAGTCTCACTCACAAATAAACCTCCTTCATGTTTATTCCTGTCTTAGCATCTGCTTCTTGGAGTCCATGAAATAACACAAGCATCTATTACAATGGTAAAAATTTATATTTATATATGCAATTATCTGATGAATGCTTACCTCCCAGACTAGACCATGAAGGCAGGATCTGTTCAGGGATATGTTTATCTTTGGCCTACATTAAATCCCAGCCTCTCCTACAGGGCCTGGCGCACAGTGGGTACTCAGTAAACACCTGCTGATTTAACATATGAAGGAAACAATGGATAATACATGACTTTATGAAAATGAAAGGTGTAGTTAAATGTAATGTAGACTTGTCCTGACTGTAGGCTGTGCTAATTTCAACATGGGAAACTGAAATTGAGTAGCATCCCTTGGAGAAAAGGTACGTAAAGATAAGACGAATTCAGCCAGTCCAAGTAGTCCATGTGGTAATTTAGGCTTAGAATTGGATTACATTTCAGTGTACTTGGAGGTACCTCTGTTTCTCCCTAAGTCATGATAGTTTGGTAACAGAGAACGCACTGAGCTAACAGGAAGAGTCTATTCGAATACCGTCCGGGATAACCTCAGAAGGAGTAGGTAACGAAAGCACAGTTGACAAAGGAGTAGTGAGACTGGACCAGCTTGAAACCTGCAATGACCCAGCTCAGCATCTTGGGCAAGTCCTTTTTCCTCCTCAGATTTTGATGTTCTCATCTGTACCATGAGAGGGTTGGCCTGGGGTCTCTGAGGCACTTGTAGCTTGGACAGCCCTGGATTCTAAGTGCAGTGGACAGAGGTCCGGGGAGGAATGTCCTCTTTCTTGTTCCATACTATATCCCAAGTATCTACCACGGTACCTGGTACTTAGGAGGTGCTTCATAAATCTTGCTTGAATGAATTAACAAAAACATGAATGGAGGATACCTCTTCTTTCCCCTGGGTACACAATGTTCCGGGGCCCCAATCTGTGCTAGCAGGGAAGGCAGGAAGCAGCTATTTACCTTTGAGGGAGCGGCTGGGTGATGTGCTTGTGTAAACAGCCATTTACCCAGGTGTCAAGAGGAGCCGCTGAGAGAGAACACACGTTTATTCCTTTCCTCACGGTAATGACCCAGAAATCCCAGCTTGCCGCTCTGCATTTTTCCAGGCACTACTGGAGTGGAGGCCTGGTGTGTTTTTCTGACCCAGCCTGATCAAGACTCCCACCCTCACTCCCCCACTTTTACTCCAAGTCACTCCTCTCTAGTGACCCTTCAGCGCAAGTATCAGCATCGGAAGTTATCTTATTATTGAACGTTTTTGTCCTCTTGGTCTCTGTATCCTTCCACTAGAATGGAAACGCCTTGAGATCCACCTGTCTTGTTCGTTGCCCTATTCCCACACCTGGAGGAGTGTCTTATACTGGGTGGGGCTGCTCAATCAATAGATACTGACCGACTGATAGGTAAGTAAGATTTGTTCCAAGCCTGGTCTAGTGCAATCACTAGCCCGAAGTGGTGCTTGAAATTCCCACCACTAAACTCACCTCTTTGGGGTAAGTCAGCATTCTTCACTCAATCATGATACAGCACTTTCACAGTTTTGGTCGTATCTCTTCCTCTAATTTATTTAATATATCTCTCTAATTCATCTCTCCTCTTTTAATAACTTTCAAACATACACTGTACGTCATGACTGTAAATGGAAACCAGTATCACTTTCCATACATAGAAAGTAACCATAAAAATAAACACAGTGATCCAAACCTTAGTGCCAAAGGGATGGTGGATAGAACTCTACTTCAGTATATTTTTTTCTTTGTGATACTAGGCATTTTGCTGTGGGCATTTACAAACGTTATTTTGATATATGGTCCATAGGCTTCACCAGATTTCCAGAGGAGCCGTGGCATCTTCCCTAAGAATCCCAGAGAAGAGATACCAGGATATAATCTGCGAGTGGTCCAAGCTTGAGGACTGTCCTTTCTTTGTTAAAAAGGAAAATCAAATAGTGTTAGGATAGTGTGTAAGACATGTTAGCATCAACCTGGAATATATTTTTTGGTGCACATATGTATTCGTTTATGTTGGGCATATATCTTAGAGTGGAATTCCTGGACCACAGGGTATGTGCATGTTCAATTTTACATATACTGTCAAAGAGTCTCTAAAGTGGTTTTTACCAGTTTATAATCCCCACCAGAAGTATGAGAATCCCACTTCCTCTACATCCTTACCTCATTTACTATTAACAGTCTTTTTCATTTCAGCCGTTCTAGTGGGTAGGCAGTGGTAAATCCTTGTAGCTTTACTTTACATTTTCCCTGTGACTAATAAGGTTAAATACCTTTCCATGCGCTTGTTGGCCATTTGCATACCCCTTTGAAAGATAACTGTTTAAATCGTTTGTCTATTATTTTTCTACATTTTTCTTATCTATTTGTAGGAGTTTTTATATATTCTGGATATGTCTCTTTTAGTTTCAGTATTCCAATTTTTTTCTCACTCTATAATTGGCTTTTCTCACTCTATAATTCCACTCTCTTAATAATGCCTTTTACTGAAGAGAAATTCTTAATTTTAATGAAGCCCAAATTACTGATCTTTTCCTTTGTAGTGTTTATTATATTCTGTTAAGAAATCTTAGCTAATCCCAAGATCCTGAAGATATTCTTCTGTATTGTTTTCTGGAAACTCTATTGTTTCACCTTTCATATGTATATCTATAATCCACTTTGGGTATATGAGGTGAAGTATGAATGAAGACTCTTGTTTCTTTTTCATTTCATATGGATTTTTAAGAATTCAGAACCAGTTTCTGAAAAGACCATCCTTTCTCACTGCTCTGCAGTGACACCTTTTTCATAAAAAGCGTGTCCATATGTGTGTGGGTCTCCTTCTGGACCCTCAATTATCTCCTTTGGTCAATTTGTCTATCCTCACACCAATACCACACTGTCTTAATTACTATGGCTTTATAATAAATATTGTGCTCTGGTAGTGTAACTCCTTCCACCTCTTCTTTTTCAAGATGGTCTTGCTATTCTTGGACATTTTAAAGTCAACTTCTCAGTTTCCAAGAAGTATCTACTGAGATTTTGATTGGTACTGCATTTATTCTGCATAAATATTTGGGAAGAGCTGATACCTTTACATACTGTGCCTTTGTTTTTGAAGCTTTCTTTTTAAAATGTTAGGTTGGCAGTTATCTTCTTTCTGCACTTTGAATATGTTATTCCACTGTCTTATGACATTTCATTTTGAAGTCACCTGTAAGTCTAATTGTTACTCCTTTAAAAGAAGTACGTTTCTTTCTTTTAAGATTTTTCTGTTCGTCCTAGTTTTTAGTATGTTTATTATAATGTGCTAAGTATTCATTTCTTTATATTTATCTTAGTTGAGGTCCAAAGTCCTTCTTTAATCTGTAGATTGGCATCTTTTATTTGTTTTGAAAAAAATTTAGCCATTGTTTCTTCATGTTATTTCTGCTCCATTTGCTCTTTTCTCATCTTTTGAGACTATACTTAAATATCTTTTTAGAAAAACCACGTCCATGTGTCTACTAGCTTCTCAACTGCATTCATCTTTTTTCTTTCCTTTCTCGGGCTTAGTTCAGCTATTTCAGTCTCACATCGCATCCAGTTCACTAATCTTCCCTTTCTCTGTGCCTAAACTACTGTTGAATCTATCTGATTTATTAATTTGTTATTTTATTTTTAAATTATAGTTTTTATTTCCTTTTTTATAATTTCCAGTTTTCTGCTGAAATTCTGATTCTTTAAAGTATAATTCTTGAAAGTCTAATTTCATTTAGGTATTAATCATGATTATTTTAAGTTCATGTCTAATAACCCTAGTATCTGTGTCTGTACACTCTATCATTCTATTCAGCCATGTGGCTTTGCCTCCTGAAATGACTGGTAGATTCAAATTAGATACCAGATGTTGTATTTTTTTATTTATTTTATTTTATTTAGTTATCTTTTTTTTGATGTGGACCATTTTAAAGTCTTTGTTGAGTTTGTTACAATATTACTTCTGTTTTATGTTTTGGTTTTTTGGCCCCCAGGCATGTGGGATCTTAGCTCCCCGACCCCCTGCATTGGAAGGCAAAGACTTAACCACTGGACTGCCAGGTGTTGTTTATTTTTTAAAAATTAAGATAATTTGAGACTCTGGGTAACTTTATTTTCTTACAAAGAAGATTTGCTTTTATTTCTAGCAAACTGAGTAGAAGCAAATCACCTAATCCAATCAGGGATTGAGTTGATTAAAACTGGAGTTCACTCTTTGTGAGGGCTGGTTTATTTCTGGTTCACCTCTATTTCTATGATATAGCCTTTTGTTGATGCCAACTGAAAACATGGGATGCTTTTCCTTATTTGGAAAAACTCCCATTTTCCTCCTCAGTATTGTAAGACTGCCAGAGGTATTGCTCAGCTTCTCGGATCCAGACACTGCTTGTGAATCAGATAAGGGCCTTGAGAGGGAAAGCAGACTGAATATTGAACTCACATCTTTGCTCTTGCCTTTTCTCAAGGGTCTTAGCACCTCAAATCCTTGCAGGCTTGGTAGCTCTTTGATGCCTTCAACCCAAATCAATCAAATATTTTGTCTGGCTTTTCTAATTGTCCTTGGGTGATGGATTAGTGTACAGCAAACAAGACTACCATTGCAGGCGTCAAGACATATTGTTACATGGGAAAAGGAAGTTATAAAAGAACATGTGTAGTATGAGCCTATACTCAATAAAATAAAAATATTAATAATTTGTTAGAATATTCACAGAAATATAATCTGGAAATGGAGTCACCTAACCATTTACATTGGTTACCCATTATGCACTATTTCTTTTCTTCTTTTTTTCACTCTTTGTTTTTTTTTTTTTTTTTTTTGGTGGCTGTGCTGTGCAGCATGCAGCATCTTAGTTCCCCAACTAGGAATCAAACCCCTGTCCCCTGCAGTGGAAGCACGGAGTCTTAACCACTGGACTGCCAGGGAAGTCCCTATTTCATTTTTTATACTAGATATTTTTGTAATGTTTGGGCTTCACTTTTCAATGAGGGTATATTCATATATAAGGGGAAATTATAAAGTCATTTAAAAAATTAAAGAAACAAAAATGGCATAAAAGACAAAGCAGCTGGAAAGTGGGCTTGTCTTTATCTCTGTTTCTTAATTTAAGAAAGCCAAGGCTACAGAATATCAAGTTGTACGTGGAGAGAGGGTATTATGGTTAGACTCATGCTGTATTACAGTAGCTTCTCCCTACTAAGCTACATTAGGGAGGCACCTCTTAGTTCAGTGATTTTCTACGTTGGTGCGTTACCTGTGGGGACACAAACGTACTTACTGCTTCTTGTTATCTACTTGGTAACAGGGAAACCAAAATTATAGGACTCTTCCAATTCTAGGAAAACATTGACTTTTCCAAACTAACTTTGGCATGCAACTAACTTAAAAAGAACTTCCTTCTTAGAGAGAGAGAGATACAGACCCATATAGGGTGCTACAATTTATATAAAGGCCCGATCTGAAAACTCCATTCCATTGCTTTTCAAGTGAATACTGAAATCCATATTTGGAAGTGAATACTCATCTGAGATAATTTTCAACTTATTCATTCTACCCAGGTTTCTAGTCCTTTATGATTATTTTGAGTCTGAATTTTGTCTCCAACTATATTAACTAACGCTTCCATCATTTTGTCAACTGAAAATTCGGTAGCCATGTGTTCTATGTCCTAATCTAAGTTATTTATGAAAATGTTGGAAAAAATTTTTTATATCAGAATCAGGGACAGAACAAAGTGAGACTTTACTAACGGGTTCTTCAGGTTGTCAATAATAAATCAACATCCTTTGTGTATGATCATCGATCTACTTAACATCCACCTGACTAGAGAATAAACCCGTCCACATTTCCTTTGTTCCACTAGAGCTACCAAATATTTTATTCCCATTCAAATCTTCTCCTTGGTGAACTAAGTCACAGACCATAACACCCAACCTTCATGTACCTGGCCACATTAGATTGGACTAAGGATGAGCAAACTGGGCCAATCAGATTTTCTATCTCAAGAGTTTGGTAAAGAATTGATAAGACAGTAGATCTTAAAAGTTCTCATCAGGGGCTTCCCTGGTGGCGCAGTGGTTGAGAGTCCGCCTGCCGATGCAGGGGACACGGGTTCGTGCCCCGGTCTGGGACGATCCCACATGCCGCGGAGCGGCTGGGTCCGTGAGCCATGGCCGCTGAGCCTGCGCGTCCGGAGCCTGTGCTCCGCAACGGGAGAGGCCACAACAGTGAGAGGCCCGCGTACCGCAAAAAAAAAAAAAAAAGTTCTCAGCAAAACAAAAAAATTGTAACTACGTAAGGTGAAGGATGTTAAGTAAATATATTGTGGTAATTATTTCACAATGTATTTTCAGCTGACCCCTGAATAGCTTGGGTTTGAACTGCACAGGTCCACTTATACACAGATTTTTTTCAACAAATATAGTACCTGTAATATCATTTTACAGATCTTTTAAGTTAACTAAGTGTGGGGAAAAGTTTGAGTTTGATTAGCGATCACAATATGTGGCATCGAAAGAACTAGGGTTTGAGTCCTGATTCTATCCAAACTGTTTCAGCTTCCTGCCTTTGGGTGGGTGAGTCATTTATCAATTCCTTTGCTTTGGAGGCAGAGATAGCAGTATGCAGATTTTTGACTGGGGGAGGGGTGCAGGAGAGTAGAGCCCTAGCACACACATTGTTCAAGAGTCAACTATATATATACATATATATGCACGTATACACACACAGACACACACATATAATCATTATATTGTACACCTTAAACTTATACAATGCTATATGTCAATTGTATCTCAATAAAACTGAAAGATTTTCAAAAGAGGCATGGAGCCTGAGTCTGTTAGCTCTAAGGAGGGTCATGTGACTTGGGGCCTGAGGCCGCTCTTGTGGACCATCTATGATGGGCCAAGCAGAAGAGTGGGGGGCTGATGTTTAGGGAGAAAAAAAAAGAACCAAAGCATGCATTCTGAGAGAAATAGAAGTTTGAGAACAGAAAGCAGGAAAAAGATGAAAAGAATAGCTATCTGTTGGCTTCTCAGTTCCCATGAGGGCTAACTTTATAACATGCACTTTGATTCTGTGAATTTTTCTATAGTTTGAAAACAAACTCCTGTTTGGCTTGAGCAAATCTTATAACTGTGCTTCCCCCCAAAATCCATATGTTGAAACCCCGACTCTCAGTACCTCAGAATGTGATTGTATTTGGAGATAGGGCCTTTAAAGAGGTGACTAAGTTCAAATGAGGCCTTTAGGGTGGTCTGTAACACATCTGACTTTAGGGTGGTCTGTAACACATCTGACTTTTGCCCTTGTAAGAAGAGATTAGGACATACAGGGAGATAGCAGCGATGCCCTAGCACAGAGTGATGACCATGAGAAGAGGCAGCATGAGGCTGGCCATCCGCAAGCCAAGGACAGAAGTCTCAGGAGAAACCAAACATGCCAACACCTTGATCTGGTGCTTCCAGCCTCCAGAACTGTGAGAAAATACATTTCTGTTGTTTAAGCCACCCAGTTTTTTGTATTTTATACGGCAATCCTGACAAACTAATTCAGCAAGTTAGGTGGGTGTCCCTGCTTTCAGTAACAGGAGACTTAGACTTAATTGGCTCAAAGGATGGAATATACATTATTTCACATAACTAGAAAGCAGGAGGAAAAAGAGCTCCAGGGTTGGTTAATTCAGTGACTCATGACATTGTCAAGAATCTATGTTCTTTGCATGTTTCTGCTTCACCATTCTTATCTCAATATGTCAGCTCTGACCTTAGGCTAGATCCCTTCATGTTGACAAGATGGTTGCAACATTTCCAGACATGACACAGTCCAGAAGAAGAAATTATTATATCTTTTTGAGTGTTTCCTTTTAAGAGCAAAGAAATGCTTCTTAGAAGCCCTCCTGCACTCTTTTGCACATCTCATCAAACAGAAATGCGTACTAGCCAATGACGAAACTAATCACTAGCAGTGAAAAATGGGGACATCGTGATAGGATCAACCCTGAATGATTTTGGCTCCATGGAGGAGGAAAAGGCCTACATAAAACGGAGGCAGGGTTAAGCAAAAAGAAGGGGAAGTGAATTTGGAGTAGGTAACCGACAGTGTCTTTCTGGTTCCTTTTACCAATGTTCCCTAGATCACAACTGTATGTACAAGATTATTATAGAAAAATTTGACAGATATGTTGCTGAAATAGAAATACTTCTTTAATATCTCTCCTCTAATCTATTGATCTTGTTAATGTGTACAAACAAAAACAAATAAAAATAAGTTTGGATGTTCGTATTTTCATAATCTTGCATAATTTAAAAATTTTGTCTACATTCTCTCATCTGCTACATTTTACAAGAATGAGAAACTGAGGCTCAGAGACTTCAAATAATTTGCTCAAGAACATATTTACTCCTGGAACAATGGAAGAATGACTAGTGGGCACATGTCAGTGAGTAATGATAGACTAGATTAGAGATATAAAATCAGAGATGTAAAATCATAGGAACCTAGGTCACATTATGAGGACCTTGCATGTTGGGGAGAGGAGTTTAAAACTGATTCACTACATAGTAAGATCTTAATCTGAGGAGTGACAAGATGCAATGGTATTTCAGGAAGACTGATCAACAGCTCGTTTTCAAAAACAGTTCACAGGTGGCTTAAACAAATAGCATATAGGGACCATACTCAATTTGGGATTCATTCATTATCCTTCACCAATGTTTCGTGAGCACATACCATGGAGCAGTCAGGCCCTGTATTCAGCAGTAGGGATCTGGGAATAATCGAGACAGATACGGTGCCTTTCCTTGTGTCACTTAAAAGTCAGGGGGATCTGTATTGATCAGGATAGGCTAGGCTATGCTGCAGTAACAAACACTGATTTGGCTCAAAACCATAAAGATGTGTTTTTGTTCATGTAAATTCTGAGGCGTGAATGGCCCTCCTCTAGCTTCCACCTAGGACATTTGAAACACCTGGTCTCCAATGACAACACAGCAGGGCAAGAGAAATAGGGAGGATGCATGTCAGTTCTTAATTGTCTCAGCCTGGAAGTGACACATGTCTGCTCACGGTCCATTGGCCAGAAATGATCACATGACCCCTTGCTTAATGACAAAAAGGGTTGGGAAATATTTGGTTGGAGGAGGGGGCAGCACATGAACACTTTGAAAACGGTAACTGTCTCTGCCATAGGATTTTATAATAAATAAACTCAAGTAAAGATTTGTTTCTTCTTTAGTCACTTATAAAGTTGTTCTATGCAAGGAGTGGTTATAGACACAGCATTTTAATGACAGCTTCTGCTTGAGGAGAAAAAGTATCATGTTAACATTGCTTTCAGACTGTGGGTTTAAGGAGAAGATAAAGAATAACAAGTGAATACTAAAGAAAGGTGGCATTTTTATTTCTTTGCCCTGCAGTGATGCAGTAGAAAGAAAAGACCTCAATTTGCATCATGGCTCTCCTACATGCTCCTTCTGTGTCCTTAAGCAAGTCATTTAACCTCTGCGAGCTTACTTCTTCAACTTAAAAAAAAAAAAAAGGAATAATACTATCTACTTCAGAGAGATGTCATGAGGATTAAAATTTTAAATATACATATGCAAATGTCTACATCGCACCACAACTGGCACACAGGATAAACTCATTAAATGTTAAATAAGGCTGCTGTATATGAGTCAAAGCAAATTTTAGATCAGAGCACCCAGCCATGTTTTCATGTCATCCTCCACGTAGACTCTTGCATGAAATCTAACTCAGCTGCCTGGGCTTCAAAACTCCATTACCGGGCTTCCCTGGTGGTGCAGTGGTTGAGAATCCGCCTGCCGATGCAGGGGACAGGGATTCGTGCCCCAGTCCGGGAAGATTCCACATGCCGCGGAGCGGCTGGGCCCGTGAGCCATGGCCGCTGAGCCTGCGCGTCCGGAGCCTGTGCTCTGCAACGGGAGAGGCCACAACAGTGAGAGGCCTGTGTACTGCAAAAAAAAAAAAACCTCCATTACATTCTCATCCTGCCTCTTCCCCCCTACAACTTCCCAGCGTCTTATCTCACCAAGTTCTTCAATATTCACTCACTGCTCTGGCTAAACAATCTTAACTTGCTGCCTGAGACATTTGATAAGTCTCTTTAAAACTCTTCCCTTGTCGCTGATTGCATTTTCTCAAAATATTGGGGGCCCCTCCGTATCAGGCCATTCCCTATGGGAGTACCGTACTTTCTGTCTCGTTGACATCAGGCTTGGCCATCTGACTATCTGACTTGCTTTGACCAGTAAAAAGTGACTGGAAGTGATGTGAGCAGAAGCTTCGACAGGCGTAGCATGCTTCCACTACCTCTTTTTTCTCTGCCACAAGACCAGATACAAGCTTCTGTGTCAGCTTTGGCCCTGAAGTGAAAATGTGGCTGCTGGTAGAAAAAAATGTGGGTGAGAAACAGTCTTTTGTAGTGGTTATCCACTAAGATATTAGGGGTTATTTGTTACTGGAGCATCATCTATCCAAGAGATGGCTGACACAACCCCATGTCCCCACCACACACATGAGCTCTTCTTTTTAATGACTGTGTGTTCAAAAGCTCCCTCCCCAGGACACTTTTTCCTCCCTCTTGCCTCCCCCCAAAGCTTCCTGCTTTCAAATGTTTTCTCCGTGAAGCTTCCCCTGATGATCCTGATCTCAAACAATCTCTCCCTTCTCTAAGCAACACCCCAACATGTTATCTGCAATCATATCTGTGAATAAACGTTTGTTGGCTACATTAGGGAGGGAATGCTTCTCCTCTGACCCTGATGACAATATTTGATCACTGGGACTTCCCTGGCAGTCCAGTGGTTAAGACTCCACGCTTCCACTGCAAGGAGCACAGATTTGATCCCTGGTCGGGGAATTAAGATCCCACATGCCATTGCACAGCACGGCCAAAAACAAGTAAGAAAAAAATTTTTTCATCATTATAATACTTTCCCTGTGTCTTATAATCTTCACTGTGTGAACAGGGATCACACTTGTTTCCATTTCTGGAAATTTAGCACCAGGTATGTAGAAAGGCATAGTAAAAATCTGAACAATAAATGATGTGAGTTTCAGTTCTCGGTAAGATGGAGTAATAACGTTCTACCCTATCTCTCCCACTAAGCGCAGGTACTTGGTACTTCAAGCTCACAGTGGGAAATCATTTGGTGATGTTCCTAGATTAAGAGAGTCTTTCAGTTAAACAAGAGCTGACATGTGGCTCTGGACAGCGGAATGGGTTTCTTTAGACCAGTTAAATGCAAAAATTTCCTGAAGGTCTTTTCCCTGGGACTGAGCTTTGGCTAGTCCCACAGATGTTAGCCAGAAAGTTGGACCATTTATGGCTATAATTTTTTTGTTGCTTTGTGGGTATGTGAGAAAACAAAAAGGGGTTGTAGGGCTCTCTCTGGATATATGAAGGTAGCATCCCCAGTGAAAGGTGCTGAACCACCCCTTGGGGTCAAAAAAGAAAAAAGGGGGAGGAGGGATGGCCTATAATACTTGGGGTAGTGTCTGCATGGTGATCTGTGTAGCTTGTGAAACTGGCTTCATTTTATAGTGAAAAAGATATTTGAGGAACAGTAGAGAATCCTTAAAAAAAACCAGCTATTTGCTCCTGGGGAAAAATAAAACAGTTAAAGGCATAGTAGCACTGGACAGATAGAGCAATAAATAAGCAATATGAGGTGAAAAATTAAATTTGGATTTTGTGATTTAAGGTCTAGAAGAATCCAAGACACTCATGGGATGTGTTGTAGGTGAACGAGGGAAGGAAATAAAAGCAGGAAGGAAGGCAGTAGGTGGTGGCAGAGGCCAGCCTTAGGACTAGCTACCCAAGGTAGGAGGGTGTCATTTTTACTAGAGATTCTGCTTCAAGATGTTTCAAGCAGGCATCAGTTCTGAAGAGCCTTCATTTCCTGCCTGCCCTGGGTTTCTGGGGTGTGGGCTGAGGTAAGTGGAAGAAGGGAAAGGCGGTGCTATTTCACTGAACAACTCTAGGGGACACCATCCACACTGCATTTATGTAACAGAAGGAAGTTGCACTCTCCTTTCCCACTGAGAGTCGTAAAAGGAGGAAACACGATGTTTTCCCTGAACCACTTGCCAAGCCCATCTTTCTATTTGATTTCTATTATATACGTAACCGTTTTTCAGTTCTCAGAGTCCTGGTTCGAAACTTTTAATATTTTCCTTTTCTTCAACATGCTGTTGACACAGGACACACTGAGTAGATAAAACAACATGATTTTACCTGTTCACCTTAAACAGAAAAGCTCTTTTGCTAACTAGCTTCGCTTCTTTAAACATGTTTTATTTTTTTTAAAAAAACAAAACAAAACAAAAGGCAAATCCTGTAATCTAACTTGTAAAACATTTAATATTTTGGATATATGGCTTTCATGACCATCCAAAAGTCAGCCTAGCTGGACAATGGGAGCTGCCGGACTATTGTTCATTGGCCACAAAGCCATGAGGTGGCTCTTTCTCCCAGGTCAAGAGGTCAAGCTCCAGGGCATTAATTTTGCTGAGTTTCTTTGTTATAAATAACAAACAAGGTCATTTATTTTCATTTTCTTGTTTCTAACTCCATGCATCTACTCCCCAGGATGAACTCCATAAACAGGTGGCTGGAATGCTGGGGAGAAAGCTTGAAACAGTTCCAGAAAAGAGGGCATGTCCCACTCTGGTGAAACGGTTTGATGAGTTAGAGATTTCGTTACTGCAGGATACGCACCTGCACTATTACTTGAAAAGCAAACACTCGTCTGTTTGGCACGCACAGATCTATGTAAATTAGGGGAGGTTATTTTGCTGCTAGTCCTTGGCTGTTCTGTGATCAAAATGCAATGGTTTCCCAATTCGTAAGAAACAGAATCTTTATTAGACTCAGTTCTTTTCTCGGTTTTTTTTTTTTTTTTACCATTTTATTGCTCTATGGTTATTAAAAATAACACACCCTATAAATTAAACCTAGAAACATGGTGCTTATCAAAGAAAGGATGTCATCAGAGGCTCCAACTATGGGAGATATTTATGTACAATGGTATATAGATCTGTCATGGAAGGAGTTAATTAATATCTGTCTGATGATTTTTCTCTCCTTAAGGTCCCAATAGCTGTCCTTTGGTGAAGAATTAAAAAATGTACTGACCCCCACCCATCGCTAAGAGAGTTCTGGGTCCTCAGCTTTCATTGTTCAGCCAGTGGGCTTTGTGGGCGACACTGCAGGGCCCCTCTTGCTGGAAATCCTCTGAGCTTCCTGATTTCCACTCCTGCATAAACCTCCTCCCCCATCACTACCTTTGTCTCTTTGGGGGAAAAGAAACCTTTTTCACTCGAGCAAAATAAAAACTACCCAGTATTTGTTTCTGGAGTGTAATTATAAACTTCATTGTACATTCTTCCTGGCTTTGATGCTTATCTTGAAGAGTTCAGTGAAAATAAATTGTTTTTATGAAAGCAGAGAAACCATTCGATAAACACGCTGTCTCTGAAAATTGTTCCTGCAAAAGAGGTCATTCTTTCACTTTAGAAGAAATAGAATACATTTCAGAAAACAGGCAGGACAACAGTTTAGGATTTCTGTGAACACAGGATATATTTTTTTAAGGCAGGGTGTAAACACACTGAAAATTGCACACCTCCTGATTGTGTGGAGTGTATTGGTTTTTAAAATAGCTTTATTGAAGAGCTACTTAGGTCGCAAGCAAATACTTGCTACATTTCCAGGAATGAGTTCTCAGCTCAGTACTTTTTTTGCTACTAAGGTTTTGGGGGTTACCATTCTATAATTACTATATATCTGTCAGAACCTATGGGTGTATCTATTCTTAGTTAAAGTCATACTCAGCTGGGAAAATGATTTGTTTTCTAGAGCTCTTCTTGTGCCTGGTAGCACAGAAACCAATATGGCCAAACTTGGTTGTAATACGAGAAACAACCTCATATACATAACAATATATTTATTACCATGAATGAAAAGTTTGCTTATTTTTTTCCCCATTTGCTCATGTGTCTGTATTTCTTGACCTAAGTAAAACTATAAAAATAATTCACATTTCCAGACCAGAAAAGTTTGGATTCACTGAAAACTGAAACTAACAATGACAGTGCTTGGGGATTATTTTCACACTATAATTCCTGTGTGAAACTCTCTCCTGGTGATTAGTTTTCAAGCCTGCGCTGGAGACGTGTAATGAGGGCCCCAAGGTCAGAATGCTTCCTCTATACCATGTGTACATTCACTATTGTGAGAGCCTTGGTAGGTCCTGACTTGATTTTATCTGCATGTGATTTAGACTATGAACGTGAAGAGTTGATTCTCGGCATGAAACTCTCTTAAATTTCATGGAGATGAGTTAATACAGACACTAAGAACCCATGCTAGATAGAAATGCTATGCTTTATGACATGAAGCCCAATTCAGATATAAAACCAAGTATAAGACATTTTATGAATATAATACATTAGCTGTTATTATGGGAAAAGAAAAGAAACTTGAGTAGCTCTGGCCCTGCTAATTTCCACTTGGAGCTGCTGTTAATTTGGCTGCATTACATATTGCAAACAAGGATTATAATATTTGGCTAGAACTTTTCATGACCAAAACTCAAGAAAATTAAACTGTATGTAATGTTTAATACAATCCTCATCTCAACTGAGGAAGCAGAACACAGGTTAAATTACTGTTCATAGATCCCTAAAAGTGGGAGTCTCAGATCTTTAGTTATAAAACGCAGCAAGTTTAAATGCAGTCCTCATGGGGACTTTCTTGCTTAATTTTGGAGCCAGATAAAGGAGAGAAATAAAGTTTTTGAGTTCTGTCAAGATGTAAAAATGGTGTTCCTATTATGTAAAGTTTGTGTATTTCCGCCCCCCCCCCCCCCCATTTTTTAGAGATTCTTGGACGACACCAACTATCCAGTTACAAACATCAAGCTAATAAGACAGACGTTTTGGACCCAAATCATATAAAAACCTTACAGGAATTTTGTTATGCCCAGAAGTTGTATTTTGGGTTCAGAACTGATTCTTGTACTGCCCTCTTCTAACTCAATGACCGTTAGCACCGTGCAGCATAAATTCAAAGCATATTTAAGATATGTTCTTGGAGGTTTCTTCAAATTCAAGGCTAACATAGTACAAAGGAAGCCTTTGTCTGTGGCATTTCAGAAACAAAACGCTGACAGCCTGAAAAAGGTGACACTCTTACGATGACAAATAGCATGACAGTTACAATTGCATTAAATTTTTAAAAGCATCATTCTAAGTTTTTAATGGATGGGCTTCAAATCCACTGGCACCCTTAAAATTGGGGGGCATTCTGAATGCAATGGTTAATTAGAACAGCTCTAAATGAAACAACATATAATTCTAGTTTTAATGTATACAAAAGATCTAAAACAGCAGGGTGCAAAAGGCTCTCTTCTCCCAACCCTCAGGTAGTTTGTTCTTCTCCAAATCAGAAGTGTTGGGCTCACTCTTTTCAAATCTTACCTTGACCCGGTTCCCTGGGAGGGATATTCCACTACAAAAACATCCGTCTTTCTTCCCTCCCTCTCTCTCCCTCCCCCCCACCCCTGTTCTTCCTTCTCACTTTCCTTTCTTAAATGAATATTTATTTATTGCAAACCACCTAAGTACCAAGCGTGGTCCAAGGTTCTTGGGATACAGCAGTGATCCTGCTTGGGCTCTTGAGCAGAGTGTCTGGCCCCCTTCCTGGAGCTTTCTTTTACAAATACCATGATGCAAATTTGCTTGTCAGATTGTTTCTCCCCATAGCAGCAGTAGCCATGTCATGACGGGATCTCCAGGTACCTGGATGGGACAGGGCATGTGTACCTGCATGCGGGTGACTATGTATGTGTGTGTGTGTGTGTGTGTGTGTGTGTGTGTGTGTGTGTGTGTAGGAGTGTGATGGGTCCAATTCTCCTTTGAGGGCTTCCATGTGTGTCACTTTGGGCTCCTCTTTATCATTCACAAGTGCCTAAAACAGTGTCCAGCACAGAGGAAGCATGCAAAAAGTATCTGTTGAGTGCACGGAGACCGACTGTGGGCAAAATCGCGTGGTCGGCATGCAGCCTTCCCAAATGACTGTTTCTGTTCTAGTGATTTTTTTCATTCAAAGTGCCTCAACATATGTATCTTCAGACTCATCAGTTTCTTTTTTCCTCTCTCCTTAATCAAGATCTACACTCAGAACTTTCGCTTACATTACTTCCTAAATCATCATCATCTTAAAATATTGACTGACCGAATATTGTTTCCTTCCCCAAGACATTTGCATTGTGACAGGGAGGGGGGGTTTTAAGAGCAAGCCTTTCCCACAACAATGGCCGGGAGGTGGTATCCCTAGCAGCGGGCATTTCAGCCTCCTGGGAGCCTCCTGGGAGAAGGCTGTCCCCTCAGTTGCTAGTCTCCACAGCTCAACGTTCAGTGCCACGCAGGCGCCCACATGCAATTCCCCGTCTCGCAGCTAGTGGGGTTTCCAGTGCGAATATTTGTATTCCTGATCCTCGAGGTCTGATTACAACTTCAGGTTCAGTCTCTATGTAACTTTGATTATACTTTGCTTCATCCTCTGTAATCAAGCTCAGATTACTCCAGATGCACGACAGAATGAGCAGAAGGTGAGGAATGTGAGTGTGCAAAGAAAAACTCCGCTTCCCAGCCTTTTGGGGGCTCCTTTTAACAACTATCTGGAAAAAAAATATAGTTTCTTTTTTGGTACCTCAGATCAGCAGGCTGCTCCTCGCCTGTGGCCAGATGCTGCACTCCACGCCATTGTTAAATACTAATAGTGAAACTTAAAAGATGTACTCTTGCGAGACAACAGGTGGCCACTGCAACCTCCAGCTCTGATTGGTGGAAAGGCCACAGGCGCCCAGTGGCCCGGAGAAAGGGCCTCCACTTCTGCGTTTCAAGAACCTGCTCAATGGGGTGTTGTCCTGATAATATCTCAGCTCACTGCCAATTTGTGCAACCCGCTGGGCCATTAGGGAGCGCCGCTGGGTTGTCAACGTTAAATGGAGACTCGGGAGAGGAGACCAAAGCTTTTTCAGGAGGGGGGGATTGGAGTCAACCCAGCGACAACGTAAGCAGTTGTTCCTTTCCTGAATACACACCGCTCTCTCACGCAGTCTCCAAACACCCGACTCTGCTAAGAGAAGAGCAAATACACAAACTTTCGCCTAATTGAAGTTTATTTTTCCTGCTTGGTTCCAGAACGATAATATTGGGCAAAGGTACATACACAAGGTGTCACCAAGCCAGGGTCCCTATTTTGGAGAACAGACGAAATGAAGAGAAAGTCCTGTGATGCTTGTCTGAAAAACTTCAGGCCGTGGGCCAGCAAAGTGTGATCAGGGACGAAAGTGTGAGTGAGTGTCAGCTAAAATATTTGTAAATTTCTCCCTTCCTGTTAAAGTAGTTACCAGACCACCATATTGGGGAGGGGGGCAAATCTCACAGCCTCTCCTTAACGTTCTCATCTGGTAGCAAATCCCTTCCCTTCGCCAAGGCTGAGGGCCAAACTGTCAGATGAACCCAAAGCAAGGGGGGGGCGGGAAGATGTAGCTTAAAGAAAGAGAAAGAAATCAAGAGGGGGGTGGGTGAGTGCACTGTGAAGAAGTTAATCACCCAGAACCTTTTAGGAAAATAGGGACATTTTCTCTCAGAGAGCGGTGAGTGATCCGCCTAGATACAGTTACTCAAATGCCTTTCGAATACAAACAAGAGCAAAGAAAATACGAAGAGAAGCGACATGAGGCTTAACCCGGGGAGCTTCAAGTCTGCCTACCTGTGAAAGGTCAGGCCCCCATACCCCTCCTGGAAAACACCACAGGTGTACACGGGGCTCCCAGCTCCCGGCTCTTCGGAGGCAATCGTGCAGATTACCTGCTGGGTTAGGTGCCTCCAAGAAGGGGACACTCGTGGGGGAAGGCGGAGTGGGGTAGAGGGATCGGGGGACCCACGAGGAAGGAATGGGGACGAGGAGTGGAAACCGAGGGAAAGAGGAGTGGTGGGAAGGGAGCGGACGGCGCGCGGATGCTGCTGGCAGGAGCCGGGGGCCCAGGGCAGCGGTGGTCCGAAAGGGGGCGGGGGTCCACACCGGGCACGGGACTGGCCGAAGCGGCCGAGGGAAGGAGGGGAGCGAGGAGCGCTCCGAGGCAGCGGGGACAAAGAGGACCGGAGAGGGAAGGGGGGCGCGGTGGGAAGAAGAGGGGCCCCGGAGAGGGGGAGGCCGCGGCGCGGGCGACGGGGCGGTCGAGGGCTGCGCGAGGCGCGGGGTGAGCCGCGAGGGACCGCGCGGGGCAGGGGCCGGCGGGGCGGGGTCCGCGCGCCCGGAGGCGGTCCGGGCCGAGAGCGCACCGGCGGGGCGGGCGGCGCGCCAGCTGCCCGCGGTGGGAGGGGCGGAGCGGCGGCGGCGCGGGGAGGGGACCGGCGGCGGAGGGAGGCAGGAGGGGGAGAAGGAGGGGAGGGGCTGGGCCCCTTGTCTCCGCGGCTCCTCTCCTCAGTCCGCCCGGGGAGGAGGAGGAGGAGCGGGGCCAGCCGCCGCCGCCGCCGCCGCCGTCGTCGTCGTCCCAGCCTCGCCCCGCGCACCTGAACTCGCCGCGCCGCCCCGGGCCCCCGCGCCGCGCCCCGCGCCCCGGGCGCCCGGCCGGTGCGCAGCGCTGCCTTGGTGCCCCGGCGGGGCGCGTCCCCCGGGCCGCCTCCCGCTCTCTCGCGGCTCGCGTGGCCGCGCCTTTGTGTGCGGCGGCCGCGGCTCCCGGGCTCCTCTGGCTCCCGGTCGCGGCGCCCCTCCGGCCCAAGTCCCGCGCGCCGCCCCCGGACAACCCCGGCTGGGCGCCCCCGACGGTGGATCTAGCGGCTTCGAGGAGGCAGGCACCGGTCCCGGCGAGCCCCAGTCCCGGCCCCCGGCCCCGGGCCCGGCTCCGGCATGGATGTGAGATTCTACCCCGCGGCGGCCGGGGACCCCGCCGGCCTGGACTTCGCGCAGTGCCTGGGGTACTACGGCTACAGCAAGGTGACCGGGCCGGGCCAGGGCCGGGGGGCGGCGGGTCGGGGGCCACCTCCCCATCCCGGGCGCGCCCCGCGGTCCAGATCTCCGCCTGCTTCACTTTTCTCTCCCCTCTCCGCTCCTTTCCCTTTGCGCCTTCGTTTCTGTCCAACTCTCCCGCTCTACTCTTTCTGCCCCCTTCCCACCCCCCTTTTTGTCCCTCAGCCGGCGCTCCCCTCTCTCCTCCGCCTCTCCTCCCACTGTCTCCCCCCGCCCCAACCTGGCCGACGCTCTTTGGCTGCCCCAAAGAAGAGCAGCCCAAGAACTGCAAGGGGGGACTCGCGTGTGATTCTTTGTTGTTGTTATTAGTAAACACGATCGCAGTTCCCCTGAGTTTGCGGGGGGAAGGGGGCAACGCAGGAGTCCCCCATCTCGTGGTCTGATGACTTCGCCGCCCCCCTCCCAGCCCATCTCACCTCCCCCACGCCCCCGAGAGCTGGACCCAGGGCCGCTTAGCGAAGGAAAGGAACTAACTTTTGAGCGTGCCCTGGATGGGGTCTTCGAAGAGGGGAGCCGCGAAGTGGTGGGACCCCCGCAGGTGGCCTTTCCTGCCCTCTCGCTAGGGCGCTCTGGACCATGCAATGGAGGTGCCCGCCCCTCCCTGGTTAGCACTAGTGGCTTCTTATCTTTCATTTTGGGGGGAGGGGTAAGTTTGGCATTTCGGGGAGATCAGGGTTAGAGACCTCCACACCACGCCCTGGGTCACCCCACCTCCTTCACCTCCCCCTGTTCCAACTTCGAGGACCCAGCGTTTCAGGTGGCCAAAGGTGGATCTCAGAAGGGCAGCTGGCCGCAGCTCGGAGCGGCGAGTAGGTGCGAGAACCGCGGCCCTTGGGCCAGCGCAGCGCGTACTCCCGTTCTCAATCCTTTCCTGAAGCCCCCAAGGCCAAGCTTTAGAGGAAACATCACCCCGAGGGCGATATTCAGAGAAAGAGCTGTGCTCTGGCTGGCCTGTGCCTTTTGAATGTGGTTTTTCTTTCTCCTTCCCCCCTGCCCCTCCCTCCTCCCCTCCTTTTTCTTTCAAATCGCAGTTTGTTTATGATTGCTTGGATAACAGAGGAGGAAATAAGGAGCCTGCAGAAAGAAAGGTGCTATACAAAACTAATGAATACATAGCAGGAAGAGGAGGATTTGTATCTAAGAGTGAGGAACAGTTTGCTGTGCCCCGTGGCTGATGGAGGCTCGTCTTCCTTTCTGTTTGTTTATACTCCGTTCCCAACTCCAGTGCTGAAGTTTGTGAAACACCATTAGGGTCTCTCTTCCTCACCCCTCTGCCCTGTGTCATCATCACCCAGCTCTGCGCCTGGCACGGAGGGGCCTCCCAACAAGTATAGAAGGAAGGGACATCATTCAGTGTGTTTTAACCCTTTGGTGATGGTGGGCGTTCATGCTCTCAAAATTCCTAGAGTGATAACATTAAGCATTGAAAGAGAAGCAAGAAAAGGCCTATCCCTGTAGCTAGGGTTCAGGTTTAGTTTCAGGCCTCTGATTTTGGATTTACTCAAGTTATTAAATGCTTTCAAAAGTCTCCCATGTATGCTCAGTTAGGGACTTAGGCAGCCTAATTAAGTATGTAGTGTTTCTGAGAATCCACCTAATTGTTCCAGTGGGGTATTATTTATCTCCTTACAACTTAGCCTTGTGTATTCAAGCCTTGTATAGCTGGGCATGCTCTTATTTTTGGAAGCCATTACCTTGCCTAATGTAACTACTTCTTTCTCTGATTTAAGATCAGCAACACTCGAATGACACCAAAATAGAAACCTTTTGTACTAATCCAGTCACTGCAATGCGTGGCAAATCTCTCTGTTCACTAGGATCCCAAGGGTACTTCAAGGGACCGGAGGAAATTGTGGGTGTTTTGTGTGTGTCTCTTTTTATTTTTTGAGAAAGGCTATTTCGAGTCAATTTAAACTCAGAACATTTACTTCTGGGAGCGCCTAGAAAGCTTGCAAACAGACAATATTTATTGAGATGCTTGTTCAGTTTCAGGAGTGAGGATGCAAGATGGATTGCTGTCATATTTTCCTAATGCAGCGATTCGCCTGAAATAACTCGGTTTCTTAGTTATTCAGCAATCTGTCGTCTTAAGTGCTCTGTGTACCCAACTTATGAAAGTCAGTGCTTAATATTGGTAGAAATCAGATTGTACTTATTTTAAGGGATATTTGCATTTCATTCCTTGCAGATAAAAATACAATAATCTTTAAATTGAGCCACGATACTGTATTTCCCTACTCTTAATTTCAGAAGTGAAAAACCCAACTTTACTCCCCGTAATTTTTCCTTATGGGGAGAATGCAGTAGAAGAAGAAGTATTAACTTCATGGGTATAAAACAGCAAGTGCTAGTTAAAGGTTTATAGCATTTCATTTCATAGCTAACTTGTGTGTCTGAAGTGACGTTATTCAATAGATTTATACTGAAAATGTAAAAACCAGCGTACAAAGACATGCATGTATCTTATTTGAAAACACCTGTAATCATTAATCTTTTAAGACTTAACTTTTGATCATGTGCGTTATCTTTCCGGATGGGAAGTGATGGCTTTCAAAGAAAGTCTGTTTCTGCCCTTTCTTGTTTTAACGACCATCTGGGAAACTTTAGAAGAAATACAGAACCCTCCGCTCCAGGCTTAACAAGGGAAAAGTTAGCGCTTATCGTTAAATTTATTTACAAACCGTGAATAATAGGGTTTCATTCATTTCTCTCTTTAACAAATGACCCGAGTCCTTTGTATAACTTATATGCATGTGTATTATCTTCACATTCTGTGAGTATATGGATCCTTTTTAAATGTCAGCGCTCATCAAAGTGTGTACTCTGTCTATGGAGAATGGATGAAAGAGTTTTGAGGGTTCAAAAGTCATTGCAAGTAGGAGAATAACTTCAAATAAAATATAGCCAGGATCATTAAAATCAGTTAATAATTCATGAACCAGCCACTGATGTATAAACTCAAAGTCATCTCTATTTCCTCAGGGCTAATTTCCATTTTAATTTCAAGTGGAAAATCTACTGTTTGAACATTTCTTTTTCTGATGCAGCTAACAAATTAAACTAACACCTATATCTTTTTTTTTAAAAAAAAAGCTTTATGTTATTCAAGTGAATTAGTGACCCATTGTCTATATATCTGGAACTTTTCTTTCCCTGGGTTCAATTTGTCTTCACCAGTAAGAAGCTAATATGCAACGTATCAATCGGCATGTAGTGGTCAGAAGCCAGCTCTCCTCACCCACCCGCCCCCAAATACACTGTTACGTTTAATGTGGGTGTAAGCCAGGTACAATCACGCATTGGGTTAATAATGAATTTGGACTAAACTCTAGTTACTAGCTTTTCTGCATATTCTTAGGGCTTCCCCACCCCCTTTCAAAATACAGCTATTGACGTCTTACCCTATGTAGAATAATCCTATGCTGTTGTAACTCCATCTGGCCCAAACATTGCTTCCTAATTATTATATGTGTTATTGATCACTCTGCTTAATTAAGCTGTTCTGATGTGAGCACTTTCCCTCCACCTCATGGGCCTATCTACCTTGGCTAGCCTGAAGAATAAGAGAACCTGAAGGGTGGTTTGTCATTGGTCTACCTTATTGGAGCCCATGGTTCAAGTTGAGAACGTATTGAGAGGGAAGGGGGATTTGATTGAAACTCTCCTTAAGTTGATATCTTGCACTAGCATGAGAACTCATGATTTTATTTCTAGGGTCTGGAGTATGGGGGTGTTGAATTTTGAGAGCAGATTGAGAGATTTCCATGTCAGGTGTTTAACCAAGATGTGGAAACCACATTGTGAAAGAAGTAAAAGGTTCTTCTAGGGACCTTAGAGCAAGGGTCATAAACTCTGTCTGTAGGGACAGCCAGTTAACCTTCATGAAGCTAGAGGTTGTGGTCAAGTGGAGAACATGCCCCATTTAAAGGGGGAGCCTTGCTCAGCATTAGTAGATTGTTGCCATGCCAACATTTGACCCAGTATCTCCACATTCTGCAATTCTTTTTTTTCAAGAAAATGATAATCTGGGTTTTTATGGGAAATATCCTGAATTTTAAGTATTGGCTGCAAATTAACAAATACGTGAAATCATTATGTGGGACCCTCAAAGCATGCCTGTGTACTGCTCCTTTGCAACTTTTGTCTTAACAAACTCATATGCAGATGAGGATGCGAAAATCATTTTAAAATACATCATTTCTAGTTTACGTTCGACTCTGTGGGCAGTTCTACTACAGTGTTCGACTATGTGGATAATTCAGTTGAGTGAGTGGAGGAGGTATAATTTAACCACTTTCAGTGTAGTTCTAATCTAATAATTTGGATTCTATCATTCGTTAGTTTTATGGTCTCAAACCAATGGAGTAGTCATTCTAGGTCAGGAGCTGGCAGACTGCAGCCCACAGGTCATGGTCTGCAAGTTAAGGTTGGTTTTTGCGTTTTTCAACTGTTGAAAGAATTCAAAAGAAGAAGACTATTTTGTGACTGTGAAAACTACATGAAATTGACTTTTGTGTCCATAAATAAACTTTTATTGGAACACAGCCCCACTCATTTGTTTACATCTTGTTGGGGCTACTTTCATGCCACAGTGGCGGAGTTGAGTCATTGTGACAGAGACTGCATGGCTTGCAAAGCCTAAAACATTTATTATTTATAGAAAAAGGTTGCCAACCCCTGTTCTAGATGATCAGTCCACTGATGGTACCGTGATCTTCCTTTGTTCCAAGCCAAGACAGTAGAAAGAAAATCAAGATGGCCTAACTGGAAAGATGACTCTCTCAGAGAATGCTTCTGGAAATGCTTCTAGAACGGTGGGGTCTCAGCCCTGGCTTCAGCCATGGTCGGGTAGGAGGAGGCTTGTAGAAGATACTCAAGCTCAGCCTTACCCCAGACTAGTTCAGTAAGAGTCTCTGGGGAGGGGATCCAGGCAGCTGTGTGTTTAAAAGCTCCCCAGGTGATTCCAACACGCAGCTCTGGTTGGAAACTTTGTTTTAGGCTGAGGATCCTGAAGTGAGCAATGTCCAGGGGCAGTAAAACTGGGTACGAAGTTTGTGATTGCTATAAAGAAGACAAGACCTAGGACAGAATGGTTGGTTCCTGGTCGGCACTCAGGGCCTTTTGAGGCCCTTGGCAATTCCTAAGCCCTATTGATTTGGGCTCCCCTCCACATCCTGCATTCAATACAATATGACATGATACCATATCTGAGTTGATGTTGATTAGGTGGCTTATGTTTGTATTTTGTAGGCATTTAATTGAGCATCTATTAGTTTTAATTTTGTAGCGTGTGTGTGTGCGTGCACGCACGCTTACTTCTGTGCTGTGTGGCCAATTACTTTTTTCTACATTTTAAACATTTCTGTAGGCTCCTGAGAATCTTATAGTTCTAGGTGTCCGGTCTATGGTGACTACTGGATAAAGCAGTCCTGCTGACACAAGCTTGAGGTCCAGAAACTCCCCATTTTTCCACGTCAACCAGTGGAATATTGATGAGAACCATGTGCTCAGTGAAGCCTAATATACAGTTAGCCAAAGAATGTTAATTTTAGTCATTTCAGGTGAAGTCAATGGTTGTACGTGGCCACAGCCTTCAAAGTATGTGTGGTTATTTCAAGAACTGTCTACTCCAGGTCACAAACTGTCAGGGAGACACTGAATCCACTTGAGGACTTGTTTTGTTTACTTTGCACCAGTATTTAAAAAAATAAATTAGTTGTCTGTTTCTAAAAATCTTTGCATATAAATCTGGATTTCCAGTTTTTCTTTCATCGTAAATACTGGACCTGTACCCTGGCATGGCATCGTCTGCTAGTTGCCCTGATTCAGATGGCTGTGTACTCCACAGTTCACCGTGGTCCTCTCCACTCCCTCCACCTCACACTTCCTTCTGTATACCTCTCAGGTCCCAGGAGGCTTCGAGTTTGAAAACTTTGATTAGAAAGAGATGAAATTAAGCGAGCATCAAATGATGCTCAGACCTAGTGAAATGAGGTCACTGTCATCGGAGAAATACAGACCCAGTGTTCCTTGCGGTATGTAGGATAGTAGATGAAATGGAAAAGAGTAATTTGTGATCATATTATAGAGCCATGCTCCTCAAACTTGAGCATACACGAGTAATACCCAGAGTGCTTTCTGTAACACAGACCATTGGACTTTACCTCTAGAGTTTTTGCATCATAGGTCTGGGGTGGGGCTCTCAGGTGATGATGTCATACTGTGAGTAGCATGGCACAGAGGGCCTTCAGTGGTAAGGGAAGTAGTTTGTTCTTTGTAAGTTTATCAGCTAGAATGCTTTGGGCTGCAGGTAACAGAATAAACAATAAACAGTGCATAAACCCTAAAGACATTTGTTTACTAGTAAGTCTTTAGGTGGGCCATTTCAGGCTGTTTTGGATGGTTCAATCATGTCTTCAAGGACCCCCTTTACTTTTCTCTTTATTCCGCCATCCTTGGAATTTCAACATTCTCCTCATGGTCACAGGTTGGCTGCTGTAGCTCTAGGCGTCACATCCTCACATGATAGCATGCGAAATGAGAAGCAGGGCAGTGGTGTGGGTGGCAGTAAAGGAGCACTTTCTCTTTCTACACATCTCTTATTAAGAAAGAATCGCTTTCTTGGAAACAGTTCCACTAGACTCTTTCATCTTACTGTTCAGAAACGGATCACATGCCCACCCTAGGACAGTCATTGGCAAAGAAGAAGAGGACTGCTGTGATCAGCATAGACCAATCCCATGTCATCCCCTGGGGCTGGACACTTGTCACATGAGCATAATTGATGTTACGCTCCGTTAGCAAGGAAGGAGGCTGTTGGAAGGACACCCGTGTCTGCTGCTGAGCACGTTTGAAGAATTTTGAGTGGGCTAGCGTGTGGTAGGGGTTGAATTTTGTGAAGATGAATCTGACTTTTTGACTAGATTAGCATGGGGCCCGACAGGAGGTGGCGGTCAGCGGGGACCAGGGAGGACGCCACTAGCCAGTCAAGATAAAAGTGTGAGAAAGATTTGAACTAAGGAGATGTGAATATGGACGTGAAGGAGAGGAGGGCACGGAACAGAGCATCTCTGTAGCTTAGGAAAGAGAAAGAGGAAGCGGAGACGACTCAGGGTGTTTGAACTGGGGACCTGAATGAATGTTAAGACTTTGAACAGAAGCAGAGAGGCCAGAGGAGAAGCTGGGGTTGAAGGAAAGATAACACTGATATGGGATATTTGGGTGGAACATTCCCACAGAGATGTCAAGTAGGTGCCCTGGAACCTACCCGTGCCTTGGAACTCAGAGAGCTCAGGGTTGGAGAACCAAACTCTGAGGCTTCCTGTAAGTGATGAAGCGCTGGAAACAGAAGTCATTTCTCTAATAGTAAGGAGACGGGGTGGCAAGGACGCATCCTTGGTCTTGAGGGTAGGCTGGTGTGGTGTTTGGTAATCCAACTTCCCAGTTTGGGAGGCAGTATTTTAGGACGTAACACGTGAAACTCCGAAAATTTGGAAATCTTACTGTACCATGACAAGGATGGTATAAAAAAGGAGTGTGGGGCTTCCCTGGTGGCGCAGTGGTTGAGAGTCCACCTGCCGATGCAGGGGACACGGGTTCGTGCCCTGGTCTGGGAAGATCCCACATGCCGCGGAGCGGCTGGGCCCGTGAGCCATGGCCGCTGAGCCTGCGCGTCCGGAGCCTGTGCTCCGCAACGGGAGAGGCCACAACAGTGAGAGGCCCGTGTACCGCAAAAAAAAAAAACAAAAAAAGGAGTGTGTGTGTGTGTGTGTGTGATGATATATCTTTTCTAGCTTAACAGTTATTTGGAAAGAAACAGTCTTAAATGGCTATCATCAAGTGGGAATAATGCAAAATTTGCAATACCATACTTTACAACCACGTCAGCCATTTATGAATTAAAACATTTCATGTGTTTTTCTTTGTGTAAGAGATGCAACTTCAAACTGGATTTTGTGACATGTTCATGATGTCATAAATATCTTGGGGAATCTGTTTTGAGTGTGGTTAATAAGGAAGGACAGGATTTCTGCTAAGTATGCTTATAAATTCAGTGTATTTTAAAGGTGGATTCAGCACTCTTTTTAAAAAACCCTATTAAAATAAAAGGAGTAGAAGCTTTTATTCAAGGTCTGCATGAGCTTCTGACAGGTTTTATCTTCTCTCTTTGTAGTAGGTCATTTTATTTTCTTTGTTTCCTAGGTTTGTATCCTAATCCCTTCCTTTGGGAGGCCATGTTCTTTTAGATATGTTCCACTCTTGTATAAAACACATTAGCCATTGGAAAATGTCCCTTCTTGTATGACTAACATTCTATCTTTAATCTTAATTTAATTTTACTTTGTTTATAAAAGAATACTTGTCATGTCTTGATAATCCATAAATTAAAGAAATTGGCCAACATCAAGAAGTGTTTGGATTTCACTCTAAATACATATTTGAATGATATAGATTCGTTCTTTTGGAGGAGATAGATTTTAAGGTGGGCCCTTCTATTCCATATCTTGCGAGTTAAATGTGACCTTTTCTACACTGACTATAAATTGTATATATAGAAGAATTATATTAAATATTGTAATGGAAGTGAGTTTTCAAAATATTTTAAATTGATGTAGTGTAACTGTACTATAATGTGAGATTTTCCCAGCAATTTCTACAGCTAATTTATAATGAGCAAGGGATTTTGGTGTGCTGCAGAATAACAAAATTTTTCCACTTTCTTTTAAAAAATCTTCTAGATATAGGAAGGAGAAGTCTCAAATGCTGACCTGACTAGAACACTTTTGTGAAATATGTATGTTTGGTTGGAAGTTGGTTTTTCTCGAAAAAAGGATGAGTTAAATTTAGAACTATTGAGTACTCATAAAGCGTACTAGTAGACTGTTTTGCTACTCCTTTATGCCTGTCTCCAGGGAGAAACTCAACTCATTATTTGGCTTACTCAAAAAATTCTAACAACAATGTTTAATGGAGAAGTGGTTAAACTGTTGTATAAGTAAAAATTCTTTGGACTCCAAGTGGGGAAAAGTCCTCAAAATGAGTTAAATAGAAAAGGGGTTGTAAGTTTTGCTTCAGGCATAGCTGGATCCAGGTGTTACAAAGGGATGCTGTCAAGACTCCTTTATATTAGTTCTGTTTTCATCTGTTCAGCTTCTCTCTCAGTCAGGTTATACTTGGGTGGTGGGAAGATGTTCAGTAGCAGCTCCAAGTCACACCTGCACAGCTCAGCTTCCCCAAGAAGGGGAGATTCTCTTCCCTGCTTGTTTCTGTACCTCCTCTGCACTGAGTCTCATTGGACAGACTTGGGTCACGTGCCCAAGCCCAACATCACATACCCATCTCAGGATCAGGGGCGCATACTGGCAGCCCCATGGAAACCACATAGGCCAAGAGTCGGGAGCAATGGATCCTCAGAGGGAGAGCAAAACGCTGATGTCACAGCAAAGGGAAGTGGGCATGAGGTAGTTAAAAAAAAAAAAAAGTCCATTTAAACTGCTAAATGAAGTGGAGCTTGACGATTTTGACGATTTTTGAGGATTTGAGTTGTCCATGTTTCTTATCCTTTGTGGAAACCAGAAATAGCTTGTGCTTATTTAATGCAAATGTCATCATTGTTATTTGCCAAGCATTTATTAGGAATGCACTTCTTGTGAGGGGCTGACATTAGATGTGGTCTGCCTTCAAGAGACCTCTAGTTTGGTAGGAGAGCAGGTGTGCATATGTGAGTGTTCATGAAATTCGTGTGTGTGTGTGTGTGTGTGTGTGTGTGTGAATATGTGTACATAGGGAGGTGTTCTAGGCAGAAGCCAATGGTTGGTTTGGTGAAAGTGTTCCAGAAATGGTCAAGGAAGGGGAAACTTCAATGTAGGCAAAGAAGGGCCTGTTAGTTAGGGTTCACCTGCAAGTAACAGAAAAAAAAACTTGAGGGAATTCCCTGGTGGTCCAGTGGTTAGGGCTCCGCACTCTCACTGCCGAGGGCCCGGGTTCCATCCCTGGTTGGGGAACTGAAATCCCACAAGCTGTGCAGTGCGGCCAAATAAAAACAAAACAAACCAAAAAACCCCCCAAACAAACAGTAACACCCCCCAAACCACTTGAGAAGCAGTGGCTTAAATGAGATAGATTTTCTCTTGTCCCTAATGAAGACCAGAGGTAAGTAGTTCTGGGCTGTTACGCGGGCTTCATAGACATCTGGGACCCAAGCTGTCTCTAACTTTCATGTGACCCTTGTCCTTATGGTCCAAGGTAGAATGCCAGTCATCATCATGGTCCAACCGGCAGGAACGAAATGTGGTCAAGGGAGGTCTCCAGAGGCTGCCACAGGACACTTGCTTCTTTCTCACTGGCCAGAACTGAGACACATGGCCACACCTGTGACTGCCAGGTTGTGGCTGGCCACATGCCCAGGGAACACTCAGTTACTGCAGAAGCAGGGGTGAGTGCCTATGAGTGAGTGATGGGTGAGGTCCAAGGAACCCTTTTGGGTATCTCCAAGTTGGAGATTTCGTGAACAAACTGTAACATTGTATTTTGCTAAACTTCGTTCAATATTTTCGGTTTTATTTGCTCCTGGAGGGTCCTCTTTTGGTGAAAGAGATACACTGTGCTATCTTTTCAATCCTTTCTTCAGCTTTGGGGTTTTATTTTGGGCATGCTTAAAATACCCGATGATTGATCTGTGTCTTTGTAGGAACTGCAAATCCGATGTCCTAATATTAATTCATTACCTATATTTTAGGCCCAAATTTTTCTTCTTTTCAAAATACCTCTTGAATTTTTACACTGCCATTTCTCAGGTCCTAACTCTGGGTAATAGAGTTTTACGCACAAGTCAGTCTTCAGTTGCGTTTTTTAAAACTAGATTGTTTTTCAACTGATGGGTTTCCTTTTTGATCAAACCCAGCTTACCTGTGACTCATCGTATCCACACATTCACCAAATCTTCTTCCCCAGAAACCTGCAGTTCTTTACGCCCTTTCTCCTCACTTAACCCTCTGGCCCCCTTCTTTTACCCTTGACCATGCAACCTCGATGGCAAAGACACGGCAGCTTCCTCAGCCCCCTCTCCTTTTGCTGTGTAGGCTGTGTCAGCCCTTGGTCAGCCTCATTTCTCAACTTTAGGGTAACTGAACACTGTGTCCGTTTTCCTTTCTAAAAACGAAAGCTCTCTGAGTGTGCTTGGGTCCTTCTGTTTATCTCTTTATTCTCTTGGACATTCTCCAAACGGAGAGTCCAAGTCGCCTCCACTCTTTTTAAGTCACAGTCAGACCAGCTCTCCCCTCACTCTTAGGAGGGAACTCACATCTTTCGCTTCATGAGGAACGTTGATATTATCTGCTAGGAATTGCTCATGTGTCATCCTCATTCATGTAGGAACCGCTTCTCTCTTTTATCCAGACCCAGAGGAGAGCAGTTTCTACTCTTTGGGAGAAATTCCCCCAACAGCGTCATTCCCTTTCTGATTGTTGAATATTGGTTCTGCGGACAGCTCCCATCTTTCCCGTCTTAGTCCTTTTTCTACTTTCAAATGTGCCCAGATGTCCTCTGACCTCCACTACAGATTTTCCAATCTACAGTTTGTTGAGGGCCACCTCCCTTGTCACGGCTTTGGCTGTCTCCTCATTCTATCCACATTATAGTACATGTCATGGTTTTGTTTAAGTCACTTTTTTCCCTTACATAAATTAATGTGAAATGAAGACCATCTCAAATGGAAAACCCTATCACTTCCCAGACATAGAAGAAAATCCTAAAGATAAATACCAGGGGAGTAAACAGTATTCTGGAGAGCTCACTGGAGACCTTTCTGGCCTCAGGCTCTGCTCTCTGTTTGTTGAAAAGGGGGATTTGCAAGTGTTAGGGAGGTGTGGAAGATGTGTTAGCACCAGACTGAGACTCTGGCTTTGATTTTATCTGGAGGCTTGAAAGGAGTTCAAAACAGAATGACTTTCTCAAGATGTAATTAAACATTCTTTCTTCCTTGTCTCTGGACCTCGCAGAGCAGTGCTTCTATGAGGGATATGCATGCGGGTCAGCTGGGGGTCAGGATAAAATGCGGATCAGCGGGTCTGGGTGGGCCGGAAGGTTGGCATCGCTAACCCATTCCCAGGTGATGCTGTTGCTGTTGGTCCTGGCTATGCTGGTAGTTGTGAGTCCTAGAGAAAGGACCATCCACATCGACTCTTCTGTCTGACTCTGTGGACCGCCTTTTTAACATCTCTCTGAACAATGGCGCAAACAAGATGTCTCTCCCTGGGCTTTTCCATGTCTTTCCCACTCAGGCCCACCTCAACACCCTGCAGTCTGCTTCTGTTCCTCCTTGCATTACTGACACTACCTTTTTCCTCTTCTCCTGTGAGCTCTGCCTTGCTGGATCAAACTTCATTCATTCCTGCAAGAATGTGAAGTGCCTACTTAAGCTAGATCCTGCTCTGAGCCCTGGGGCTATGCTTTCCTGATGACTATCCTTCTGTGTCCTGTGATCTCCCATGTCTCTGGTTCCCAAATATTGTATTGACATATTTGGGTACTCCTGCTCTGTTGTCTTGTCTGCGGCTTTCCCTCCTCTTCCCAGGCGGTGGGAATGTCCTCCCAAAGCTTGGCTTCTTGCTCTTTTTCCCCTGTATTATTTTCACTTTGTATGTGGATCTTGCTTTCTGCCTTTAGCTGTTCCCTCTCTGATGTTGTTTGTATCGGCTATCTATTGCTGCGTAACAAAGTAAACCTTGTGGCTTAAAACAGAAAACATGTTTTACTTGTGATTCTGCAAGTCAGTAATTTAGTCTGGGCCCAGTGGGGCAGTTATTCTCATCTTGGCTGGATTCGCTAATGTGTTTGTGGGCAGTGGCAGGTTGGCTGTGAGGCTCTGTTTCTGGAGATTGGCTGACTGTCCACTGGGGCCCCTTGCTTCTCCTGCACATACGTGTAGTCTCTCCCCTCCAGCACGCCAAGATGTACACAAGTGCCTGCATGGTAGTAGCATTCTGAGAAGTGCAGAGGGCCCTTGAGCTCAGGCTCAGAAATTCTGTTCCTTCTACCACGTTCTACTGCCCAAAGCCAGATTCAAGGGGAGGGGAGGTAGATTCCATTTCTTGAAAGGAGCTGCTGCAAAATCACATGACAAAGGGGCGTGGATACAGGGAGGTGGAAGAACTGGGGCCTTTTTCGCAGTCTTCCCCGAGGCCTCAAAGCTTCATCTCTGGCTTGATCTACATTTCTCATCCCCTATATGGCAGCTCTCTATAGGATATCACCACTTCCCTGCCTGCCATCAGTTTAAATCAAACATAAGCCATATGGCAACCTGCATCCCTCTGCCCCAGAGCTCCCCTTCAAGTTTTTACCACTTCTCTCAATGCCCTCGTCATTTTCGGATACAAAATATTAACTGTGATTACTTGGCCCCTTTCATTCTCTTAAGGCAATAGCTCTTCATGCCGTCTTCATTTTTCTTCTCATGACCTCTTTTGCGTCTGTCTTCTTTCTTTCCACTGCCAGTGTCCTAGCCAAGGCCTCAGCCATAGCCACAAGCTCCTCCCTGACTCTCTGTATTTTTTAAATTTCTCCCGCCTGCAATCAAATCTGCGCTCCACTTCGGTTTGATCCCTCAAAAGGGTATTAGTCTAAGCATCATTCTCCCTCTAAAAGCACTTCCAATGGCTCGTCTTTGTTTATACCAGTGCTTTCGCAGATTTGCCACCTCCTTTTGGCCGTATCTACTTACCACCAGTATTATTTATTAAAAATGTTTTTACATTGACTCACTTTTTAACTTATATCACTGTTGCGTAAGGGAACCTTGTATTGCTGGCAACATGTAAAAATTACCCATACAATAAATGCAAAACTATTAAAATTAAAAAAATGTATGTATATATCAACTAAATTAATCCAGTATGCATAATAGATATGGGATAATAGATAGGCATAATAGATATGGCCTACAAGATAAATTGCTTTGTCCTCAACTTGACATTGAAGACCCTCCATATCTAGTATCAAAGTTAACCACATTAAGCAAAAACAAAATGCCTTAGAAAAAGATTGTTGAATTTTATTAAACACTAGAGTTCTGCTCAGGGTCATTTCAGTGGTTATAGATCAGCACCACAAAGTAGGATTGCCTGTCTTAATATTTTCGTGCATTGCTTAGACATATCAGTTGTTTTGAAAATATTAATTTGAAATAGCTCTTTTTGCTGGCCCTCAAAGCCCAGTTGTTCACAGTAGATAACTTTCTTGGTAGCATAATAGCCTTGCTCTGTCTGAATTAATAATGTTTCAAATACTGTTTCCAATTCTGGCTTTGGTTTAACAGGTTTTTAACTGCCAGTGGGCTAAATTTCATACTACACATTCCCTTTTTTAATGGCTTGTCTTAATCCTAGATTCCTAGGAAACACTGTAGTTGTGATATATACCATTTTGATCATCTGAATATCTCTTCATGGTTAGACACTTTGAAAACACTGGCACTCGAGCAGGTGCAAGATGGCAGGTTGTAGTTGGCATCCATCCCGCTTCCCTACGATTCTTGAGCCTGTGTGTTTATTAATGTGAAACTTGTGGAATCTCAGGGCAGAAACCAAGTGAAGGAAAACCAAGTCAGGCTAAAGAATTCTGATAGACTAATACGAAAAGTAAGAAGAGTGACAAAAGAAGACAAGAAGGGTGACAATAGTTGAGAGTGATCGAGAACATTCTTATCTAGAAAGAGAGACAAAAAACAGTGTCCAGATGTGGAGAGGAAAAAGAAAAGGGTATTTTTTTTTTAAAGAGGCCAGTTCAACCCTAAGTTAACAGATAACTTTTGGACAATAGACAATACCTCATTGCTTGACTACTAAAATTTCCCAGCGTAGCATAACCCATATATGAGAATTTAACTTTCTGGGAAATTTTTTTCTGATGATGTTGTTTGGCCATCATACTTGATGGTTGATGCAGAATTCTTGTCCTTTAGTTTCTTATCAGAAATGATGGTCCTTTCTTTAAAAAAAATTATTTATTTATTTATTTATTTTTGGCTGTGTTGGGTCTTTGTTGCTGTGCACAGGCTTTTCTCTAGTTGCGTCGAGCAGGGGCTACTCTTCGTTGTGGTGCGCAAGCTTCTCATTCCGGTGGCTGCTCTTGTTGGGGAGCATGGGCTCTGGTCACGCAGGCTTCAGTAGTTATGGTGCGCAGGCTCAGTAGTTGTGGCTCCCAGTCTCTAGAGCTCAGGCTCAGTAGTTGTGGCGCATGGGCTTATTTGCTACACGGACTGTGGGATCCTCCCGGACCAGGGATTGAACCTGTGTCCCCTGCATTGGCAGGCAGATTCTTAACCACTGTGCCACCAGGGAAGTCCCTTAAATCTGGTGCTCAGTCCCTATTAAAAACTGTTTTAAGAAATAATATATTTATGGAGAATGGCCTGAAGAAGATGCAGTGCATCCATTCATCCAGATAACCTAACTTAAAGTGAGGCTTCTGCCAGCCTGCGAGCTGAATGCTTAGGACGACACACTGTTGTACACCCCAGTCCACATTTGCCTTCACTGGGTATCTCTCAGGTGTCGATTACACACTCCTAGGACTTCGCATTGAGCGGAATTATGAATAATAGTTTCATGAACATCCTTTTTTTGGGGTTCTGTTTAATTATAGTCCATTACATATTCATAGTGTCTTTTTTTTTTTTAGGATGACTTGCCAGAGGATCTTTTTAGGTTACTGTATCAGGAAGAGCTGGAAAAAACATCACTTGGTTTTATCTAATGGGTATTATTAATCTTGTTATTCTCATTTCTTTGCATTGGCTGTCAGGAAGCTTGGAGTCCAGCATGAAACTTATGTAGTAATTATCCAGACGAATAGGATGTGCATTCCTGAGTGCTAGTCACCTTGGCTTTATTATTTTAATTTTTTTTTGCCTTGATTCTTAGAAATATTACCTCTCTCTTTAGAATCAATTGTACTTTTAAAAGTCACCCAGGGGCTTCCCTGGTGGCACAGTGGTTGAGAGTCCGCCTGCCGATACAGGGGACACGGGTTCGTGCTCCGGTCTGGGAGGATCCCACGTGCCGTGGAGCGGCTGGGCCCGTGAGCCATAGCCTCTGAGCCTGCGCATCCGGAGCCTGTGCTCCGCAACGCGAGAGGCCACAACAGTGAGAGACCCGAGTACCGCAAAAAAAACCCAAAAAACAAATAAAAGTCACCCAATTCTTTTGTGGAGAAAAGCAACTTATGAATAAATACTTAAAATACTTCTAAGTACAATGAGCATGTTTGCATAGTGTCAAGAATACTTTGAGTATCTTTCTACAAGAGAAATTTCCACTTAGGAAATTAAAGTCTACTGGTTGTGTCAATATTGTAAAAATAAAAAACAAACGTATCCCTTCCCCTTTTGGTCTTTTTACAAGGACGAGTATAACTCTCAATTTATAGCGCTTGCCAGAGTTCCTCTCCTTTAGGATATTTCCCCCAGAGTTAGGGAATCTATTGAAATGATGAAAACAGGGAAATTGGGATAGCCCCTGAGCCTTCAAATCAGTGTTTGAGCTCTCTTATCATTCAAAAAGTACTAATTCCTAAATGTTCACATCCTGCCATCATTAGCATCTATCTTAATTGAGTAGATGTAGTTTTAATTTTACCTGAAGACTGTTAAGATTACCCCAGCATTGGGGGTCCGTTGGACCAGTTGTCAAGTGGAGACTGGTCCACATGTGCATCCTAGGATCGGCGAATTGGCTCCCTAGGGGTTGGAAAGCGTTTCTGCGCACACCCAGGGCATTTGATCTTTGAGAAAGCCCTGCTGTCTTGGCTCAGGGAAGCCTTCCTGATGCCACGTGAGCCCTGCCCAAATTAAGAGAAGCAGTTAACCTCTCATAAAACCAGCCACCCGCTTAGATTGCTTTAAAGTGACTCATGGCAATGCAGATGTACTTTACCATTGTCTTGGTGCCACTGTTTTGTTTAATCAGCTTCCTGAAAAGTGGGAAACTTTATTTTGGTAACTTTGGAAAGCAGCCTGACTCATTCCTCCTTAGGTTGTTTATCTAAGGTTGGCCCAAGAGGTCTAATGGATTTTAATGACTCCAAATATCGAGCAGTTGGCAGGCTGGCAGGGTGTGTGGGCAGAGGCCAGGTTTGAGCCACTTTCCACAACGTATGGGCTCTGTGATCTCCAGCTCGCTCCTGAGCCTTTCAGTGTCTGCATCTCTAAAATGGGGATTCTACTCTGCTGGGTGGTGGATAGACATTGGTGAACGAAACAGAGAAAATCCTGCCCCGTAGCACTAACATTTTAGAGGCTTATAAACCCAGCTGCTCTGTGGGTCATTGTGTGCAATAAATAAGCTTACTTTGTAGAGAATAATGGTAGACCATCTATAACATAGGGTTGTTGTAAATATTGACTAACTGTCTATATACTAAGCACTTCATTAATATTACATATTATCATCGTTATTATTCTAGGATATTATTTTTAGCCGAACATCAGGTAAATTTCTTAAGATACGGATAGACTGTGGAACATAGACGGTGGGGAAAGACTCTTGCCCCAGAATATCCCGACATATGAACAGAACTATTTGGAGGACTCTACACCTTAAACATTTATATGTGGACCCTCTGTTCTTCGCTTAATATATAACTAGGTCAGGGTTTCTCAACCTCAGCACTATTGATGTTTGGGGTCAGATAATTGTTTGTTTTGGGGCTTTTTGTGCATTTTTGGATGTTTAGCAGCAAACCTGGCCTCTACCCACTAGATGCCTGTAGCACCTCCAGTAAAACAACCAAAACCATCTCATTGCCGAATATCCTTTGGGGGGCAAAATCGCCCCTGGTTGGGAACCACTGAGCTAGAGGAATATTTTGGAAAACTCTGTGGCTTTGTCATTTAGAAAGTGCTAACTGGGATGAATCATTCCTTCGTTACAAAGGGCATTTATCTAAATATAGGGCAATTATTTCTCTAGGGCCTGATGGAGCTAAAAGGATGCTCCCTCACTGTGTGTGCCTCGGAATAGCTAAGAAGGCCAGTGTCCATCTGGGGGGGAGTCACCAGGGAAGGAAGTCCCTGGACCAGGTAAAAGAATCAACACTTGTCTTGACATCTGGCAACTGTTTTCTTTCTTTTTCCTTCTCTCTCTTTTGTTTGGGGCTCTCTCTGGGTTACTAGAAATAACTTTTGAATTTGCAAAGCTGTGTGACATAGCAGATTGAGAAGAGAAGGTCTGTGTTCACTAGAGGGAATAATTGGAATGAGTGTTCATGAACTTGGGACTTGGCTCAATTAGGGTTCACCTGTGTCTCTAGATACTTGAAGTAAGTCAGTCACAAAGCTATTTGGAGTGAATTGTTAAAACACCACCAATGACTGGTTCTGTGCAGTGATTGCATGAAATAACAGATAGGATCTGGGTGTCAGGGTTATTTCTCTTTCTCGTCCCATTTCTTCTAACTTGGGGGGCACACTCCAGTTGATTATTTCATATATTTGGTCATTTCCAGTCTACCTGCTAGTTGTTATTATTATTTTTTAGTCTTGAGCCACGTGAACCCCAAGCTCAGAAGTCTTTTCTTCATTCTTCCCTCAGATATTTTGCAGTGGCTACTCTGTACGGTATGGCGCGCATAGACGCTTAAGAAATAGCGTCGGCCTTCTAAACTGTGAGCTCCTGAGAGCAGTGACCATGTCTGTCTTATTGGATGCTCTGTCCTCAGAACCCAGCACTGTGTCTGGTGTACAGAAAAATCTCCAGTCATAACTAGTTGGGAGGTTTTTTTGCTAATAGACGGTGGCCATTTGCTTAAAGTTTTTATAGGCTGATTACTTTACACATTCCTTAAACTGACAGGATGTCTTAAGGAACCCGTAGCAATGTGTTTAAAAGAACGAATGTTTTGTGGTGGTCCAGCGTTTCGCAAGCAATAAATCGCAAAGCCTACCTGGCTGATCCTTCCCAGAGCAGTTGTCACCATGACCCTCCCCTCTCCACCATGCTTGGAATTCCCAAAGGAAAGGGGGAGCGCTGCAGACAACAATGTCCCCTCTCTTGCCCTGATCAGGAGGGTTTTATTGTCAGGAAATCCCCCTTTTCAGGGACTTCATTGTCTGCATCCTCGAACCAGCCCTCCCTCAACTGCAGCTCCACCCCCATCCCCTACCAGCCAACGAGTTCAAGGCTTTATGGAAATGAAAAGTTGCTCTTCTTCACAAAAAAAGATCGGGGGAGATAAAGTGATTAACACTTATTTTGTTCGGGAATCCATCCGAGCTACCATCCTTGAACACTCGTTTGGCTTGTTGGAAGGGTAATCTCTTTCAGAAACATTGGACAGAATTGACCAATTCATTATGTATGTAAGTCTGCTTAAGAATGTTTAATTCAGTGAGTCCTCATCGCTTGGCTTTGTAATCTCCTGCCTTGGCTATTCTGTTCTCTTTGAGTTTCTGCAACTCATTTCTCCCCTGATTATTGAATCTTTCCCTGGACATTCCAGGCTTGGTGGAATCTCAATGAATAGATTTATGGGGGAAGAAAAACTCCACACTCTTTCAGTTAGCTGTCGATGACTGGATTGTTCTGGGGTAATTAAACTTGGGCAGCTACAAATTTGAGAAAAGTACGAGAATACTTAAGCCAATGGGAATGTGGGAGAATGTCTTAGAGGCAGCAGTAGCTTATAAGAAGTAGCTACTTTGGCCAATATGGGCCGTTCCTGGAGAGCCAATCCTGGAAGAGCTAAATGAAAACAAATGAACATTTAGTTCTTTATGGGCAGACCAAAATTTTTGCGATTTAAAGAGAGGCACAAA